>NW_028261381.1:95544340-95858506 GCF_051295495.1 Thamnophis sirtalis
TTAGGTTGTGCATATCAACTTGCATACAGAAAAAGGATGCAGTCTTTGCATCACAATGCCATGATACTGTCTACAACACTTGGACCCTTCATTGTCACCTCCATAGATGATATTGGAACACTTGCTTTTAAGAGCAAAGAAAAGTGATCATGTTGCTTTTCATCGTTCATGTTGTACCTTATGATTCTTGATGAATGTATCTTGTCTTTTTACATAGACTGAGAGCATATGCACCAAAGACAAATTTCTTGGGTGTCCAATTGGCCAATAAAGAATTCTATTCTATTCTATTCTATTCTAGTCTAGTCTAGTCTAGTCTGCTCTGCTCTGCTCTACTCTACTCTACTCTACTCTACTCTACTCTACTCTACTCTACTCTACTCTACTCTACTCTATTCTGCTTTGAACCTCCAATCAATGTTCTTCTGCACAGCTTGCTCTGTCATACAGTGAAAATGGCTGTGCAGGATAGAAAACTTCCCTATCATAGGGATCAGAATTACCAAGCTGAAATGACCTCAGTATCTCCTGGAGCCCTTCTACCAGCCTGGAGACCCCTTGGTATGCACTGGAACCTATCCTTCAGCCTGGAAGCTCTTTGTCTGGGCAGAAATGCTTTTAGTTTATCCTGGAAGCACTTCAGCTTGTGCTACAGAAAAAGTTGAGTGGAGACTTTTCTCATAGTATGGGCATGTAGCAATCCATGATCACCTGAATTACTGTACTTCCCTGAGATGAGTTGCGTGCCTCTTTACTGTCTTGTTCCCATGGCTAGAAAATCTGCCTTGCTGCTTGTAGGCTTATCTGTCATTCATATAACACTGAGACACATCATATTTTGGACAGGAAGTCAGTTACATTATGCCTTTTCCAGGACAAGAATCATGTGGTCACTGTGACACAAAACATCTCTTCAAAGCAAATCCAAAGCTCTGTCTTATATAGGCTCAATGTATTTTGTTTCCACTTCAAATTGCAGCCATATAAGCTTAAAACAACATAGGCTGTTGTAGCTCTCCTTGTCGCAAAACGAAGTGAGAGCTTTTTTTCAAAAAACAATAAATTTCTACAAAATTTATAAATATAATTTATCTTTGTTTCTACCTTTTATTAATCTTCCCTTCCCCAAACCTGTCAACTCTGTGGTGTGGGTCATTGAAGAATGGGATGTGAAATAAGGGAGTTTCCTTTATGCTCCATTAGTGATGCAAAAAGGGAGTGGGAAACAATGCTTGATCTGATCCCAGGTATTTCTTTGGAAATAAGTTCTTGGAATGCTCAGCCAGAAAGCCAAAATGTTTTGCCCAGGTACCTGGCAGACTAGATGGAATTTCCATGGAAAATTGTATCAAGATAACAGCATGTCTGGCATTTGAAATTCACTTCTCTTGAGATATGAAGAGTTGTGGCACCTTATTTTGTGCGTCTCTAGATGATAAGTTCCAAGATAATAAGCTTTCAAATACTTGGCCTTTCTCAACCCATTCTTGTGATACATCTCACTTTCTGACCAATATTATAGCATAAAAATTATGACGGACTCCACTATTTTGGATATGCTAGGCAATTTATTTTGGGAAAATGTTAATTTAGTACCATGTGCTTCTAAAACGCTGTGTATACAAGCTTTTTTAGAATATATTCCAATCAAAAATATCTTCAAAAGAATAACATTCACAAGGAAAGAAGACAGCAACAACACACTATGCTTCCTGGATATCCTCAACATAAGAGGAAATAGTGGTAGTTTAGAAGTGCAAGTCTGCTGAAAAACCAACTAACCAAGTGCTCCATTACCAAAGTAAGAACTTCCCACAAGAAGAGATTCTTATAAATATTCTGTGTAAGAATATTATCAGATGAGTACAAATGCACTGTAGCAATTCAGAACACCAGAAAAAGGAAACAGGCAGCCTATACATTTTCCAACAAAATATCCCAATATCCTACACAATGAAACTGAAATGTACCTGACCACTCAACTCACTATAGCACAACCAATGTAAACTATAAAAAGAATAACACTACCATACATCCAAAACATCTCAGAGGCAACCAACAGGCTATTACAACCACATGATATCACAATAGCACACAAAATAACTCAGGTCTTCCAAAACATCTTAAATAAACTAAAAGATTCAGTGGCAGGAGGAGGAGGAGGAGGAGGAGGAGGAGGAGGAGGAGGAGGAGGAGGAGGAGGAGGAGGAGGAGGAGGAGGAGGAGGAGGAGGAGGAGGAAACAGGATCATATACAACATATAAGGTAAGGTCTGTAGACAGAAGTCCTGGGTTGAGACCAACTAGCAGTCAAAAGGCATTATGACAATTCCTTCATATCACAATATATGGCCTTTCAAAAAAGACACAGAAATAAATCACATTTTGATATCATTCAAAAGAGGTATTGAAGATGGAAGGTGGCGTTTTCTCCAACAACTAACAACCAGATAAGCAGAGATTAGTACAAGACAAGCAATCAAGCAGAAAACAATACCCTAATCAAAGAACTATCGAGGTGAAAACCATATCCCATCATTACTGGCAAGGCAAGCTAATGGATATAAACAGCAAGCAAACTCTTCATTTACTAGGACTGATGATGTTATCTACTTGGGTAATGAAACCACTGCAAGCAAATAACCAAGCTCAAAGATCACCAAGGACTCCACAGTTCAATCCTGAACTACATACAGTATATTCTCGCCTATTGGAATATTCCTTCTGATGGGCTTTAATATTAAATTTAAGAATTGGAAGTTTTCTTTTGATCAAAAGAAATATACTGCCCCTAGGAGAGGGGGAGAATAATTCTTAAGATGCATGGAATTAATAAATCACTGGTCTTATCTTTAGAATGTTGTATGTTGCAAAGAATGGAATCTTTTTTCTCCAATTAACACTACTTTTGACTATATATATAAGAAAACTTGAAGACAAATTCTGGGCAACTTGAAAGCTATAAATGTGCTAGTTTTAAATAAATTCAGAGTACTTGGGTTAAACATGTTTTGTAATTTTACATATACTATATTTTATATATGGTATCACAAGAAGAAAGATTCTTTATTTAAGAATCTTAAATAAATATATAAATAAGAACCATTGGTCAAATCTATTTATTAAATGAAACATTTAAATTAGTAATTGGCTTTTGGCTTCTGCAGTTCTTACCCAACTAATTTTTTCCCATGTTTTATTTACTTTATTTGAATAACATATAAAAAATCCATTTCAATCAAACAGTGTGTTGTCTGAGTACAGATGTTTTTAGACAATCGTGATCAAAATGTTTACAATAACATTTATCACAATAACATTGATGCTATAATAACAATATTTTATCAAATTTCTGTTTTAACATTTATATTTTTTATATCCCTGCGTTTCTAACTTCTGTTTTTATTGTCCAACCATTGGTAAGATAAGACTCATGTCAAAAAGTATTCAGTTACTTTTTTGTCATTAATAGTAAGCATTAATCTATCCATTTCTGCGTATTCTAATATTTTCTTTATTACACTCTCATCTGTTGGGATTTCGTCACACTTCCATTGTTGAGCATATACAATTCTAGCTGCAGTTAATTCAGGTAAAATCAAGTATAAAGTCCTTTTGTCATATCTTTCCAGCAGAATGTCCAATAGAAATATTTCTGGTTTTATGTCTACATGCTGTTTTATCATTTTTTTCCAGACAAGTATGCATTTTCATCCAATATTTTTTGGCTTTTGGACATGTCCACCACATATGGTAATATGAACCAGCTATATGGTTGGATTTCCAAGATTTAGCAGATCTATCCTTATACATTTTTGCCAGTCTTGGTGCAAAATGCCATCTATAGAACATTTTATACAAATTTTCTTTATATGCAGTTGACATAGTCAATTTAACATTTCTATCATATCCAAAATTTTTAGCCCAGACAATCATTGTCTTCTTTACTTGCTCACTTTCAAATTTGATCCCTAATAAGTAACAATATATTTTCACCCAACTAATTTTTCTAGATGAAATTAAATCATTTCCCCCCTAATCTTACAGTGGGTTTTTTTGGGGGGGGGGGGGCAAACTCAGGAAACCTTCAGAAAGCATTCAAACCACTGTGATCAAACAAATTTGAGAATTCATTTACTACAGAAGAACATGTGATAACTATGTAACAATCCTTGTCAGATGCCTCCTATTTGGGGTTGTTTGTTTTGTTTTGTTATTGTACTTTATAGCATGTGGAAGCCCAAATTCTTGGAGAAAACTGTTAGAATGTTTTGCTCATGCCAGCCGATTCTAAATCTGCAATTGACATTTTCACTCTGAACTCTTTTGCTGAAAAGGAAACTTATTCTTGCCTTTTTGCAAGCTGGAGAGGAAATGGTGAAAAGTTTTTTGTTGGGCGTCTTCATGAGGAAGAGATCCTATCAGTTACAAAGGATAAGCATAAAACTATGACATACCGACATATTTGTGACAAAAACATCATACTGTGATTTTCTGTAATGAATACAATGAACAAGACTGAATCAAAAATAGCTCCCTTATAGAAATGCAAAGTTGAGTTGTTATTGATGTAACAGATATTTGCTCTGGGAAAACAGTCACTTTTTAAATTTTATTTTCCCCTCCTTTTAATCCATTTTCCTAGATTTAGAGTGGGGTGAGTGGCTTAGATAGAAATGGAGTTATGTCTTTTTATTAAGATACTAAAGTGCTGAGTCATGAGATAATTCATTTAAAAATGGTGGGGGTGATGGACAGTCACAAGATGGTCAGATAACCCAGTACACTATCCTCAACCAGAATAGAGTTGGACAGGACCTTGGAGGTCTTCTAGTCAAATCCCCTGCTCAAGCAGGAGACCCTATACCATTTCAGACAGGTGACTGTCCAATCATTTCTTAAAGATCTCCAGTGATGAAGCATCTACAACTTCTGAAGGCAAGCTGTTCTATTGGTTAATTGTATTCACTGTTAGAAAGTTTCTCCTTAATTCCAGGTGGCTTCTCTCCTTGATTAGTTTCTATCCATTGTTTCTTGTCTTGCCTTCTGGTGACTTCAAAAATAAGTTGACTCCTTCTTTGTGGCAGCTCCTCAAATACTAGAATACTACTATCATATCACTCTTAGTCCTTTTCTCTAGATTGGCCATACCCAATTTCTGCAACCATTGTTCATATGTTTTGTATCCAGGCCTTTAATAACATCTTAGTTGTACTTCTTTGCACTTTTTCCAAAGTCAACATTTTTTTGTAATGTGGTGACCAAGACTGGATGCGATATTCCAGGTGTGGACTTGCTAAGGATTTATAAAGCAGTACTAATACATCACATGATTTTGATTCTATCCTCTGTTTCTACAATCAAGGATTGTATCATCTTTTTTGGCTGCTGCTGCACACTGCTGGCTCACATTTAATTGCAAGGTCCCTCTCACAGTTACTGTTTTTGAGCCAGGTTTCTACTAATCTATACTTGTACCTTTGGTTTTTCTTTCTAGATGTAAAACTTTACACACACACACACTCACCCCAAGACATTTAATGAAGAAAATGCCACATTGGGGGAGTGAGTCATGTGCAGTTTTTCTACTGTCTAACTGGGTACAGATTTTAATGAAAGGTAAAAGCAGTGTACAAAATAAAGTCAAACTTTTTTTATCAACAGAATATTTCTTAGGGATTGCTGCAGAGATGCTTCATTTTGAAAAAAGCTGAGACAGGTTGCATGTTCAAAAAATGCCACTTTTTAACACTTCAGTTACAAATGCTTCCTTCACGCCATACATTTCTCCCATAAAGAGGAATGAGTAAAACCTCATCATGAGATAAGGGTGATGTCTTGCTCACACAATACAATATACTAATTTATAGCTTAATTGTGAATAAATTAGGGTAGTTGGGAATACATAATCACAATTCTTGTGTTGTCAGTCCAAAAGACATCAACACAACAAAGCTTCTACACTGTTTGTCCTCCAGTAATTGGTATGGAGATAAATCTCTTTTCAAAATGGTGGTATCATTATCACCTCTCATACTCCTAGATAAATCTTTCTTCAAGGAATATGTACAAATATTTTTTAAAAAAAACAAAACAGGAATAACACTGATAATGACCTTGATAAACTAATTGTGCAATGCGTTGGGAAAAATAATAGTGATTTGGATATAGTACTGAGAGACTTATGGCTGAAGTGTTGAAGACAAAGTCTATCCTCTAAAGTTTCCTCACCTACAGCTGTGCTGGACAACTTTTTTAATGCAACACTAATAAATGTGTGACTTCTGATTCATCTAGTTTATAGCATGTGTGCCAATGTTTTGGTTGAAGAGCAGCAAGTGTACTTTAAATACTCGATTAAATCACAATATTATTTACATGTTCATAACTAATTGTATTCTGTGCATTTGTATCCTGATGAATTTATGTTGAAAAATATACATATGAAATATGCAAGACAAATATAATATTGTCTTGCTATATGGTGTGAAAAGTCATACAGTAATATAATGCACAGAAAAATAAAAAAGGCATAGGAACCTATTATCAGTAGATTCATGCACACAGCAAAAAGCAAAAATTAGCAATCCCCCCATTTTGGGAACCAAAAAGGTTTTCTTTTGCCATTTAAAGATAATAAGGAGACCACCAGGCTGGCCTCCATAGAGATAACATTCCAAAAGTCATGAATTAATATGAATTCAGGCCATTTAAAGATGAATTTTCAATATGATTTAATATAGATGATCTATTCTTCATTCTTCAGGCCATTTATATGGATTAAAAGCAGTTTTTTCTACTGCAATTAGTAATAATATCATATTCTTATAATTGGTTGGACATGAAAATTTCAGCATAGAATTATAGTATTATATTACAATCCATTCTGATACCCTCTCAGAGGTCAATAATTGTTGGTGAAGCTGGAAGGAAATATTGTATGCACTTTCTAGTACAATGCGATCATTAAAACATATTATTTCAAAAAATTCTCTCTCTCTCTCTCTCTCTCTCTCTCTTTCTCTCTCCGTCTCTCTCTTTGTTTGTTCCTTTCTTTCTTTCTCTTTAATTTCATTACAATTGCTGGATTCTATTTATTTTTTTTACAAATTATTTCTAAGCCAGATTTTTATTTTTAGACATTTAGCTCACAGCAAAGAAGCTAATTCAAAAGCACATACAGGAAAACCAGAAAGATCCATCAGTTTCTTAGAATATAGATTAAACAGGAAGGACTGTTGCTTTGAATATGGTTTTATCAAACTTTTCTAAAGTGTTTAGACTCCAGCCTCTAAAGGAATGCAACTGTTGAAAAATACGCACTGCACTGCATTGTTGCATATCAAAGGAAGGATAGGGCTGTTCCCCAGAACCATTGTGACAAGATACATATTTCTAAAGACACTGTTGTCTTTTTTAGTTTTCCTCGAGCTTCCAGGTCAGCTCTTGGGTCAAACCATAACTGTCACCACTGGAGAAGAATAGGAAATATATTCCACCTTTTCTCTGTTTCTCTCTCACACATAATGTGTGTAAGAGAAACAAAAATGGAGAGACAGAAAGACAGAGACAGAGACACACAGAGAAAGAGGGAGACAGAGAGAGAGAGAGAAAGAGAGAAGAGTATACATATATGTATATTTGTGCATGCTGATGCAAAGCACATGGAAGACTTTCGGGATGTTATATTTTGAAATTTGATTAGCCTCAAGTGAGAAAGTATAAAACAGTTCCCGTGATTCTTCAATCTAACCCTGAAAAACAATAAAGCACCACATTAACTACTTAAATTAAATTAAATTAAACATAGACAAAGGTCAAATTGCCATCAATTTGACATCTCTAACAATAACAATGCTTTAGAAAACAAAAAGCCCAGCTCGCTGCCAACTTAAGTCCAGTCAAGTCCTAACCCTTTCCAAGGTCATAGTTTAAAAGAACCGTACATTTTGTGCTGGAAACAGATTTTCAAGTGACTTTCAAAGTATTGACCTGAGACTGTGCAGACAGCCCAGTCCAGATGTCATATTTGATTGCCCTCTTTTTATTAAAAACAGATTAGAGGCCTACAGATTTTAGAAATGAAGTCCGATTTTCATTGTTTGGGCTGGAATACTACATGTGCCAATAAAGGTAGTCCTCAACTTACAACAGTTCATTTAGTGACCGTTTGAAGTTACAACAGCACTAAAAGTGACTTATGTCCATTTTCCACTCTTATGACCATTGCAGCATCTTCATGGCCATGTGATTCTCATGCTTGGCAACTAGCTCATATTTATGACTGTCATGTGATCATTATTTGCAACCTTCTGACAAGCAGAGTCATTGGAGAAGCCAGGTTCACTTAACAACCGTGTTACTAATTTTACAACTGCAATGACTCACTTAACAAATGTGGCCAGAAAAGTTGTAAAATGGGGCAAAACTCACTTAACAAATTTCTCACTTGACGACATAAATTCTTGGCTGAATAGTGGTCATAAGTCAAGGACTATCTGTGGCTGATGGAAAACAATAGAGTTTCATGGTGGGCAAAAACATAATGATTCTGAATTGTCTGCTTCAAATCCTGATCTCTGGTAATGTTCATGTTCTCTACTAGTAGTGAGCAATCTAAGTCTATTGAAATCAAGCTGTTTGGAGTGAAGTCTACTCATAGGTCCCTCTTTAAGTGTGGGGTCTTTGGTGCTCTCTGAGCTTGGTTGTTTTCTTACAGAGGTTTTATCACCCAAACTACCATATTTTTCAGAGTAAAAGATGCACATTTTTTCCTCAAAAAAGAGGGTGAAAATCTGGGTGCGTCTTATACACTGAATACAGCATTTTTGGCCTGTTGAAACCCTGCCCCTTTCGCAAAATTGGCCTTTAGGGTGCTCCTGGGGCGAAATTAGCGAAAAACAGGCCGTTTTTTTGCTTGTTTTTGCCCCGGCAGCCCCCAGGAGCACTCTATATGCCTCCTAAAGGCTATGTATGCCCTTTTTTTGGACAGAAAAAGGGCCCATTTTTTGCTCATTTTTGGCCTCCTAGCCCCCAGGAGAACTCTACAAACCTCCTAAAGGCTATGCATACCCTTTTTTGGCAAAAAACAGGCCCGTTTTTGCGAAAAACAGGCCATTTTTGAGAAGTCTGCAGAGTACAAAAACTTTTTTTTTTCATTTGCCTCTTCAAAATCTTGGCGCATCTTATACTCCGGTGCATGTTATACTCCAAAAAATCTCTTTAAGTTTATGTTAATTTCAAAAGACATCCCAGAAAACACTAATGACTAATAAATGTTACTGATTGTAGTGATTAATTATGAGATTTTTTTCCTTTGAAAAAAATTGTTTGTAATTGTGAGGTCCATTGGAACACATGCCAATTTTCTCCATTTCTTTCATTTTTGTTCTACCGTGACAGTCTTATGAAAGTAACAGACGACACCCAAGTCTTTGCCAGGCAAACAATATGCTTTATTTGCCACATGAAAGTAATGCACGGTTCCCTTAAATGTTGTGTAGCAGGGTCCTCTTGCATTCCATAGCCCTGCACTTGAACCACCTCCATTCATATCTGAATCTTTTTATCCCAGCCCACATTGAGCAAGCTGCTCTGAAGCTTAATTCTCCTGACCCTTCAGTGCAGTTGGATATTGTCACCTAATCCCTTTTTCCCCTTATGTCCCATGTGTGGTTTTGACTTCTTTCTCTTCTCGATTCCTTTTTCCTCTTCCTTTTTTCCCCTTTCTTTCTTATTCTATAAGCCTCTCTTCAGGCTCCGCATTCCAGAATTCATCCTTGCATTAGTGCTGCCATACAATGCTTTCCCAGTGTTAGAGGATTAGACATTACAGAGACTATGGCAACTTACTAGATGCATAGGAGGAACATAAGGGTATGGTGGAATGTCTACAGGAAGAAAAAAAAATATTTGAAGAAGTTGAAAGAGCTGAGAGCCAGCAGAACCGTGAATGAGGAATGGTGGTTTAAGGTGAAGAAATGTGATTGTGTCAAGTCATTTGCTATGGAAAACAGGGTGGAAAACCAAGTAATGTGCTCTATGAAAAGGCAAGTAGGACTTCTGAGTAGAAGACTTGGTAGTACACAGAGGAGTGATAAATGACCAGCAATCTAATAGCATGGATAAGACAGCCACCATCAAAAGAATGAGGAGTTGGGGGGGGGGGGGGTGTGTGTGATATCTTAGTCAACTCATTCCAGGTTTTAATTGTGATTACTGTGGGAAATAGTCATTGTGCATCCACTTTATCATGACAAGAAGTTACAAATATCAGGGTAGCTCCGTTTTTAACTTCATTATAAGTCCTATACTGATTTAAAAACAAAACTTGAGAGCTTGGGAAAAGTAACACACACAAAAAGGATAATTCCAGAATGTGGCTGTCATGTATAAAAAGTGCAGGAGATATATTTATGAAAGTGAGATATATTTATGAAACATGTGATCTTCTGGGATAAAGCCAAGAGTCACATAAAACATTATAATGACGGTTTTTCAGAATACTGCTACTCCATAATAATTAATAACTTGACATATTCTCTAAATACTTAGATATGTGTGGAATTTTAGGTAGCTGCAGTTAATTACTGCATGTAAGAATGGACGAAGATTAATCTTCTGCAATATTATTTGCTGATACATGTTATTTTTTGTGCCTAGAATTTCCATATGATGAGAGTTTCCAGATTCCTTGAAAATAAACATATTTATTTGTTTGCTTGTATGCTTCATCTGTATGCCACCCATTTTCAAAATTTTTGGGTGGTTGAGAAAAAAAAACATTTCATAAGCTAAACACTACAAATTTAATTGACTTGACCAGTGCTTTTCAAAGCAAGAATGAAGAGAAGAGATTCCAGATATAGATAGTATATTTTACATTTCAGAGTGTGCATGTTCCAGATCATGTAGAAACTGATAGCCAGCCTGTAGCTGCTAAAAAACATCATCCCGCCAGCTTTCATGAGCCCCTGGGTTCTCCCGCCCATCCCACCCAGCCACCCACTTGCCACCACCAGGTTGACAGTTTTGTTGTGTTTGAGGAATGCAGGTGTCATTGAAGGTCATGGGCACATGATTATTATTCATTTAATTTGAATAAACGCTTTTATATAAAGAATGCTGGAGGCCCGCTTAAGCCTGATTTTCTTCACAAGCATGTTGTGAGGTTTTAAAAGTCTGTGAAGTGCTTGAGACCTTTGCAGAGAAGGCACTTACGCAAATGCAACGGGTCATTGTTTGTTCGAGCTGTTCATCATTTGTTCAAGGCCATTGCCCCCTTTCCTCTCGACAGTAAGAAGTTCAAAGCAGCCTTTCCGGAATCACTGGAGAAGGAGTCTGGGTGGGTGGGTGGAATCAGCTGTGTGGAGACAGGCAAAATACAGGAAGGATCATAGAATGCAGAGCTAGAGGGCACAGGAATTGTATCCAGGTAGATCTTCGAAGCTGGCTCCTCTTATCTTTTTAATCATAGCAATCTTTAAAAGGTAAGGAAAACAAGACAAATGTGACACATTGGGAGAATATGAATTGGGAAATCTTTGCTCCAGGCTCAGTCACTAAATCATCTGAATATAGAGGTGAATTCCTACTTTAACTATCAAGCATAATTGTATTGGTCCCTCAAGAATGTGGTTGTTTTTCCAGGCAAAATGAATTTGGGACAGGGTTACTCTTTAAAGAGAGCAGTTGTGTGCCTATTTTTAGCTAGGGGAAAAGTTATACGTTGTGGTTGGTTAATACATAAAAGGTTCTGTATAAAATTCCCAAAGTCTAAAAGTTGCTTCCATCTAGTGCTGAAGATTGCATAGTTGGTCAGGCTGATGGATCTGACATCACACATACATATAAGCCCACACACTTTGTTACAGATTCGTATTCTTATATTATAGCCATTATGACTTCGCATACTTATAATGTCTGTGAGGAAGGGGAGAGGTATACCTTAATTAATTATTTGGTGTTTGGCAGTATACTTTCTAAACTCCAGCTGCTGGAAAGTTTGGTGTAATGCAATACATGAATCCAATGAACTATGTCTTTCTTAACAAATCATGTTTAAACAACTATGGATTTAGCACAATATGTGAAAATCCTCAGATATTCTGAAAAAGAGAGTCAGCTGCTTTTGCTATCAAATAATCTACAGCAGAATCATTGTTTATAGGATGCTAGCTGACAGATAGCAGAGCCTCAGTGTAATGAGATGTGGGTCTGACCTTGGGAGACAGAAAGAAGAGCTGTAGACTAAGCAACAGTCTGATAAATGAAATTTCAATCCAAAGAAGGACTCAGAAGAGACCCTACCTACTTTTGGGGAGTAAAAATAAGGGATGGAAGAGGTGCTTTCCAATTTGCAAGATTCTGTTAATTTAGCCTTACAATAAAAATAGTGCTAGTATTCATTGCTATGCTTCTTGTCTGCCCTACCTCAACGGGCTAACACTGAGTGCCTTTGTGAAGGATGGGTGAAATGCAATAGTTCTCTCAACTCAAGATTTCCTCTCTCTCTCTTTCTCTCCAACTTCTCTCTGTGTACTGTAAAGCAAATAACTGAAACAAAACTATTGCATCTGAAATATTAAACCATAAAATAATTTCAATGCAAGTGTGAATACATTAGTCTTCACATGTTACCAAAAAGATTATAAAGGTGATCTCAGGTTAATTGCTCATTGACAATCCTCTAACAATATTTCAAGCAGGACAGAATTCTGAAATTTTATGACTTCCCACAGTTCGTTCTCTCTCTTTCTCTCTCTCTCTGTCTCTCTCTCCCTCCCTCCCTCCCTCCCTATACATACATACATACATACATACATACATACATACATACATACATACATACATACATACATTGATTGGACCAAAATCTTATCTAAAATATTTTGAAAGTTTCTTTTGCTGGTGAAAGAGGGGTTTTTTTCAGTATGGTTTCACTGTTTGTCACTTTTACTTGGAGACATTTTATTTTTGCAAGAAGGCAAGACTTACCTAATCAAATGAGTGATTAGGGATTCTTACTAGCATTCTTAAAAAGAAGGTATATATAGAAAACATGTAGGAGAAGACAGTGGGGTTCTGCTTTTAGAAGTTCCAAACTTCGATAATCTTTCCATTTAACAGACAATTAGCCAAGAAGATTCCTCACTAAGTTAGAACATCTATTTACAGAGCAACTAAGCAATTATGAATTAAGTAAAAAACTGGGGGAAAAATGGTTATGAGAGAAAACCTCAGAAATAATATTAAACTAGAAGGGTAAAGTTGGCAATGAAGCCTCATGGAAAACCATCAGTATTTTTTCTGGCTCCAGCTCTTACCAAACTTTATGCAATGTGTAGGCTGAGAGGCAAAAACAAAAATCTATGTCTGCGAACAAAAAAGCAACTTGGGAAGACACCACAAATCAAAGGAATAATTAATTGCCCAGGAACTACCAACTCCTTGCCTATAATTTCACTTTTAAAAAGTTGTCATGGACAAGGGAATATTTTCACAAGAATTTGCAGATTAGATTGTGGAAAAGCTGGTGTAGCTATTACAATAGTTGAGGACTGTTCCAGTAGTCACTTCCGAAGCATCATAGAAGAATTCCCCCTTATCCTCTCTTCCCCAAGCCACACATTTCCATCTCTTTCAGCCATTTCACAAATATATGGTTGCCAATTCTATGCACCATCCTGATCAAATTTCTCGGAGCTCACTCCCGTTTGTAATTTTAAAAATCTGTTGTCCAGAATAGGACGCAATGCTCCAAATGTGGTCTGACTAATGCAGAATTATTAATTCTCTTGGCAGAAATGGTAAGTTCCTGTGAATGCTCCTTAAGATTGCATAAATGTTTTTGGTAACTGTATCACACAGTTGGCTTAGATTCAGTCCATTCTCATATGCGCTCAGCAGTAAGTCCTTCCCAATACATTAGATTTTTTAAAAAGGTCCATGTGGAAAAATGAAACAATCTCACAAAGCATGCATTTCTAAATATATTTTATTTAAACGGCCACTTTATCATAAGATATGCATTTTGAAATATGTTTATGACCAAGCGTTTAGTACAGAACCTCCAAAGATGTTCCAATACACCACCAACATAATTGCACATGGTATTTCACTACGTAAAATGCTCATAGATTTTCCAGCACTGAAACCATGCGCTAAATGCCAACATACTCATATCAAGATATTCTTTAATGTTACAGTTGAATACATTTGAAAAAGAAATACATGTCTCCTTCGAAATTAAATGGAAATTGGCTTTGTGTTTGTTTTAAATATAAAGAACACACTGATAAAATAATATGGATTTATTTCTTTATTGGGCTTATAACCCACATTTCTATCAACAAATGGCATTCAGGGAGAGCGAAACCCTCAAAATGTGTGCAGTAATAGTCCATAGGAAAGAAAGATTTTTGATGACTATCTGAAAGAAAGTTAATGGCATCTCATGCCTGTGCAGTTCTTCCAATCACCTTCCAGCTATGCATTTACATATTAAGGATGGGAATATTAATATAAAGATTATTTTGTTCCTACTTTTCTCTCCATGTTCCATCGTTAAAAAATGTTACTTGAAAACATACATGAATTCGAGGACGACTGATTCATCATGGAAAAGTATTAAAATCACATCTCTGCTCATGAAGCAGAGCAGATGTATGACACAAAATCCCCCCCCCCAAGGCAAAACATTCGAATGTTCCTTCTTTCCCTACAGCTTCGAGGAATTGGAGGTCAGTTGCTTTGATTTAACTTGGAGAGAGAATGAGACGGCTACTGTTTCAGTTATCTGCTTCATTAAGTTTAGACTCTATTTGTGTCTGTTTGCTTTTCTCCTTGTGCTTGGAAGTGTGTCTATCTGTGCTCTGTTTCATAAGGTCTGGAGTTTATTTGCCTGCATTTGCTTTCCACTGCCTTTGGACTATGTTTGCTCTGTGCTCTGTTTGATTGAGTCTGGACTTTATGGGTCTGAGCTTCTTCCAGAGCTTTGAGGCCTTGTTTGTTTTGCTTCCCAAAGCCTGGGAATGTGGTAGCATGTGGCTTGCTCATTGCCTTGAAGAGTGACTGAGATGCCTTGCGGTAAGTATGAGAGCATTCCTATATACATCTGACCCTTTGCCTAATTCTTCTACCTTCCTCAGGCAGTCTTGATTATCCTTTATTCCAGATCTATTGAGGCATGCTAGCTGAGAGCTTTGAATAGTAACCTAAACATTGGATGTTGTGGGTACTTGGTCACAGAAGGATGATCAAGCCATCCAGTGGCAACTGTACATGATACGGGGAAAAGGGGTTTGCACTGGAAACCTGGGTTCTCAGCAAAAGGAGCCCAAGGAAGACAGAAGCAATTAGACTGTTCATACTCAAGCTTATCAAGACTCATCCAGAAGGTTTCCATCTCAGCAAAATATCATCTGAAGTCCAGGAGACTGAAGAAAGGAAAGGAGCTTCACCATGCCTTATCAGCTCCTTTTTTCCATGCAGGCTTCATAAGAATGCAAAATTTCTGAGCATTATAATTCATTTGAAAAAAGTCATGACTCCTTCTAGAATGAGCCATAGAGAAGATGTATCCAATGCATGCTATTCTATAGAGTATTCAGACAGATCTTTTGAAATTATTAGACAATTGAGTGTGTTGGGCTCTTATTATTTTGGCATATACATTTAATGAGCAAGAAATGATTATTGGTTGAGATTTTTGTTCTACTTTTACAAAGTTTTTATTGGGAGTGTAAAATTGAATATTTTTATGTTTACATCTATGGTATACTGTAAGCAACTTCTGAGGATGACTGGTGAAAATTAATACCATCAGGTATGGTATCCTTCTAGGCAGCCTGCATGATTTGGGGTGGATGATACCAGTCTACATATTCTTTCCTGTTGGATATGCTGAAATATAAGAGCTTAAACTATTGGCCAGGTATTGTTGGGGTATCACAGAGTTTAGGTACGAAACTAATGGGAGACATTATCCTTTGGATTTGTGTATGAAATCATGCAATTTGAAGGTTCTCTGGACTGACTATTACCACTTTATGAAGATATTTGTCCAGGTACTCTTTTGCCCAACTTGTGAACCAATTGCAGCCATATTTAGAGCCAGAATTGTTGGCCATGGTGACTCATGCTCTCATTATTTTGATATTGAATTACTGCAGCATGCTCTATATTGGGCTGTCTTTGAAAATCACTCAAGTATCCAGCAGCTGATATAGAATGGTTCCCTATGTGTTGGCAGGAAACCGCCATGATATTAACAAGACACTAGTCCTGTGAGCACTGCATTGTCTCTCACTAAAGTGTTGGTTTTAATCTACATAGTTCTCTATGACTTGGCTTCAACAACTTAAGGTGTTGCCTTTAATGCAATCATTTATCTTGTGCCTTCAACCCAAGAGGATTGACTCATCTCCTGGTAGATTTTGATGGATCCCAAGCCTCCCGAGGAGCTGCTGCTGTCCAATGAAATAACCTTCACCCATTTAAAAAAGGAACTAAAAATTATTCAATTCCATTGGGGCTTTGGACCTCATCAATCTGCTCAAGCTGCCATTAATAAGGAGGGTGATATTGTTTTACATTATATTTTTTGACTTTTATGGTATTGTTGTGATGATTTTATGATGTTATGGTATAAGGCTCCTAGAGGTGCTTTGAAGGAGGCAGTATAAAAATCATACCATATATAAATACACAAAATGACTATTATTCCTCAAATTCTATTCTTGTTTTAAGCACTTCAATCCTTCTGTCTGTTATTTAGTTTCTATACAGCAAATGATTATATCTTCATTTATAAGCACTACTACATAGATCATGGATAAAGTGCATGGATACTACATGGATACAAGTACTGGACCTTCAGGCTGTTAGGTAATACCTATTGTTAAGAAATTAGTTAATTACTATTAATTATCTTTATCAGAAAACTTCTTTTAGAAGTTTTGGAATTCATGGCAATAATGTCTGACTCTTGATTCCTCCCCTTGGTAACAAAGGCTTTAAAATCATGGTTCAGTAGAATCAATTCAAAGACTGCAAGATAGTGTTTCAAGGATTAGAGATTTCATTATTGATGGGAAACCTCTCTGTCCTGAATATTTATTTATTTATTTATTTATTTATTTATTTATTTATTTATTTATTTATTTATTTATTTATTTATTTATTTATTTATTATTTTGTCAACATGTACAAGACAACAGGTATAAGTTTAAACATGGACACGAACACAGGAAATGGGTCCAAATAAATGGGGACAATAGGACAGGGACAGTAGGCACGCTGGTGGCTTATGCACGCCCCCTTACACACCTCTTAGGAAAGGGGTGACGTCCACACTAGATAGTTTGAGGTTAAAGTTATGGGGGTTTGAAGATGTAACAACAGAGTCAGATAGTGCATTCCAGGCATTGACCATTCTGTTCCTGAAGTCATATTTTCTGCGATCAAGTATGGAGCGATATGTTGCAAAAGACATGGCTGCACATATTAGTTTAGTTTCAAATGAGACCAGTGCAATGATTTCTTAGACTCAGGAAAGCTCACCAATCAAGGGTGTTTGGTCATCAGATTGGACAAGATAGCTTTGATTTATCTCCACAAAGTGTTTTGTGTTGCCTTGCATCTTCCTCTTAGCTTCTTCTAGCACTTGCAAAAACTGAAAAAGACTTTTAGGAGCTGAGTGAAAATGATGAAAGAAGCTTATGCGATGGACAGTGACTTCTTCCCGCATTTCCATGCAGGAGAAGACCCTTAAGATGAGGCTGGAAAGAGCTGAGAAGAAAAGTGAAGCAAATTGAGGTGATTGTATTGCTCAAAGAAGCAAGGTTGTTCCATTAAGCACTTTTGATGAGCAACTTGACTTCAATCTTCATTAAAACATTGATCATTGTAAAAGTATATTAAAATATATAATTCTAATTAACAATATTTGACTACTAGTCTATACTCCATTATTTATAATAGAAAGAACTGTTGTTTCAAATACAACAGCAAAAGCCTCTCATGAAAGCCTTTCAATGAATTAAACAATAATACTTTAGCAATGTCCTAAAATGACATTTGTATTACAAAACTCCCTTCAATTTTATTCTATAAATATCTACAAATGAGCATAAATTATCATGAAATTGTTTATTTTTTAGGTTGCTACTTTAAGTTGGTACATTATATTAATCAAAGTCTTTCTAACTTGGAGCAGTGAGTTGGATTACACAATTACCTATCATGACCTATAGTCCTACATGGAGTTGGACTGAAGGGACTTGCCTGACCTCAGCCATATCTACCCATCCCATAAGATTTATTAAGAGATGCAGTGGCTCAGTGGCTTAACGATGCTGGAGATGGTTTTTGCTCCAGCAGTTCGAATCCTAGCACTGTGTAGCAGGGTGAGCTCCCTTCACTCACCTCAGCTTCTGTCCAGTTTGAAAGCATGCTATATTCAAGAGGATAAATAGGTACCAATTTGAAGGGAAGACGAGCCTCGTGTAGATGGTCAGAAACTTGCCGGTGCTGAACCTTCCCATTTGCAAGGCGGCTTTGCTGGAGGAAGAGGGCCCTGGATAACACTGCAGGATGCCTCTCATGTTTCTTTCAGATACGGAGCTAGGTGTGGCACACCTTAGAAAGTGCACAAGCATAAACCAAACAAGTCTTAGGCAGCCAAACTACTACTATGTATTAGCATTGTGGTTTCCTGGATAATGTAATATTGCCATGCACTAACTAAATGAAATAAATGAAACCTGACAGAAAAAGCAGGTTGCAGGTCGTGTTTACAAAAAATACCATCTGGTGGAACCCAGAAAGAGATATTTTTCTACTGCAACACCCACCCTTTGAAACATTATCCTTCTGAGGTGAGATTGTTCCAAATCTTATTGGCCTCCTAAAATATTTGAAGACCTGGTTTGTCATCTGGCCTGGGGATCTGATGACATGAATGGGAATCCTGCTAAGTGATTGTGCTTTTAACAAAACAAGTAGTGCTCTGTTGCTGGTTATGATTTTAATAATTTAATTGTTTTCAATGTTTTAAATCATTTTTGTGATTATTTTGGTTGATCTTTTATTGCTTTCTTGGTTTTTAACTTAGTAAACTACCCAGAGTAGTGAGTAGTGAGATGGACGACTGTATCCATTTAAAAAACAAATAAACTAATGTCTCTGTAAGAATCAGCTTGTTGTAAATTATTTCACAACCAAATGAACAAGATGCACCATGGTAAGAACATTTTCATTGTTAAGAAATTAGAGAAATCCTGCCTATCATCTTAATTCAGATGCATTTAACTTATCCCGCAAATCCTGCTTTATAAAATGTAGATAATCGTGGCAAGATTCTTCTGCTTTTTCTCAGTTTATTTGACTGAGTTCTATTCTATGCCAACATTGCATTTGCTGGATAAAAATCCTTAATATTGCAGAAATCATTTTCTTCTGAAGCAATTTGAAGTGGTTCCCCCCCCCCCTTGCATAAAATTTAACTCACCCTCCCACTCTTGTCTGGTATCCAACCAAAGGAAGTTGAGGGAGTAAAATGTTGGCAAAATATTACCAACAATATTCCAGAATTCCTAGAGTAGCTTTGATTAAAGTCATTCCATAGTGTGTGCTAAGACCACACTTGGTTGTGAGTGGGAGCAAGTTTAAATCACCGACTATAGGAAAGTTGTTTCAAGTCTTAAAAAGAGTGCATTAGTGCTACAGTGTCTACAAAGTGAAAAAAAATAATCTTTGCACTAAATACCACTGAGAACATTTAGTATAATGGAGTAGTATAGTTTAGCAAAAAGGCCATGGGTTGAATTCATATTTGGACCTCTTCCTTATACAGGGCCAACACCAATCTAAGGTCAGGGCTTCTCTTCCTCTTGTATCCCCATTCCTATCATCTTGGAGTTTATGTCGGCCTTGGGAAGCTGAGCCAATTAATTATGACTTGGCTCCTGCTCCATAAGAGATGCTGTGAAGGCAGTTTTGCAAAGCTTCCTTTGGAGCTGCGAGGTGGCCAATTGTCCATTGGCAAGAATTCTCACTTTGTCTTACCTCCCAAATCCTGTGGCTGCCTCCTTCTTCTTTCCCACCATTCTTCAAAGAAAAGATCTCTCTCTCTCTCTCTCTCTCTCTCTCTCTCTCTCTCTCTCTCTCTCTCTCTCTCTCTCTCTCTCCCTCCCTCCCTCCCTCCCTCCCTCCCTCTCTCTCTCTCTCTCTCTCTCTCTCTCTCTCTCCAGTGATTCCTTGTTCCTCATCATATCAAGAAATTGTGAGGAGAGAAATAAAGGAATAAGGATATCAGCTAGCCCAAGCTTATACTATTCCCTCACTGGTTGGCTTAAATGGAGGACTGAGGAGGACTAGACAATGTATAGCTGTTGCTTGGGGGAGAACTAGCAGATCTGTGGGTTAATTTTTCTTTCTTGCTACAGACTCAATGATGTCAATGGCTTGTTTTAAGCATACCTAAATATGGACCCATAAAATAGACACCTTTTTGGGGGATTGTATCTAAATCCATCCAGATTAGCATTATATCTGACTCAGATGCTTTTCAGAGACAAAACATAAAATGGTGGGCTTCATCCCTTTTTAATATTTTGTGTTTAATATGTTTTTAGAGATGTACTTTGTAGTGCATTCACTACTATTGTTATGATCAATTGAGTAAGTATACTTGAAATCTTGTATTATTGCTTGATTAACTGCACTACCTGTAAGTAGATGTGAGTAGTCTTACAAAATCACTGAACTTAGTGCTTATAACAAAGCAAACTGCAGGAAAATATACTTGTGACTCAAGCAATATTTGTTAATCAATAAAATTATACATCTTTTCCTGGGTATTTTAGAGAACAAATGATGTTTCCAGCTCAGTGTTTCTCAACCTTGGCAACTTGAAGATGTCTGGACTTCAACTCCCAGAATTCCCCAGCCAGCGAATGCGAATGCTGGCTGGGGAATTCTGGGAGTTGAAGTCCAGACATCTTCAAGTTGCCAAGGTTGAGAAACACTGATAAGTTTGTTCTTAGCTAGTCTTTAGTTGGTCATTATGTAAATTATTTCTGTAGCAGAGGGGGAAAAATCATACTCACTGTGTTCTATTCACCCTAAGTGATCCCAAAATTTCTATTGCTAAATGAGACAGTTGTTAAAGTGAGTTTTGCCCCATTTTATGACTTTTCTTGCCACAGTTAAGTGAATCCCTGCAGTTGTTAAGTTAGTAACATGGTTGTTAAGTGAATCTAGCTTCCTCACTGACTTTGCTTGTCAGAAGTTTTGCAAAAGGAAATCACATCACCCCATGGGGATGCTGCACTGCAACTG
This sequence comes from Thamnophis sirtalis, assembly GCF_051295495.1. NCBI lineage: Eukaryota > Metazoa > Chordata > Lepidosauria > Squamata > Natricidae > Thamnophis > Thamnophis sirtalis. Next base: position 95,565,682 of record NW_028261381.1, read on the forward strand.
TCACAAATGTGAGTCAGTTTTCAAGCACCCAAATATAAATTACGTGACCATGGGGATGCTGCAATGGTCATAAGTGTGAAAAGTGGTCATAAGTCGCTTTTTTCAGTGCCGTTGTAACTTTGAACGTCATAAATGAACTGTTGCAAGTTGAGGACTACCTGTGTAGGACTATGATATACCTAAAAGGAATAGTTTGTTGAGAAAGAGCCAAGATTGTCTAGAGCTTTATCACAGTTGAGTAATGTGGTTAGAGTGCAGTACTGCAGGCAGCTTCTGGCAGTTTGGCAGATTGAATATTATCAGTTCAAGGTTAACTCAGCCTTCCATCCTTCCGAGGTGGATAAAATGAGGACCCAGATTATTGGGGGCAAAATGCTGACTCTGTAAACTGCTTAGAGAGGGCTGTAAAGCACTATGAAGCAGTATATAAGTCTAAGTGCTGTTGCTATTGATAATGTCAAAGCATTTCTAGGGACTTTTGTTTATGTGTGCCGAAGAACCTTCTGCTGGAGTTTCTGAGAAAACATCTGGATGAAAGAAATCAGACCGTCTCCATCTTTCATTTGGAGGCACCAATGTGGAGCTTTTTCCAGCCAAGGAATATCTTCAGAGTAGGTTGTTCCAGTCCTGGAATCAAGGTCTGCAAAGCCAATCTGGCATCACAAATTGAGGGAATAACTGAGGGGATGAACTAATGAATGAAAAATTGGATCCAGCTTGTCACTTTCTCTACCATGTGACCATCATTACACTTTGGCACAGTTCAGTCATAACATTCAAAGCCTGAATAAATGCCTGAGCCAGGAGTGAAGCTGTTTTAAGTTGCTTCTCACTGCCATGCACACCGGCTTAGCTCACCCCCTGATGTCCACACAGGCAGCACAGTGTGCAGTGAGGAAGCCTCCACACATGAGGCTGAATAGTGCTTTTGTGGGCATTTCTTCTTCCCCATCACTAGCTAGAACAACACAAACTATTACACAGTTTCCCTTTAGATTTCAGGCAAGCCTTTTGAAATGTGGGAACTGGAGTGCAACGGCCATGTCAATATTTGTTTTCCAAATGAGAATTGGTCCCTGCTTGTGGATTTTTAAACAGAACACAAGTGCTGACTAATGGTTTCATATCTTGTGGTGCACATTTTCATTTCTCTTATAATGTCCTGATCTTGCTTCAGTACTAGGGAACAGGATAACTGGTGGATGGTAAGGTAAGGGAACAAATGACATACACTGCAATGTGCTGCTTTCCTTCCTTCTTTCTTTTTTTGTAATGTGTTTGTAATGCCCAGAAACAGCATGTTACATGAGACTTGGCATTGCAGCCTTTTTTAATTTTAAGCTAATCAATTGGGCATTTCCATTTATTTCCAGGATAATTCAATTTATCCTCTGCCCAGGCCTAGAGCCCAGTTATGTGCAGGACCTACTTCTTGGTTGTGTGAGTGACTTGGGTTGCTGTTTCATGGCTGCCTTTATTTTAATCTTTATAATGTTTGGTTATATTGGTTTTATTCTATTTTAACTCTGTTTGCCACCAAGTCATTCACTGAGATGAATAAACTACAAGAGTACATTCTTTAAGCTAGTTGTGATATCTTTGCAGGATCAGAATGGTTATTACTGAAGAATAAGGCTCAGATATACATATTTAATAATAGTTGAATCTTTCTGTACTTTTTAAAATAAGTTAAGAACAGATACGGTTCCTAGATGTTTATTAGTTCTATATTATACCTAGTCTCTTAATCTCCCCCTTGCTTTATGAAATTTTTGTTGTGCAAGAAAGGAAGTCATTTGGTCAGGGCTGCATATGCAAGAAGGAAGGAGTACAGTTCCTGATTCCTACTTCTGGAATATTTGACTTGCTGAATGAATTGGGGTGGCTATTTTTGTACACAACATCCGTGAACCATTTTTTTTTTTTGGTGATGTGACAGTATCACCCTAATGCACGCATTACTGAGAAGTCCTTCTCTGAGAGACATTTACTCCTGTGTAAGAATGTTATATTTATCTAGATAAATAGGTCCTTAAACATTTTTTTGCTGGGGGGGGGGAGGTGCTACTAAAGTATTACTTCTATTAGATGTTTCCAATCCTTCCTAGGATAGATAGTAAATGGGCATGTCATGTAATAAACTGTTTCGATAATAATTTCTGGTCTATATAATGATCTGTTTATCCTATGGAGCTGCAGTTGTAATTAACCTAAAGGGGAGAGGGCAAGATAAAGAAGCAAACTTAACATTTGTAAAAATTAAGGCGAAAGGGAGAAAATGTAACTTTTAATGGATAGGTTTCTTTTCTTTAAAAAAAAAATTTCTCCAGATTCTAAAGATAGGAGTGAGAAGGTCTTACATAATTGCATGAAAGTTAAGACAGTCCAAAAACCAAAATAAAGTGAGAACTATCATGCAGTTATGAAACCTTCACATTAATCCCTGTGTAATATATAGGGGAATGGGGTTGAAATCAGTACTGACTAGAACCCTTTCCTTTCTACAGAGAATAGTTTATGGCTCAGTGATGGGTTCCTAACTGGTTTACTACCAGTTTGCTGAGAGGGTGATTTGCCAGTGCGGTGTTCGCTTCACTCGTCCGCGTGCCCACCACACATTGCCACACATGTGCCGTTGACTTAAAACTGTTATGCACATCTGCAGAAACATGCCAGCGATGGGAGAAGAGACCGGGGAACTGGTTCAGAGGCATGGCAGGCCTGGGTTACTGCCGGTTCCAGTGACCCAGGCTGCCATACCACTACCAGTTCAGCCGAACCGGTTCAAACCAATAGGAACCCACCAATGTTATGGCTTCTTAATGACTGTATTTATTCTGAGCAAAGCTGCCTCTCCTATTTGGTCTATATTTCAAAGTGAGTCCATGTAGAAAGATACATTGAATTAGGAGGCACACTATTACAAAGGGAAGCCAGTTCTACCAAGAGCCAAAGAGTATTTCAGCTGGAAGATTCTGGGAAAAACCAGTAAAAGCTAGAGACAAAGGTTTCAGATTGTGCTGTACAACTTGTGTCTCCTAAATTAGCATGTTGGATTCAGAGATAATAGCTTCAACCAACAATATGGTTTGCATTTTTTTTAAAAAGCACCACAAAACTTAAACAGACACCTAAAAAATATAATGAAGAGGCTTTCTTGTATAAAATGATTCTGATTCACCTGATTTTCATTCATTTCAGTTGCTCCTGATATGATTAGTAAAATGCTTCCTCTGTGGCTAGCAAATTGCTCTTTGATCATAAGCCCATCTTATGTCCCTCACACAAACTCACACACTACCACAGCATAACTGAGGTGGTAAACACCCTTATAATCATGCTTTTGTATATTTAAGCAAAGCTTTGTAAGAACCTAGTGCATGGGAGAAGTGAAATAATATGATGCTTGTCTCTTGACTCTTTTAGAGTTTAAGGAGCAGACAGTTTGGGAGGAAGTGTTGGATAAATTTTCATAGCTTTCAACCCTGCCTATAATAAACAATCCTACTGAAAACAAATCACATTGTGAAATTACTTTAAAGGACAATAGCCTTTAAAGTAATTTAGGAAGAGTTTGTTCATTGTAAACCAAAGAATATCTCTGCTGAAAATAACATTCATGCCAAAGTAGATGTTTTAATTTGCGTAAACATTATGATTTGGATGGTGGGTTATTTAAGCTTCTATGGAACCATATACTAAATTCTACAATAGCTGGTAAATATATGAGGGATGGTTATAGTGCTCATTAACTATTTATTTTGAATGTATTTCTGTTACTTGAAGCACTTCTGCTTCCTATAAGTACAAGGAACATCCTGTCTTCCTGTTCTGTAGAAAGTGTCAGTGTAATGAGTTTTCTTCTGAAGGAAATGTTAATGTTGTACTGTTATTTTGGTGACTTCTGTTAGGTCAGATTTTCCCAAACGGATGCCTTCCAGATGTGTTAGACTTCACTATTCTTATGGTGATATTTTAATCTACTGCAACCAAGGCAACGTGCCTCATTAAGAAAAAAAAGGTTTCCTTATGTGTCCACAACTAGCCATCTTTGCACCCAAACTCAATTTTTGCATAAGAAAAAGATGCTGAGGATGAATGACAATTTACCAACTGATGGCTCTTGTGGCCTGATACTCACTGATAGCATTTGTCAAATACATTTTTTCAGTATAAATGATGCCAACCCACCCTGATAAAATTAAGATCTGAATGGAATAATTCTATCCACAGCAAGGCAAAGGCCAATTCTAGGGATTCAAAAATTGGCAAATTTTTCATGCCAGATCGATGCCTGCCACTCTTCCTGCTACTTGTCTCATTTTTTTCTCAAGCAGAGAAGGCAGAAATCTTATTCAGTGGAGGCCATCACAATCAGAGGTGAGGCTGGTTCTTTTCACCTTGGATATGGGCAGTGGTGCTCAGCTCTTATTGTGATCTAATTTTTGTGTAAGGAGGAATCCACACACTTCCCCACCCCCAACACAGCATTCCTTGAACCAGTCTAGACTACATACTACTATTTACATAAATGAATGAATCCATTAACTGACAAAATATAGATCAGTCACTTTTTATTCATAAAACCATCGAGAACATATACAAATAAGGTATTAAAAACTCTGTGTCATGACAAGAGATAAAATTGAACAATCTAAAAATGCTCCAAATGAAAATATAAAACCAGATAACAATTGTTTGGATAGGACAATGTTTGTTGAGCAAAAATGACTCCTTTCCCCTCTAGAATGAGGAAAAATTAGGAGGGAGTTCCATAATCAAAGGCTACCTTGATGCCTACCAATTAAACTAATTTTGTACATTTTTGCAATGTATAAAAATGACTAAGAGCAGACATGCTAATTTTCAGGAGCAAAGCTACCACTAGGAAAATGTGAGGCAGTTGCCTTAAACTGCAAATTTTGAACACCAAAATAATAGCAAATAATTATTTATTGTTCTGCTAAACTTTATTTTTAGGGACAAGGATGGGAAAAGGTGCTTGTGAGGTTTTCTGTGGCATGTGCAAAAAATATCTGCCAGGTTAAGGGAGAAACAAAATAACTTGGCCTTAAATATTTCACTCAGGACTCGACAGAATGTGGCATCTACCTGTGGGGCCAAGGAAGGTCAAGGAAGCAACAGCAACTAAAGAAATAAGAGCAGCAGCAACACCAGCAACTTTGTTTCTCCAAGTCTGAATTGCACTGGTTCAGAATAAATGAATTGAATCACAAGCCATTGTGATAAGTGTTAGATAAAATAACATCCCACCCTGCTAGTGCTTACCAGAGATGCACACAGAAATTTGCTGAATATCTTTATTACTCTGTTGTTGTTCTTCTTCCTCCTCCTCTTCTTCTTCTTGTTCTTCTACGATAGGCACCAGTCATGCACGGAAAAAGAAAGTCCCAGATGCCAGTGACTTTATTTCAGCCTACCAGTTTGTCCGATGCAACAATATCTGCCTTGACCACAATGTACCCTTGCATTATTTCCTTTTCCTGCTCTTAGTCCCTTCTCATGTTTCTCCATCAGTTTAGGCCCCTAATAGGGAAAGGATGAGCCCATTGATGTTGGCGCATGGAGGCCTGCTAGTGACATGCCTTTGGGTTGAGTCGCCTAGCAGCAGCCATTCGTGTTATGTGGGCTTTCTTTTTGGGGGGCATTGCCCACCCCTGAAACTGACTTCAGGCATTTTTCACTGCCGGTTCTGCATGAATAGCCACAGGCCTCTTGCCAATTGTCCCCCCAGCTTGAAAGCCAGCCTCAGCCAAAGACCTTTTCAAGTGTGATCCCAAAGTGCCACACAGGCTTTCAGGGCATTGTTGTCAAGATGAGGGCCCTGCACTGGAAAGTGGGGTCAGAAGAGAAAGCACAATGAAGGGTGATGGAGGCTTCATGCAGTCCTCAGATGCCCGCCTGTTTATTAATTTACAAAACTAATGTCACTATCTTTAGAGGAGAGATGGAGTGAAAAAGCTGCCCTTTGAAAAAAGGTCACCCTATAATGCTGATTTTTATAGGGGGAAAAACCAGAGGGAAATAAAACCAAACTCTAAAATAATTGAAAATAAAAAAGCAAAGAAATCCGGATAAAATATTGATGGGCTGGGTGTTACTCAGAATATAGTAGTTGCAGAAATATTGTTTTCTGTCCCTTTACAGAATAATTCCACCTTTACGAGAAGTGTTTAATCCAAACCCCAGCTAGCTGATTTGGGTAATTATAACAGATCTTCCCTTGTGCAGGAGGCAGAGCCAAAAGAGTACATTGTGAAATTTCTCACTGTAGAGAAAAATTGCCGATTGCTGAGTAGAATCTGTTGGTTTATACTTTAAAAAGAAAAACTTTCACCCTGAACACATCAGTAACAGGCAAAGGAAGATGGATTTTAAAAACAGATTTCTCCTGCCGTCTAGCTACAGTTGTGAAACATGGTCTGTAGACTTTCTCTAACTAGTAGAATTCTTAAAAGCAGAGCAAACAAAAAGCATGGCGAAAGTAAATTTTTGGTTGATGCGGTTTTTTAAAAAAATATTGTGGCCGCCAATCTGATCCCCTCCACAATGATGGACTGCAAAGTCTATTATCCTCAGATAGGCTTTCAACTGAGAAAGGTCAAAATATCTTCCTTCTAAATCTATGTAAAAAAGCTGCTTATCAAGTGATGTGGTTTAATTTGCTGCCTGTGTTACAAATTCTTTGCTTTATTGTTTCTCCTGATGCTGAACTTTTGCCTTCTTCTTCTCCGGCTGAGATAGGTCCGTGGAATTTAAGAACATAAAACCTGAAGGGTCAGGCCAAAACCCATCTGGCCCAGCCTTCTGTATTATGCTGTGGCCAATAGAGGCATCTGGGAAACTGGGAAAGTAGGATATGAGGGCTTTTTCGACTATTGTTCCCTAGCAACTGGTATTTAGGACAGGCTGCCTTTGACTCTGGAGATAGTTTACAGCAATCAAGACTTATAGCTATTGACAACCCAATCCCCCAAACATTTGCCTTGTCCTCCTTTGGTAACTATCTAAATTGGAGGCTATCGTAGTATCAGGTGGAAGTGAATTATGCAGTTTAATTACACACGGTGTAAAGAAAGACTTCCTTTTATCAGTCCTACATTTGGAGGTCCTGAAACCAACATACTCCTCTTTGTTTACTCCTTTACCATCCCTTCCAGTTCAAGTATTTAGCATACTCTCCTGTGAAATAATCTCTTTTGATTCATTAAAAATTATAATTCAACAGCCATTTGGATAAAAACATATGCTGGACATTCTTGTCATGTACTGTATGTTGTGAAGTTATTTTGTAGGTATGAATTATTGGCAAAGGACACCATGAGGGAGACAGAGGTCACTAAACTTAGAGCAACCTGCTAATAGAGTAATTACGACTCTGCTATTTTTTTATTTAATGATGAAATACAAAACAAGAAACAAAAAAAACCCCAAAAGACAAAAGCAAACAAAAAACCCAACTGCCACTCTATAGCACCAATATAGTAGAAAACAGTATAATATGCTCTTTCCCCTTTACCTTGCTACTTAAAAGTCTGGACATGATAATAATATTTCACTCTTTGTCCTGTTTTCACTCAGTTATCATTATAGTTGTGACTCAGTGGTGGGTTTCAAAAATTGTTTGAACCTACTCTGTTGGCATGGCCTCCTTTGTGGGAGTGGCTTGCCACCCGTGTGACTGGATGGGAGTGGCTTGCCGCCCATGGGACCGGATATGAAGATGCTGACGACACTTGTCAGAACCACCTTAAATTACCTCACACACAGCACTGGCATGCATAAGAATATGATGTAAACTTGTTTTTTAAAAGGCATCTTTGGTTTGCGTTAAAACAACTTCAACACACGCAATGTTCTGATTGCACCACAAACGCAGTAGTCATCCTTACCTTTCACAGAGGCACTGAGTTTTATAAATATGAGCATGATAGTGTAGAATAATCATATCCAAGGACCAGTGGTGGGTTTCAAAAAATTTTGGAACCTCTTCTGTAGGTGTGGCCTGCTTTCCGGGTCCACTGGTGGAACCTCTTCTAACCGGTTCGGTAATTTGACGAACCGGTTCTACCGAATATGTGCGAACTGGTAGGAACCCACCTCTGTTGTGACTGGAACTTTAAATTCTATAAACCAAATGCAGGTAGTCCTCATCTTTTGACCACAATTGAGCCCAAAATTTCTGTTGCTGTTGTTAAGTGAGTTGTGTCTCATTTTATGATCTTTCTTGCCACAGTTGTTAAGTGAATTGCCGCAGTTGTTAAGGTAGTAACATGGTTGTTAAGTGAATCTGGTTTCCTCAGTTATTTTACTTGTTAGACTTGACTCCGGGACATGGCAACCATCATAAATATACATCAGTTGCCAAGCGTGTTAATTTTGACACATGATTATGGGGATGCTGCAAAGGTTGTAAATGTGAAAAATGGTTATAAGTCACTTTTTTTAGTGCTGTTATAACTTCAAATAGTCACTAAGTGAACTACTGTAAGTCGAAGAGTACCTGTAATAAAGAGTGAATGGCAGATAACTTTTTCTGATAGCTTTCATATATGGAATCCTCACCTAAAAAGGTAAAGGTTCCCCTCGCAAATATCTGCTAGTTGTTCCTGACTCTAGGGGGCAGTGCTGATCTCTGTTTCAAAGCCAAAGAGCCAGCGCTGTCTGAAGATGTCTCCGGGGTCATGTGGCCAGCATGAGTAAACACCGAAGGTGCACAGAATTCCTTCCCACCAAAGGTGATTCCTATTTTTCTACTTGCATTTTACATGCTTTCGAACTGCTAGGTTGGCAGAAGCTGGGACACGTAACAGGAGCTCATTCCGTTACACGGCGCTAGGGATTTGAACTGCTGAACCTTCTAATCGACAAGCTCAGTGTCTTAGCCACTGAGCCACCGTGTCCCTTTTCCTAGAGATCTCTAAAGATGAATGGTAAATTTGTCACATGACCATTTTTACACTAAAATATAACATAGTTTCAATCCTTCATAATATATAGCTGGCTTTGAAAAAGCCAAACCTGATTGTTTCCAGAATGTGGTTTACAGCTCTGAAAATATGGTGAAAATGCAAACATTCGGAGAAATACCTAGCAAAAATGTGTATTCTAGACAGAAAAAATGTTGTGTACCAAATTACAGTTTCTAGTGGGTGAAAAAATATGTATAAGAAATGCCAAAGTGTGGTCACATGACTGTGAGAGCTGTCCGACTGTCAGAACTTTGACTCTGGACCATAAGTATCCCCCAAATAGGTCCACTGGAACTTTCAGTCATAAGATGAGAATTATCTATATTAGTGGGATAATATCTCACATGAAATGAAAATCAAATCCTTGGGTTATATTGATTCTTACCTTTTATCTTACACACATGGAGTCAAAGACTGCATGATTCTCACTGACTTCTGCCTAACTTAATTCAACATAGTTCTATAGAAAATGGCATAGTAAGAATTTCTGCCAGCATGATACTTTCTCATGTGCTCAGATTCTTCTCGATCTGCTTTGGGGGATCTTCCAACTCTTCAAAACAAATGTTATGTGGATGTACAGAAAAGCATAAAGAGGAAGGAATCGGATCTGCTTGTGGAAGCTGTTCTGCCAAAGAGCAGACACACTATGACATTCAACCCATTATTGCTAGATAAAGCATGTTCTTGGCTGCATATTTAAGAGTTTATCTTGCTGAACATTTATAGGATTGCATATATAGTATTGCAATATGGTCCCAATGCAACTGGATTCTTAATTTCTATAAAGGAAAATTATTACTACACAATCAGAACCTTCTGCAGAATAAGACATTTTGGGAACTGGTTCTGAGAAATGGTGAAGAAACAACTGATATAAATATCCAGTTGATCACATGCTGTGACTTAGAGGGATGACTTAGAGGGATATTTGAAGTGTTCTATGAATGTAACTTGGAACTTGCTAAGGACTTTCTGATTGTAGCAAAAATAACTATGGATTTAATCCAAAGAACATAAGCAAAGAGAAAATGCATTTGTGTGGTTTTATGAATTCTTGTGCAAGAGCTTTCAGATGATTTCTTGCAATTACAATGCCACAATATATCAGCCGTGTGTTATATTATAAAAAACAGTGAATAAAAAAAATAATGTTCACTATGCTACTGAGAAATTTCTTGACTATTAATAGAAAATCAACTATGAGTTCTAACTCATTTTTTTTACAATATCAAAGAAAAGTTCTTCAATGTTGAAGTATTCCCAAGTAGATATTAGTGAACAAGGAGTGCAAATTCTGCTTGGAAACTTAATACTATTTCATGGGTTCAGTTCTATTTCTTTGTATTGTTTTGAAATTTAATAGAATAATATTGACATCGGGAATATGTTAACTCTTCCTGTAGCCCAATGCATACATTTTAAACTTCCAGATCTCAACTGTAGAACATCTTACATCCTACTTTCTTTGTTAGAGAATTTAAAATATATCGGAGAATGCCAACATTATAATCAACATGATTGTCACCCATTCTTAATTCTGAAACAAGCTTTTTCCACAGAGAAAATTGTGTTAATATAAATTCTGGCATTTTGTCTGTCCTGCCCAACCTATTGTGACTGGCAAAAGTCCTCCAGGGTGTCATCTTTCCACTTTGCATTGGAGGATAATGAGGATTGAACTTAGGACCTTTTACATCCAAAGGGCATGTTCTGGCATAGAGGTATGGACCATATCCTTTCATGACTAGGAATCTCAACGGGACTAGTGTGTTTGCTGGTCAACCTGATATTCTTCAGCTTGTCAGGGCTAATCTGATCTCCTTGACTTGTTATGAGTAATAAAAATTGAGCTAAAAATTCTCATGAGAACATGCCTTCTCAAGTAATTTTGGCTTGTCTGCTTTTAGGCTCGTTCGTAAAGCAAAACAGGAAGTGCAGAAGTACCCTAAAAGAAGTTTACTAATTCAGAATGGAATAAACTCTATCCCAAAAAGATGATTCCAGTGAGAACACAAAGGTTATAGTCCTTGCTTTTATTTATAAGTTTATTGTGTTGGAGATTTTTTTGGTCTTTTTCGCTCTGCAGGTACGACAAACAGACTTTTGGTTCACAAAGCTTTTAGCAATGATTAACTCCTAGCAATAGTTCACTAGAGGATTCCATCTCTGCTTCTGAAATCTACATGAAAGCAAGGTGGAAAGCATTGCAGAAGAGGGAGGTGGCTTTTCAGACTTTCTAGAACTCTGCAGAAGCTATGTTGGATATGTTCTGTTTTGATCATTCCAGTTTTTGGAATGCCTAGAAAAAATGTGCTAGATATTGATTTTTAAAGAGACAAAGACCTCTTCCTTTTACAAAGTGGTTATACATTCCCCCCAATATCTTCATTTCAGTGAAGCTGATTTTACTACCAAAAGCAGTAGAAAAAGGAAGAAAAATACTGCTAAATTTGTTGTCATGGCAAAAAAGGGGGGGGAGAGCCCAGCACATGATTGTAACTCCACAGATGAATGGGACAATAGATACAGAGAGATCTAAACTACAGTTACTCCTTGACTTAGAACAGTTCCTTTAGTCACTGTTCAAAGTTATAATGGCACTGAAAAAAGGGACTTTCTCACACTTACGCCCATTGCAGATTCCCTACGGTTACATGATCAAAATTCAGACGCTTGGCAACCAACTCATATTTCTGACAGTTGCAATGTCCCGGGGTCAAGCGATCACCTTTTGCAACCTTCTGACAAGCAAAGTCAATGGAGAAGTCTGTGTCACTTAGCAACTGAGTTACTATCTCAACAACTGCAGGGTTTCACCTAACAACTGGCAAGAAAAGTTGTAAAATGGGGCAAAACTCACTTAACAAATGTCTCATTTAATCAATAGAAATTTTGGGCTCAATTGTGGTTGTAAGTTGAGGTCTACCTGCATGTTCTGAGCAGTGGTGGGTTACAACCGGTACGCCCCAGTGGTGGGCATACCGGTGCCTGCCGGGAGCACCAGGTACCGTTCCGGTACAGTGCTTCACAGGGCTCACCCACCCACCCACGCTCCTTACCAGTATTTGAAGTTTTTGGGGCTTCCGCACACGTTCATGGAGCATAAGGCGCCTGTGTGATGCTCCACCAACCGAACAGCTGGAGCATCGCAGGTAGTAAGTATGCACGTGCACACTGTGTGCATGTGCATGTGCACTGTGCACATTCATGTGGTGGATGCCCGGTCCCATTGCACTGTACCAGTTGCACCGGGATCTGGAACCTACCACTGTTTCTGAGGCAGCTGCTGAAAAAATCTTCTCATTGTATGGGGAGCAAATTGTACAACTCATTAAGAAGCTTAATTGCCCCACAAAAATATTCATAATTTAGCTTTGCAGAACTATAAAAATAACATAGGAATATTCAGTACCATTTTGACTGCAGAAAGTTTCAGGTTCCATAAACAAAACCAGAAAAAGGTAGAATCCATTCCCACATATGCAACTGTACTTAAAAAGATGGATGGCCATAACAGATTCAGCAGAGGATTAAATGATGCACAGAGACATGAGCTAGTCTACTGAATTTTGAAAAATAAAATAAGTTTCAGAAAAAGGTTCTGCTAACTCCATGGATACTACTTTTAGTAATAAAAAAAGAGAGCTGTAATTTGGGAGAAAAAACAAATGTCAGTAAGGTCCCAGAAAGTCCTTCATTTTATATATGGTCAAGATTATATTTTTCTATTCTATGCAATTGGAGCTCAAATAATATTTTTATTTATTAATTAAATCTCACCCATCTCACTGTTGAAGCAACTCTACAAATGAGATAAATAAGTATTATATCCTCAATTCTGGTACACTACAAATATATCTATGTTCACGATAGGGGATTTGATTACCGGTAATCCTTCCATATTTTACTATTTTACTATGTATCTAGTTGTTCACATTTCGTACTCTCTTAAGAAACATGGGCAATTGGGTAGTTAGCATTTTAATCTAAAAAGTACATTTGTAGTGGCTCATCCATATCAAAATACCATTCTTACTGAGAGTAGTTATATCTCTTAGAGCAGGGTCCCTAATCCCTGGTCTGTGGACCAGCCTGGTCCATGTCATGCCAGAAACCAAGCCACACAAACAAGTTAAACCCCATCTGTGGAATGCAGGCAGCATGTGAAATCATTCCCCCTCCAGTCCACGGAAAAACCCTTCTCCATGGAGCTGGTCTCTGGTGCCCAAAAGGGGGCCACTGTCTTCGAGTTTCTGACTCAGATCTCTGGGTAACCAATTTCTTAACTTGTTATCCAGGTATTGCTAAACAAAAGATAGGATGTCCACTACTCCTAATTTTCAAGTTGCAAAAGGAATCTAAGTTCAAGTACAACCTTGAGAATTTATTAATTTTCACAGAAGTAATTTTCTCCCAAGAATTATATGTCCTAATTTTGAATAAATACAAAGTATGCCTATTCCCAAGTCAGCTCTAAATGCAACATCTAGCATTCTTTTACCCACACTCAATATACTCCCCAATTGACAGGATTGTGTTCTAAAGGGGACACATAGTATGTAGGAGTACAATAAGAATTGTCAACAATCTAGACTAGAGGTCCCCAACCTTTCTGGCTCTTCAGACCGGCGATGGAAGTGGTGGCAGGGGGAGAGGGGTTTTTGTGTGCGCATCACTTGCACAAATGCAGCTTTGTGCATTTGCATACTTGCTTGCTGCATGTGTGGTCCGGTGCACAACATGCCACAGCCTAGTACCGGGCTCTGGACGGAGGATGAGGAATCCCAATCTAGACAACAAGACTTGCTCTATTGTTGGCAGGAAGCATTTTTTTTATGATATTTGTTACTATGGCTTTTTTATTTACAGTGCTGTTATTGTATTTTCTGTTTTTATCTATTATTGTGTGCTGCCCAGTTGCCTTCCATGAGATGGATAGCTATGGCATATAAATTTGATAAGTAAATAAATATGTTAAGCTCCGTATTTCAGCCCCCTATAAGAAATCCAATGTAGCTGTCGCTTGATAATTGGAGCAGATGACACTGATTCGTGAAAAGCCAATTCATATGCGCCATCACTCTTGAGGGAGCCTTGCCCAGATTCAGAAAACATTACCCCCAAGTATGGAAAGGTGATATCTTGTTCTATTGGCTCATCATCTAAAAACTATCTGTGTTTGTTATGTCTTTTCCTAAAAACTGGAACCTTTGACTTAAGCTTATTAATCAGGCTATTACCATGACAATAGAAGCCAAATCTACTTAACAAGCAACTTAGTCGAACTTGAGAATATGTTAACAAAATCATGTCATCAGCGTAAAGCAAAGTATTAAAATACCTTTAGCATATACACTTCAAGATCTTTCATCAGCCCTGGTATATCTTTGATATATAGACTGATTAATATCGGTGGAAATATGCACCCCTGCCTTTATTTGTATTAATCCTACTTGTCATAGCTCTTTTGGTGCCAAATGACACTCTCAGACATGTGTTTGTATAGAAGCTTTGATCAGTGCAAGTAATTTGGGCTACATTTTGAGACTGGTCAGTTTCCTCTATAAAATTCTTATACTGCATTAGGTGCTGCACCAAGATCTATAAAAGTAGGGAACAATTGTTTTCCATTGTTAATATAGTTAGGAATTAGTTGATTCGGAACAAAACTAATGATAATAGAATGACCTTGTCTTCAGATACTTTGCCATTCTGCTAGATCACAGTTTACTATCATCCAGTTCACTCAACTCTATCACACAATTTTCTTAATTCTGTAGAAAAGCCACAATATATATTAAACTAATAGACCTATAGTTGATAGGATGTTTTTTTTTTGGCCATCTAAGGTAATGGTAAAAGGGCTTCTTTCCCCCTCTATTAAAGACAGCGGTGGTGAGACCCTTCCTGAAGAAGCCATCTCTAGATCCAGCCATTTTAAATAACTATCATCCAGTCTCCAACCTCCCCTTTGTTGGGAAGGTTGTTGAGAAGGTGGTGGCCTTTCAGCTCCGGCGGTCCTTGGATGAAACCGATTATCTAGATCCCTTTCAGTCTGGATTCAGGCCTGGCTACAGCACCAAAACTGTTTTGGTCGCACTGACCAATAATCTCTGGAGAGCCAGGGACGGAGGTCATGCCTCCGTCCTAGTGCTCCTTGACCTCTCAGCAGCCTTTGATACCATCGACCATGGTATCCTTCTGTGGCGGTTACGGGAGGTGGGGGTGGGAGGCACCATTCTTCGGTGGTTCTCCTCCTACCTCTTGGACAGGTCACAGTCGGTGTTGGTTGGGGGCAGAGGTCGACCCCTAGGCCCCTGAAATACGGGGTGCCGCAGGGTTCGGTCCTGTCCCCCCTCCTGTTTAACATCTACATGAAGCCGTTGGGTGATATCATTCGGCGGCACGGGATAAAATATCACCAGTATGTGGACAATACCCAGTTGTATCTGTCCGCCCCGTGCCAACTCAGTGAAGCGGTTGACGTGATGTGTCAGTGCCTGGAGGCTGTTAGGATCTGGACGGGGGTAAAGAAGCTTGCACTCAATCCTGACAAGACCGAGTGGCTTGTGTGTTTCCCTCCCAATAATTGGCTAAGTATTCCATCGCTCAGGCTGGGGGGTAAAATTCTATGCCCCTCAGACAGGTTTCGCAATTTGGGAGTCCTCCTGGATCCACAGCTGACTTTAGAAAATCATCTGTTGGCTGTGACCAGGGGGGCATTTGCCCAGGTTCGCCTGGTGCACCAGTTACGTCCCTACCTGAACCGGGAGGCACTCGTAACAGTCACTCATGCCCTTGTGACCTCAAGACTGGACTACTGCAATGCGCTCTACATGGGGCAGCCCCTGAAGAGCATTTGGAGACTTCAGCTTATCCAGAACACAGCCGCGCGAGTGATTGTGGGTGCACTTCGGTACACCCACGTTACACCTATCCTCTGCGAGCTGCACTGGCTACCTATTGATCTCCGGATACACTTCAAGATGCTAGTCGTCACTTATAAAGCCCTTCATGGTATTGGACCTGGGTACTTGAGAGACCGCCTGCTGCCAATTACCTCCCAAAGACCCATTAGATCCGACAGATTAGGCCTCCTCCGGATTCCATCTACTGGCCAATGTTGCCTGGCTACTACCCAGAGGAGGGCCTTCTCTGTGGCTGCTCTGGCCCTCTGAAACGAACTCCCCACAGAGATTCAGACCCTCACCTCCCTCCAGGCTTTCCGTAAAGCCGTTAAAACCTGGCTGTGCCAGCAGGCCTGGGGTTGACAAGTTCCCTTCCCCCCTCCCTTCCCCCCCTCCCTTCCCCCCCTCGAATTGTGTGACTGTTGATTGTTTTTAAATTTTTCTCTGTATCTTGTTTGTTGTGTTACCTTGTTTGTACTACCCCCCCCCCTTTCTGGGTTTGTTAGCCACCCTGAGTCCCTCTGGGAATAGGGCGGCATATAAATGCAATAAACCTTCAACATTCCCTGCACATGTGTTCTGGTCATTTCTGGCTCTAGGGTGATGCTCATCTCCATTTCTAAGCCAAAGAGCCAGGACTGTCCGAAGACATCTCAGTTTATTTGTTTGTTTATTGGATTTATATGTTTATATATGTTTGTTGGATTTATCTTTGTGGTCATATGGCCGGCATGATTAAATGCCAAAGGCACACAGAGCACTGTCACCAAAGTGGTCCCTATTTTTCTACTTGCAATTTTTATGTGCTTTCGAACTGATAGGTTGGAAGAAGTTGGGACAAGTAGTGGGAGCTCACTCCATTATGCGCTCTAGAGATTCGAACTGCCGAACTGCCAACCTTTCTGATCGATAAGGTCAGCGTCTTAGCCACTGAGCCACTGTGTCCCATAATTTGCATATAAATACAAATACAAATATAAATAATATAAATAATGAATAGAAGGTCTCAGTATCTGTGATGATTAACATTACCATCAATCCACTATTACAGATGTATTTTTGTTGAACTCAAATGAAATTTTACAAAAAACCCATTCATATAATAATGTAAAAATACAAATTATAGTTGTTATAGCTATATTACAGTCTGCATCTTAGCAATCACAGGTGTAGTAGGTTATTGTTAGGGATTTATTAATCATACCTATGATCTTATATTGTTAGTCAACTATCTTGGGCTGAATATGTTGAACTAGATGGTCTTCCCAGTTCTGTGATTTTATGTTGTGGAACCTGTTCCTGATACACAGAGTAGAAAAGACACAATATCTGCTAAAGCTTTTCTTGGGGGCTTTGATTATTATGGGAAACATGCTCGAAGTATAAAAACAATAGCGCCCATAGGACTTGTTTTTCGAAGACATTTCTATAAATTGTATAAAAAACCTTCAACACTGTTGTTGATATAATAAAATTAAATACATCTGAATTAAAAGTTTATATATGCATACATACTAGTGGTGAGATTATTTTTTTTACTATTGGTTCTGTGGCCATGGCTTGGTGGGTGTGGTGTGGCTTGGTGGGCATGGCAGGGGAAGGATACTGCAAAATCCCCATTTCCTCCACATCAGCTTGGACTCTGGAGGCAGAGAATAGATGGGGGTGGGGCCAGTCAGAGGTGGTATTTACCGTTCCCTGAACTACTCAAAACTTCTGCTACTGGTTCTCCAGAACTACTCAGAACCTGCTGAATACCATCTCTGATACATACATACATACATACATACATACATACATACATACATACATACATACATACATACATACATTTGAACAAGACATAGTATTTAGCACCCAGCTGCTTTGGGTGAGGGAGCTGTAAAATTCTCTGGATTTGGCCTGAAACCAGAGCTACTGGCTTAGTATACTTGAAAAATCCTTCTTCTGTCCCAACCATTCAAGTTGTTTCCGTAAGACATTTGAGACCCTGATTCCCCCCCTTCTCTTCCCTTTGCTTTTTTAAAAAGTCTCTGGAATGTAGATATTTTGGTTAATTTTCTCCAGCTGTCACATAGTCTCATATGAAATTGACCTCATGGAATGACCACTTCCCAAGCCCTTGATTTAAGTATGTTTTTTTAAGCTTTCATCACATCATCCCCATTTCTGTCTGAGACCGTAAATTAATCTGTGTGTATGTGTTTGTATATTTATTCAATGAAGCTTACTTTTAATCACATTTATTTGTGTGTGTGTGTGTGTGTGTGTGTGTGTGTGTGTGTGTGTGTTGTATTAACAGAAGAGGTCTTGGAGGTCTTCTAGTCCAACCCACTGCTCAGTCAGGAAATTTATGCTATTTCAGACAAATAGTTGCCCAATCTCTGAAATGGTATATGAATCAATATTGATTCATCTGATTTAAATCTCTGTATCTAAATCTCTGTATATTTGATATATATTTTATATATTAATATGATAGCTGTCTTCCAGCTGTGAGAGGTAGTCATAGCATCACAGGAAGCAATGGGTAGAAGCTCTTTAAAGAGAGATCCAGCCTGGGACTAAGTAGAAATTTCCTGACAGAACAATTAACCAACAATTAACCATCAACCAATAGCTTGCCTCCTGGTACTGTGAGTGCTTCATAACTGGAAGTTTTCAAGAAAAAAATTAGACATTCATTTGTCTGGGATAGTATAGGAAATCCTGCCTTGGGTAGGGGTTGGACTAGAAGTCCTCCAAGGTCCCTTCTATGATTCTAAATGATGCCTTCTTAATGTTCTATAAAACCCTGAGTCCTGCAGATGTTGCCACCAGGAAATGACCATTGAAAATACTTTGGATTTTGCCAGCATTAATCAGCCTCAACAACTCCCTTTTTTTCTGACTCCTCCCCAGATTTCCTACAGTCACTTTGCCAAGTTTCCGGATTGCAGCTGCTGAAAATCAGCAGCAGATTTCCACCATTTAGAGGCAAAAAAGAAAAAGAAAAAACATGAAACTGTTGCATTGTCTTAAAATAAACTTAACACAGATAAAAACAATAGCAATAGCAATAGCAATAGCAGTGGACTTATATACCGCTTCATAGGCCTTTCAGGCCTCTCTAAGCGGTTTACAGAGAGTCAGCATATTGCCCCCAACAATCTGGGTCCTCATTTTACCCACCTCGGAAGGATGGAAGGCTGAGTCAACCCTGAGCCGGTGAGATTTGAACCGCTGACCTGCTGATCTAGCAGTAGCCTGCAGTGCTGCATTTAACCACTGCGCCACCTTGGCTCTTACAAGCAAAGACAAAAAGAAAAAAAAACTCTCAACTTTTCCCAGCTTGAAAATTCATAGCAAGAAAGGCCTTGGCCTAATCTGGATGTACTATACTTAAATTCTTTAGGATGATATTTATTAAATAGGGATGATGAAAGCATCAGCACTTGGCATAGTCAGATAGTTTCTGATCTAGTATTAAAATTCGCCCTGATCCTTGACTCAGTTTTTTGATGAATGGAGAATTATGCCGACTCCATTAAATGATAAGTGATGTCTGTATTATCACCCACTAGGGGGAACCATTTAAAGCAGGACTCTGGACATTCTAGGAAATTTAATGGTGATGTCATTACTCATTAGAGTACTGCCAGTCTTAAAACAAGGAAGTTTCCCATTTCTGAATGGCTGCCCTTAAAGGAAATAAGACAATTAATTTATATCTACATTTGTAAGAGCCAAATGAAACCTTTTTTTTTTAAAGGAAGGTCCTTGGATTTTCTCTTAGTGATGTTCTACCATGTTATGGATACATAAAACGCCAAAGAGTTGGTTTTCAGCATTTTCCTTTAGGACTTATATATGTTCCATCTATCAGGCTGGGGGGTCAAATTTTATACCCCTCAGATAGGGTTCGTAACTTAGGAGTCCTCCTGGATCCACAGCTGACTCTCGATCATCATCTGTCGGCTGTGACCAGGGGGGCATTTGCCCAGGTCTGCCTGGTCCGCCAGTTACGACCCTACCTGAATCGGGAGGCTCTCACAACAGTCACTCGAGCCCTTGTGATCTCTAGGCTGGAATACTGCAATGTGCTCTACATGGGGCTGCCCCTGAAGTGCATCTGGCGACTGCAGTTAGTTCAGAATGCGGTCGCGCGAGTGATAGTGGGCGCACCTCGGTTCGCCCACATAACACCCATCCTCCGCGAGCTGCACTGGCTACCTGTTGATC
Organism: Thamnophis sirtalis; assembly: GCF_051295495.1. NCBI lineage: Eukaryota > Metazoa > Chordata > Lepidosauria > Squamata > Natricidae > Thamnophis > Thamnophis sirtalis. Next base: position 95,585,807 of record NW_028261381.1, read on the forward strand.
TCCAGGTGCGCTTCAGGGTGCTGTTGACCATCTTTAAAGCCCTTCATGGTAGTGGATCTGAGTACTTGAGAGACCGCCTTCTGCCGATTACCTCCCTCCGACTGATAAGATCGCACAGACTGGGCCTCCTCCGAATTCCATCCGCCAGTCAATGTCGACTGGCGACTACACGGAGGAGAGCCTTTTCTGTTGCAGCTCCGACCCTGTGGAATGATCTCCCCATCGAGATACGCACCCTCACCACCGTCCAGGCCTTCCGCGCAGCCCTCAAGACCTGGCTCTCCCAACAGGCCTGGGGATAAGTCTTTAATTTGCCCCACCCGAGTGCTGAATGTTGAATGCATGTTGTGTTTTTACTACTTTATTTTGTTTACATATTGTTTATTTTGTATTGCACCCCCTCCCTAATGTTTGTAAGCCGCCCTGAGTCCCCTCAGGGAAAAGGGCGGCCTATAAATCTTAATAAAATACTCAAAAAAAAAATGTTAGGCATGGTTACATTGAAATATGTTTGTATTTCAAAGCAACAAATGTGATATATGAGCACACCTTGTCATAATTGGCCTCTAGCATCTGTGGTATTTATTCAGAATAATAGTTATTAATTCTAGGTGTAATGAAAAAAATTGAAAAGTAATTCTTTTGGAATGAGTGCTCTCCAAACATTATCATTAGGAATTCTTTTGCTTTACCTTTTAAGGAAAGTTGCAGCTTCCAACATGTCAGGTTTTTAAATCACCTGATAGTTTGAAAGGAGGTATTTGAGTAATTTCTCAAAGCTACAAGGTGCGGACTATATTGGCGCTATTATTTTAGACCCTGAGCTCTGTAAAAAAAAAAAAAGAACAGCTGGCATGTAAATTAAAAACATTTCCTTTTCTATTTAATTGGGTTCCATTCTGTTGCAGAGTTTAATAGTGACAATTCTTGTGAAAAATGACAATATTTGGGAATTTCTATCCAGCTTGCTCATGGGATCACCAAATTTATCAATAGTAACATTCCCAAGGTGGTCAGACTCAGGCATGGATGTGCATAATTAGACTTGGGCACCCAAAAAAAGAAAACAAGGCTGGATGGATTTATCTGTAGAATCAGCCTAGCCTTGTTCTGTTGGTTAATACTGATGGAAGATCATTTGTCAGGAAAGGGGAAACAAATTGGTTGGTAGATATGAGCAAACATATTGCAACAGCAAGTTTTCAGGGGGTAGCGCCCACTGAATTAACGCTACTTACTCAAAATATTCAGGTAAGATACAATACCAGAAATAGTGAATACAAATCTACTGCTTTAGGTCATAAGCGGGGGTGGTGGGGTGATGTGTAAACTAATAGTGGTGTATGAACTTAGCTATTATGGTTTGCAATTATAACTTAAAGCTCTGTGTGATGTATAAATCCACCCAATTATGTCTTAATCAAACATAATTAAGAAAACATAAGACTATGTTATAAATGAAACATTCTGAAAATTATGTCACGAACTGATACATAGGAATAGATTCCTCATTTGTTTTTAAAAAGTTCTACATACAAAATGGAAGAGAAACATGGATATAGGAAGTTACATGGGAGGGGAGTCAGAAAAGGTTAATTTGGTGACCCAACTCTGCAGTCAAAATCTTGCCCTCTTCTATCTGTGATCTGTGCAGCACCAGTAAAAACGGAATGGGGCTTCAATTGCAGAGCTATGGCTGCCATCTTGGTTTTTGTTTACCTCTCCTGTGGACATCCACAAACAAATAATTAGACCTACCTTAATAGTCTAGAAAGTTAGCACCCACCTCTATCCTAGAAAATTGAAATGTTTTGAGGAATATTTTTAAAAGGCAGGATAAAATATTTCCCCTAAAAGAGAAATGAAAAAAAAATCTTAAGGGAGACAGAAATTCAGAGCCCCAGCTCCCTGCCCCCTGCAGATATTTTGTGTCCATTAAGAAAGATTGGACCAGCCTATCTACAAAACAAAAGACTTTCAGATCCAGGGTCAAGGGATTAAGACATGACCCTTCAGGACATAATATGATTAATTCACTACCATCTAGCAGCAGAGCTCACCACATTGCACAATCTCCTAAGGACATTGCATTACCCTCCAAACGTAGACCAAACTTAGCTCAGCTAACCTATAGAGCTAGTTATAACCCCTGCAACAGCCGATAGAATATATGTTCTTGCACAGGAACAGGAAGCTCAAATGCAAAGCCCAAAAGAAAGGATAAAACCCCCTCACTGTCAACTCCAGCTGGTCAGCTGGTCAGAACCACAAACCATCATGTAGTTCTGTTTCATCAATAAACCATCTTTCCAATCAGTCTCCATATTTCCAGTGTCTTTCTCCCAGCTTGGAACTGAACCAGATGGCTATTTCTTCCCACAATAGATAATCCTGATGAGAACTCGAGGAATGGTTCATAATTAAATAAAGAAGCCATAGTCAGATTTGCTCCTCCCGCCCCTTTGGTTTTGCAATTTCCCTTGTGTTTAAAAAAATAAAAAAGTCACATGGCTGTAAATATCACTTGCTTTCCATTAAATGATCACTTTTGGAAATACAATAAAGGCCATACATATATAATTCTAAAGAGAGATACATTAATGAACCATTGAAAAATACTTTGTAAGTTTGAGCACAAGAAAAAAAATGGTGTTATTTGCTTGAAGGACTCTCAGATAACAAGCAGGATTATGGCATTAAATTGAGCAGAAGTGTTTCTTTAAAAAATTAGGAATGCTTATTCTCTAATGGATTTAGGTGTCCATATTTCCTGTTTCCTGGTTTGAGAGCTCTATAGTTAAAATATCCATTTTCCCTTCCCAAGAATCATTAACAAGTATTCATTCTAATTCAATATTAGACTGAGTTATAATATTATATTTCACATATTAAACAGTTTGCAATTATTATATAAACTTGCTCTAGTGAATCCAAATCTGTCTGATGGATCACTGTGGAAAGAGAATGCTGGAATAAGATAACCCTTTGGATTGTTTCTCTCTTTTTGTACGTCTACTTATATGTTACTTTATCTACTGAAATGGGTAGTTCTGCGAATAGAAGGTTTCCATTAGAAGGTATTTGGTATTAGACCATAATTTCTAAATGGCTAAATTCAACAGTATTAAGATTCCAATTCTTGGAATTTCCAAGCTAGCATGCTTAGGTCTTTGCTTCGCATGCTAGCTGAGGAAATTGAGGCACTGAAATTCACACATTTTAAAATTGCAGGGGTTTGAAAAAAAACTAGGTTAGATCATCTGTAAATAGGTTACCTCCTGAACAATAGGGACACATAACCATCATATGCATCAGGAAACTCCTATGAGAGTGATAATATCTAGATACTTGAGAGAAGGAACCAGGAATAAAAGAATAGCAGGTAGCCATTTCTCACTTATTGAAAGCAATTTCCACATCTAAAACTGGCCTAAAATGTAGCAGTGCTCTACCAGGAAAAAAGGCCCTATCCCCACTAAACAAAACCAATTGAAGCACCTATGATTTTAGGGTAATACCTGTTAAAGACGATTTGAAACTCTTGGAATTGTCCATTTTTCCCAAGCACAAGTTTCACGCACTTCCTCTTTGAGGATCTGCTGTTGTCTATTTTTCATTTCCTTTGTTGAGGAAATATCCATGCTGTTTTCCCCAATCTAAGAAAGAGGTCTAATATGAAGGTTTATTGTTAGATAAATCTGGGCATTTGTATCCCTTAATCCCATTATCATGGTTAATAAGAAAGAGATTTTTTTCCCTCAAACATATGAAATAATAATATGTAATTAGTAAAATGTGGCTACTTCTTTATTTTGCATGAAGTAATTATTGTGGAGGAATCTGTAAGATATATCGCCATGCGTTTAAACTCTGGTATTGTATGAACATAATTTGCTACGTAAAAGGAACATTTTCCTTCCAGCCAGCTGTTCACCATCTCTGTGAAGCTAGGAGCTTTGTTTCATCTATAAAATATTATTTGGTTTATTGTAGAAGAAGAGGAGGAAGAAGAAAAGAACAAAAAGGAACTGTATGGGGCTAGGTCTTTTTCCATGTATATAAAATCCTTTCAGCTCAGTTTTAGGTGACAAACTGCACAGCTGAACAGCCCTCCATTTACCAGCTTGCATATATGAAAGATGTGTAATGTTAACTGAACTTCCCCCTCCTCATCCAATCCCTAAAGGAGGACCACCCTGTCTGCAGAATCTCCAAGGCAAATCATGGAGCGGTTTGATCAGAAACTGCCTTTGTTGGCAGAAATACACGATGTTGCATTAACCAAAACAGCCAGAAAAATTAAAATGACCCCCCCCTTTTTTTTTATGGTGGCTGCTTTTTATTTAAATTTCCATTTTATTTGTGTAAACGGATCTCATTTGGTCTTTACATACCAACATCACAGAGCTATCTGTAAGCCTTGTTTACATTTAGCAGTGGAAATTGTTTCAAGCTTTTTGCCGAGCCTTTAGAAACAATGTACACTGAGCAGAAAACGTGTTGAGTTCTCCCACTGCATCTCCTTCTTTCCAAATATTATTAGACTATTCAAAGATAACTATTCATGAGACAGAATGGACCTTATCTTTGATTGATGTTTTTTTAATCCTAATAAGTCCTTTCTTGGAAACCCCACAGCCATGGTTTAAGAAGTTAAAAGAAGGTTCAGTGTGAGTTGCTTTACTAAAATCGAACATTGCATCACACATTATAGTTTTTGTTATTTGCAGGATTATCAACATTCAAAAGCATGTAACAGCAGACATGCAGAAATACTGTCTACAATATTATTGATAAAAGGGGAAACATTTGACTAGAAATGATGTAAGTTTTACCTGTGACGTTTTCTATCAATATAATATGGATCATTTACTGACAGCTACTTCCTTCCCAAAAAGAATGTCCATAAAAAAATGTAGAGTGAAATGGCATGGCACAACTCTCCATAACATACAATCTTTTCCTGTTAGATCTTTGGTCTGTGATAGTCCAGTCTAGATCAGCTGCATCCTTTCTCACCTATGTGACACTCTCTTTCCCCAACCTCTTTTGTTTCCCAAAGGCCATTTCAGTGCAGATGACAGACCAATTGGCATATTATTCAGCAGATCCATAATTATGTCTCAATTTTATTTTTGCAGTAAAGAATTTCTCATACATGTGCATGTGGGAGGATGGGAGAGGTTGATCTGAATATACGTAGGCAGGAAAGAATAACATCCAATCTCTGGGAATTTTGGTTGGAAAAGTTGAGGTAGGAAGCAAGAAAAAGAATCTTCCCTAAGATGTAGAGCACTACTTTAATTGGAGGCCACAAGTCAAATGGACACAAGGTTAATTTATTTCTAATTCTAATTTTTAAATATAAGTTTTTATAAAATAATGTGTAATATAGAAATGTTCCAGTCTTTTCTCTGTAGAGAAAAAGGTTGGCAATAGAGAGCATCAAAGAGGTGATAAGTAGGTAAATGAACTCTTGATGACTATTCCTGAACAGAAATCTTTCACTTGTGTTTGTGCATTGTTACTTCTAATTGTTGCTTAGTATATACTGCAGTAAACACATATAGCTCTCACATGAGACATTACCTTTTCCAAACAAATCACTTGTCTAATGGATCATGTAGTTGTATTTGTATTAAATCTATAACAACCGTAGCAGATTTTGAAAATCTGAACCACCCTTAGCTTTAATGATACCCATGATCAACAGTCAGTGGCCCAGAGGTGGGTTGCTCCCGGTTCGGCCCAGATCGGGCAAACCAGTAGTAGTGGCGCTGGGTCCATGCACAGAAGCATCATGCGCGGAAGCACACCCAAACCGTTAGTAGAAAAATTGGCAACCCACCTCTGCAGTGGCCACATTAAAGACTCAAATAAGTTAAGCCCTCCTAAATATTGGTTAGACCTAGGAAATCTGTTGTGAGACTGTGACAATGGACTTAAACAGATGTGTCTCACATCACAATAAACATGGACAGGAGAAGGGGAGAAGCTATGCTACTTTAGGAGAAGAAGGAGAAAAAAGGAATTCAGTTGTTTCATAAAAATATTTTTTGTCTGAAAGGATGTGAAGGTACCAGATATTCCTTGGATGCGTGGATCATCATCTTCATCTTCCTCCCTTCCCTTCACCTCCCCATCCCTCTCCTCCCTCCAATCCTATGAACCCTGCCTTTGCCTGACATTCCTGACAATGAACCCTCTCTGGCTTTTTTGAACCATGAACCTTATGAATCAGAGAGAACCCACCCTAGGCTTTGGCATGTCTGAAAGGACTGACAGTTCCTCTTCAGTATTAATTAAGCAAGTAAAAACTGGTTGCCTTGCTTAGGAGGTATGTGTGGAAAATACAAATATATATTGCTGGGTGTGTATGCCTAAGGAATGTAGGTTACCTGTAGTTGGACTTCCTTCCTTCAGAAATATAACACAGATATGACATCCAATAGTTACAGTGAATTCTATCATTTTCCTTAGTTCAGGCTTCCTTTCAGGTCTTGGTTAGATTTTGCATTTGTTTTCGATCATACTGAATCCACAAATTTCCATGATCCACATATAAATAATCAGGAAGTAATGTTGTGGTCTATAAAAATAAAGATCTAGGTTTGCATATTAGAGATCGTCAACTAATGAAGTACAAAAAAGGTGTTGTGGCCCACCAGCAACCAACGCAGCTGGCAGCATATTCGGACAGTGAGGAGGTTGAGAAGGAACATGGGTCAGTCCGGGAGTCTGGGGAAGGCTCTGATGAGGGTTCTGTGTCAGAGACAAAGAGGGGGCCAGAGCCGTATGCCAGTTATCAGATGACTTCAGAGTCTGATATCGGTGAGGCAGATGAACAGATGGAGCCTGTTCCCAGGATGCCAATGCACAGCATTGCCAGATGAAGGGAACAGCTAAAGAACAGGGGTTGATTTGGGAGTAAGGCCACAGGTGGACAATGAATGGCCCCTCCCAGAGGAAATAAAAGAGGAGTGAAAGTGGAGTGGAGTTTGTAGGAGACAATTAGTTTGCTTAATTGGTTTGTGACGCTCCGAGACTCCTTGCCAAGTTTTGCAGAAATCAGCCTGTCAGCTCTCCAAGCCAGATGAGATCTGTGACTGTAAATCCTCCCTTGAAAGACTTTGCTGGATATGAATGAGCATAATTCACAGTAAATTAATAAAAGTGTTTTTTCCCAGGACAAGGAGTTTGCTTCATGCTCTTGGGAAGCCTACGTCAGAACAAAAGTTAGCACTACAACTTTGGAGAATTGTTTCCATGCTTTGCTATCTGGACTTCAACGTTTAACATAACATTTTGCAGCGCCTTCATTTAGTACTGCCCCAAAACTGAAGAATAGTCAATATCATGCTTTTTTTAAAAAAGTGGGGGGGAAAAGAAATGAGGTTCCGAGGACTTTAGCTTCATACTTGGAATAGATACCTGAGAAGAAATATAGAAAAATGGATTGCATGTAACATAAGGAAGGTAAAAGGTAAGACCTGTTTTACTAAACATTTTGAATTCTTTGAGAATGACAGATAGCATATGGATAGGAGTGACTGGAATGGAATTGGCACCATAAATGGAATTAGGCATGTGTGTATTATATAAATTGTTTTTGGAAATAGTGCTAATTCTATTTATATTACTAAAATCTCTGTTTTACACATTTAAACAGATGTTTAAATTGGGATGTAGGCTAGCCATAATCACTCTGCATTGTACGTTTTGAGGCCTTCAAAACCCATAAAACATTATGGCATTAGTTAAACCCTGTGTGAATGCTGTGTCTGAATAATGATGGAGGGAGCTGAAAGTGGCAGCATACCTCTAAGTATGAGGAGTGGTTCAATGGCTTTAAATCTCAGAATGGCCATTCATAGTAGAAAAGGTACTGGTTGCATCAATTGGGTTGGAGCTCAGCTCCACCACGAATGCTTAATAACAGAGAAAAGTTGGTGGAGAAAGGATGGGAAAAGAAAAACCTAATGGAACATGGAAAAAGACACCCTCCAGCCTAAACACCGTAGAAAGCGAAAGAAGACTTAATTAGGAAACTGGAAGGCAAGGAACAAGAACTCATCCTAAGTGAATTGGAGTGTGATGAGCATAAAGAAAACTCTTTTTACAACATGTTCTTTGACTCCCACTGAGTGCTTGTTTCTTAGACTTCCTTGCCTAATAATGTTAGCATTTAAATGGACCAAGGAAGCTTTGATGTTAACACCTCATTGAGGTATAGAGTTCATACGTTGGCTACTCCTATTCTTTGGCTGGAAACAGTTTTCTGCATGGCTAGCTTAACAGGACAACAGAACCTGAATTTGTATAGGGATTGGAAAGGCTATCCCACAAAGAAAAGGGCTACAAACTTCATTTATTTTTACAGAAACCTGCCCTTAATAGAACAGAGCAAATGTCTAAGAAGAGCCTCAGACTAAACAATTAGCAGCTCCTGTTAGAGGCAAACTCCATTCACAGAAGCAAGGGTTTTCAGAGCCTTGACAAAATCTTGTCAACAATTGTTGCAGTTAGAACATGCTAGTGAAAATTGGAGAAAAATATCCCATCCATTTGGGTTCACTATATAAATTGCAGTTAATGATCCCATGTGCCACAACTCTAACTCTACTTAGGACTAAAGGTAAGAAAATCAGATGTCTGGAAAATGTTTGATGAAGAAAATAAGAAGAAAAAGAGAATGTGTGAGTTTGACTATAAACAGAGAGATAATTACACAGAATAGAATCCCATTGATTGACCCATATAATAAAGGAGGTATAACTCTATCTCAAATCCCAAATGCCAGCAGGATAGGTTAACCTAGGATGATTTACGGTATGTTTCTCACTGGCAAATTTGAATATGTGTAGATTGAAAATATGTCCTGTACAAAGTTTTACTTTTAATGAGTACTTCAAGAGCTTAACATGTTGGATGGCCATGGAAGTAGAAATGTGAAAAGATTTTGAATCAGAGTAACCTTTTTTGTGTGAAGCTCAATACATTAACACACACATAAATATACATACACATACATATTTATTAGAATTTTACACTGCCACAATTTTATGGTTTTCAGCCATTTATCAACATGACAGAAAATATAAGCTGAACTATAAAGGAACATTTATCATTAAAACAATGTACTAATTCCTATGGTACTATCCCAATTATTATTTTAAAAAATTCTCCAGAAATGATCCATTTTGAAGAGTTTCTAGAAGAGTCAGTGTAAGCTTGGTCTTGCAAGGAAGACTTTCTACAACTACAGTGGAGAAGCATCTCCTACTATCCTCCAATTTCAACTACTACTCTATTTCATGATTACTGGGGAATGACCAAAATTTTCCAAGTTGTTTGTACTGGATGGATCATATTGAAATCTAGTGAAGTTGGATAGCTAATAAATTAAATACAGACAGACAGACAGACAGACATATTGGTTAAAGGAAGTGATTCAGGAGATCCTTGGCACTAAACCATATATGGCTTTATAAGTTAAAGCCACCATTTTAAATCACACCTGGAATTTATGGACAGTTAATACAGGGCCTGCACAGAGCTATAATATTATATATCCTAATATCTAGCATTATTTAGCATGCAACCTATTGCATTTGGTACCAATTGTAAATATAAGAGACTGGTTTTTCTTTTTAATGTTTAAAGATAAAAACAACAATAAATTACAGATCGAATATCAGAAGTGTGGCTTTCTTGATCAATTTTAACCATTTTAAATATTTATGTATCTGTTTCAGAGATAGTATTCAGCAGGTTCTGACCAGTTCTGGAGAACTGGTAGCAGAAATTTTGAGTAGTTCAGAGAACCAGTAAATACCACCTCTGACTGGCCCTGCCCCCCCCCATCTATCCTCTGCCTCCCGCATCCCAACTGATTGAGAAGAAATGGGGATTTTACAGTAACATTCCCTTCGAGGGCGGTGGGAATGGAAATTTTACAATATCCTTCTCTTGCCATGCCACCAATCCACACCCACCAAGTCATGCCACGCCACACCCACAGAGCCGGTAGTAAAAAAATTTGAATCCCACCACTGACATGTACAGAATTTTTAAATAGCACATTTGTTCCATTCAAATACAAAGAGGATATTTAATTCTTCATTCCATCAAGCAGACCTGTGACAAATCCCTGCTATGAAAGATAGTGTCAGCCTCTGTTTTGCTTGCTACGCTTGCTTGCTATCGGCTGCCATAGGAACCGGGAGAGGGTTTTCATAATATTGGGGAAGGGAATTATATTGTACTGGAGGAGTCTTGTTCTCACCATCTTCTGCACGTGCTGGTGATTGATGTTTGGACTTGGTCAAGGCCAACCATTTTGCATACCAACTCGATGAGGCTGTTTGAAGATGCACCCCACATGATACCTTGGGGAGTTGCAGGTTGGACAATGGGTTGGGGAATTGGGGGGAGGGTGCTGGGTAAACGTTTGATATGCATATGTTCCTGCCTTTCTGGCTCAGATCTTGCTGTCCTTTTGCTGTTTTCACTTCATATCTAGTAAAAGTACTTTATCTCGATTAAAATGGAGTTGAGGTTTTCCTTTCTTGGATATTGAAGGAGGCATGCTTGACAGATAGTTCTAGTTTCAGAGAAAGAATATGTTTCAGTTAATGAAAGTATATTCTTTCTTTATAGTTGTAAAGCTGCTTCCATGTTCACACATATCTACTTGCCACACATCCAGATATGAAGTTTTGTATATTTCAATCAAAAATGCATTTAGCATCTTATCTGGTTGTAAGCAAGTCTCGTTGACCTGGCAGGCAAAGAACTTTTGTTTTGTTGGCTCAGGAAGAATAATACAACATATCAGAATCCAGAGATTCAAGAGATGTGATCTCAACTGCAACCCTTATTATGGTAAGAAAAAACATTGAGGAAAATTCAAGTTCCTGCTAGAGGATACCTAAGAGTCTTATTTTCTCATACCTGTTGATCAAATCTTGTAAAATTTGTTGCAGCTAATCAAAAGCAATGTCAGTACTGACATGGCGGATTTCTCCAGATGAAAGAGAATTAAGCAAGGGAAGGTAGGTATCTGTATCATATTACTGAGAAGAAATTGGATCTTCTTAGACATTCCCTGACAATTATGGAGGACCACTATATACATTTTTACTTCATTTTTTCCAGGGTTTTCCAGGGTTCCCAGCAACCATTTTCTGAGATGCTTCCATATTGTTGAAATGCTCTGGCTTATTACAAGTTCCAATGACATTTTCTTTGCCTGTACTAAGGATGAACAAATTATGGCAATCTAGAAACTGCAATTAAACTCCCAGAATTACTAACCTGTATCTAGGCAAGGGTAAAGCAGTTGAAAATTAGACTTCTGTAATAATTAAAAAGAAAAAAAACCCTATGTTTTGATGATGCATCTTCTTAGTTATTTAAAACTATTTCAATTTTTTCAATGTTCATTTTCTTCTGCCCTTGTTGACTATGATATTGTGACTGATTCCATGTCTTATTACTTTTTATGTTCTATATCCTATATTAAAACAATCCTATACATTCCCACTGTTAATTGCCTCAAAGGTTTTTCTCTACATTGACTACATTTTTTTGTCTAGCAGGAAGAGAGGAGGCATCGGCATCTGGAGGGTTGGTTGAAGGGGGTAGACAAATGACAAAAGTAGCATTGTGTTATTGTGACACAAGCTTGTCCCTTTTATAGATGCACCTTGATGTGGCACAAATGTATGAATAGGACGGAGCTTGTGTCACAACAATGCAACATTGCTTTCATCATTTCAATGGAAGCCTCTGATCTCTGGATGCCTCTAGAGAAGAAAGGAATCAGTCAACCAACTTGGTAGAACAAAGCAAAGGTCCATTTTAGTATGGGAATTTCATAGTTTTCACTGAAGAAATTATGGTAATGGTTCATAGACAAAGAAGGATAAGGTAAATGTGCTATAACTCAACTCAATACCATAAGTTGTATGAGAAAATGTGTAGGATATTCTCATACAACTTCACATTAGTAATACTTTAACAGTACATTTGCCTTATCCTTTTTCCATTGATCTTATACCAATTTTTTCCCAAGCTGAGGTCCTTCATATATATATATATATATATATGGACTATCATTCCCACACATCTGGAGAGGATTAAATTGGGAGACAACTGCTTTACATAAATAATGAAAACTGACTTTTGTCCCATTAGATCAGCTGCCTATTGTTGCCAACTGTTGTGAAATATGTTAAGCAACTGCTACTGCTACCATTTTCTTTTTAGTTCTCTTCTCTATCCAGGTACATTATTCTAACCACAAGAGAAGAATGCACTGTAATTACAAATAAATTTTACATACCTGATCTGATTACTACCAATGGCTTAAAAAAATGAATATCCCCAAGGTCATTTAAATTGTAGCTTCCATTTATAAGGTCAAAATGGGAATGAACAACCGCTAAAATATCCTTCTCAAGTCCTGCTTTAGTTTCCTCCCCCTGAGCTTGGGCCTCACTTGTGAAACTTCATTTATTAGCAGCACAATCGCCAGCCCCGTCCTTTTAGCTTCACTCACTTTTCATTATGCCACAAGGCCTTTCTAAATTCCTGGCCGTTCTAGTGGATGTAAAATGTTTTCTTGTTCCCTGGGATACAGAAAGAGAATTAAAGTTATTTCCCCTCAGCACCTTTGTGATCACCAGAAAAAAAAATATCCCTGCTAATCTTGTCTTCAAACTAGCCTGATTTGTCTTAGCTCATTTCCTCTGGAAAACATCTCCTTTGGATTGTATTCCACAAGAATTCACCTGCTGCCTAGGTAATATGAAATGCATCTTGTATTCTTCCCATGGCTCACCTTTTGGTATTATTTATACTTACCTATTTAAAATAGAAAAAAAACCTATAGATTTTATCCTAACCATTTCCTGTTTCTGTGGGCAACTATGGGGCAAACACAAAAAAAACATCTCAAAGATACATTTTTATTTATTATAAGCAACAGCTAAAAATATTCTCGGGAAAGAAGATTTAACTTCTATTAACTTCTATTAACTTGCAATTATTTGGTTCTTTCATTTCTGATTACTTCTCTTTTTTTAACATGATCTTGGACACAACTCCCTTCCCACTTGTATTATTTGGTGGTGGCATTACAAATAGCAGAAGATACCATGGTTCCCATAAATGAGCAGAAGGCATTCAAGTAGCAGGTCCAGTTCTGGAATGTGTTGTTTTAAGGTGGAAAGCCAAGGAAGCTTCTCCTAATGGAGATTCCTCTTGGAAAAAACTGCCAAGGTGCATAAACCCTATGCAACAATCAGATCCAATCAGTATATGAGAGAATCATGATTGTTGCCAGAACCGTGTGTGTGTGTGTGTGTGTGTGTGTGTACACACAAACAACTGTTAAACAGCTCAAATCAGCTGCAAAAATTCAAGATAAAACTTTTTCAGAAGCCAAGAGCCAAGGCTTATCCTATGCCTGAAAATAAATTAAAGTTAGGGTCCAATAAAAACTCTCTTTGCTGAAGGCTCTAATACAGGATGTCACACAGAAAGTTGCAGAGACTTCACAAGTCTATGAAGGCCAAAAGCCACATCATGAGTTATTCATATAGCAATATCCACGTCCAATCAATGAGTAAGATCATGGTTCTGACTATAGTATCCTTGATATGTTGTGCATCCTGCCCAATTTCATCTACAAAATCTATCCTAGCTTGGTATACACAAGAGGAGGAAAACATTCTTTGCACTGATACCAGCTTGGATACAGGATCATATTTTTGATCCTGAGTATTTGAAACAGTTGTAGACTGCCTTCTAATCCAACCTCCCCTGCCCTTGTAATTTCTATCCCTTTATACTTCTCGGCAGCTAGACTTTGAAACTATTCATATCACGAAAAATTATATAATACAAAAAAACTATTTTCATTTTTTAGCACATGGAAACTGTGATCATCAAAGGTACTGTCAGAAAACAGAAAAAGAGGGAAAATAAAGACTTCTGAGGGGGAAATCATTCCAGGAGAATTGCCTGGGAATTGAATGTGCTTAACAATGGTATAAAAGATTCTTGTAGATTGGTCTCTGATTTATCTTGTAGTCTCTCACTTAGTTTACTGTGGGAGGGGTTTCCTAGATAAGTATTCACTATTATGTTTCCAAAAATAATTTCTTTTTAAAATATAGCAATAGCACTTAGACTTAAATACCGCTTCCTAGTGCTTTACAGCCCTCTCTAAGTGTTTACAGAGTCAGTATATTGCCCACCCACCCCAATAATCTGGGTCCTTATGTTAACAAACTTCAGAAGGATGGAAGGCTGAGTCAACATTTTGTCGGTGAGGATCGAACTGCAGAATTCTGGCAGCCGCAATCAGCAGAAGTAGCCTGCAGTTCTGCATTCTAACCACTGTAGCACCACAGCTCTTGATTTGATTTCTATGATTGGTTTGGATGGATAGGCAGCCTTAGCTTGTTTAATTTATATGTTAATAACTGTGAAATTTATGATTTCTTCTCCTCACCTTAACAAATATACTTTCAGCAAAGGAGAAGTCAAAAGAAACAATCCTATTTAGTGCACATCAGTAATTTTTGATGAATGCCTTATAGGTTGCTGATCTTCTATTTTCATCTTGAAGATAAGAACAATGAGGGACCAAATCAGATAAAGCTCTGCAGGGACATTACACACCATAGCCTCAGTGTAACAATTGAATAGGAATTCAGGTTCAGCATTTAGCTAATGTCTGGGCAAATAAAACTTTTGGTTCTGAGATTTAAAAAAAACCCAACAACAAGCAAGGACTTTAGAAAGGCCATCTTTGAAAAGAGACTGTCAAGAAGAGAATGGTTATCACTGTCAAAAGTGCTTCCCCTCTGATGCTGTCTTTCATCTTCCACCTGTTGAAGGCTATTACTTTCAAACCAGATTATCAGTTTTTCATATCAATACAAACCTATGTGCTTTTGTGATACTTCCAACTTGGGTGAATTAATGTTAGAAATAGTTTAGCGGAATACTTAATAGGACTGTGCACAATGTGCTTCTCTTTTTTTTTCAGAAGAAGCACTTAGGAATTCATGCAGACCAGAGCTTTAAAAATAGCAGTAGGGCTACTTAGAAAAATTATGAAAAAAGACATAGCTGCTTTTATTAACTGCAGAGAAATTCTGCGTTCAGGTTCACTCAAGGTTTCAAACAACTCATCTAAATAAGCTATAATCTAGCGCAGTTTTAATATCTTCTTCCAAAGATTTTGGACAGCACAGTAATGAATAGTTAGAAAGGATCAGACTGCTATGAAAAAGTTTATTGGATTCTTCAACTATGTTAGATTAGAATTTCTCTTACCTCTGGTCAATATATTCAGACGTTAAGATGTTGGAATCAAAGAAGATATTTATATTGTGCCTACTCCAAAAAAATGACATTGCCTCCTGCCCATTATGAATGTGAATTTTGGGCATGATTTCCTTCTCTGAATTAATATGTGAATAAATATTTTAATAAAATAATATATCTGAAATGCTTAGAATCAGTTTGAATGGGACATTTAATTCCCATCTAATGTACATTAACAATGTTGTGTTATTGGTTTTATTTTACTCTTAATCATTTTTTTCCATTGAAAGGCATATATAGGTGAATAGAGACTGAGGATAAGATGCCAATCAATTTAATAAAAATTAAAAAAAAATAAACTGCCTATTTTTTACATAAAAACCAGGGAAAGGGTCAAGAAGACACATATCAGCTGAGCAGTGAAAAAATTCTCACTGTTCTAAGCTTTGAGACATTATAACATTTCAGGAAGAAGACAAACCAAATGTTCTCGGCAATCTGAGAAATATATGTTTAATTTATTGTGCAGTGCTGTATGTGAGCCTCAAAAAAATCAAAATAAATGTTTGACTTTCTATTTTAAAACATTAATGCTCTTTTTATTTAAAAAAATCATGAATTCATGGGTCCATGAAACAACCTGTACCCAAATGCTAAAACAGATTATTGCTTTTGCAAATTTTCTTTTCCACATCTACACATCTTTTTTTCACTTTTCCTTTTTTTCTGTGGGAAAAAAGTTTAATAAAACTTCTGAACATTTTTTTTTCTAAGAAAATGATTAATTGCTTCTTTTGTCAAGGAGAATGACAGATTAAATCAAAAGTACAAAATAAACCTCGCTTAGCAGTTGCTGAATATTTTTCATCCTCTCAAAATCTGACAAAAAGGTATGGCTGCTGTTTTGAGAAAGATTTACATTTTCAGGTGGGTTTTATCCTATAATTGAAGAAATAATGACAGGTGTTTTGCACCCACCCACCCCAATTTGCCTCCTTAAATTCTGAAGTTTTCAGGCAATCCTAGCATTTTGCAAAGCCAATTCCCATATTTGTTTTAGGAGCAGATTAAATAACCAAAGTAATCTCAGTTGAACTTTATTTGTGATTTTTGTCTTCCACTATATGATATATTTTCCAGGATGCATATACGTGTGTGTGTGTGTGTGTGTGTGTGTGTGTGTGTGTGTGTTTATATATACATCCTGAATGGCAGAGTCTATTTTGAGCCTTTGAAATAAGAATTCCAAATGCATATAGCCTTTCTACACTGCTGAATTGAAGAGCTCACTTCCTTCCTTAAATCAGCAGAAAACTATACAGACATAAATGTTGTGGTCTCCATTGTTTATCCCACTCTTTTGTCTCTATCTCAAGCTAGCGCAGTCTTGTGGCACTCTTCCAAAGTAGCAGGTGATAAATACAAAGATTTTATACATCTTGAAGCTGCCGTCGGATGGTGTCAGGAAAAGAGATAGAATTATTACCAGGGATAAATTAAGCTAGTCTCCTGCCTTAGGCTAGAATAAATTCAATATGTCACAGGGAGACAAAGAGATTTTACATAGATTATAAGAGATAGATAGATAGATAGATAGATAGATAGATAGATAGATAGATAGATAGATAGATAGATAGGTAGGTAGGTAGGTAGGTAGGTAGGTAGGTAGGTAGGTAGGTAGGTAGGCAGGCAGGCAGGCAGGCAGGCAGGCAGGCAGGCAGGCAGGCAGGCAGGCAGGCAGGCAGGCAGGCAGGCAGGCAGACAGACAGACAGACAGACAGACAGACAGACAGAACGACAGAACGACAGAACGACAGACAGACAGACAGATGATAGATAGATGATAGATGGATGGATGGGTGGGTGGGTGGGTGGGTAGGTAGGCAGGCAGGCAGGCAGGCAGGCAGGCAGGCAGGCAGGCAGGCAGGCAGGCAGACAAAAAAGAATGAGAAAAGAAGATAAAGAAAAATTAAAAAACAGAAATGTAAAAACCTCTTCTGATACTCCACTTGCCAGCTATACATACAATTCTACCATAATAAAGCCTAATGTCTAATGTCATCACAATCCCCTTCTTTCTATAATCTGTTCTTTCAAACCATTACAACCATACATCACTACTTCATTTTCTTTCTCATGTCAAAAATTCATAAGCGGTTTCCAATAATTGATGAATGCCAGTGATAACTTTCTCTAATCAAAGAAGTCAATTTGTCTATCACAGCAAGTTCTATCAATTTCATCAACCATTCACCCAGGGTAGGTAAAGCCAAATCTTTCCATCTTTGTATACAATAATCTTGCTGCAGTAATCTGATATTGAAATAATATTCTATGGCTATTTTATAACTATTTATCCATCAATCTTAAAACGAAACATTCTGGCTCTAATTGGATCCTAATCTTTCAAATCCTCTGCATTAATCTATGTATTTGAATCCATTTAAAAAAGCTTTTTTACATGTCCACCAAGCATGATAAAATGTCCCTTCATGTGGTTTGCATTTCCAACATACTCTGAAACATCTTTATACATTCTAGATAATTTTTCTGGTGTCATCTACTGACAATACATTATTTTATAAAAATTATCTAAAATGATAATATTATTTAAATGCCAACCCTTTTAACCATGTAATTTCCCATTGATCCATGTGTAGGTTATAACCAAAGTTCTTAGCCCACTTTATCATATATTTCTTAACCTATTTTTCTTCTGTTTCACATTTTAACAAAAGTTTATGCACTTTAGCAATTACATATTTATCATTGGTACACAACTGTACTTCCAATTCTGCCTTACTGTGTACCATATCATGATGGTATAGTGATTAGAATGCAGTATTGCAGGTTAATTCTACCAACTGCCAACAGTTCAATCCTGACTGGCTCAAGTTTGACTCAGCCTTCCATTCTTCCGAGGTCGGTAAAATGAGAACCCAGATTGTTGGAGGCAATATACTGACACTGTAAACTGCTTATAGAATAATGTAAAGCATTATGAAATAGTATATAATTCTAAGTGCTGTTGCTGTACCGTAAGTCTTTTTATTCATTATGAATCTTTCTGATAACTGTATCTTCATTACACAGTTAGAACATTGTGAAATGTTTTATTACTACATCTGACAAAATTAAATACTTGTCTGTACTTTAAGATTCAGGGAAGCTGCATAAATCCTCCTAGGCTTAAATCCCAATCTTCTAATCCTTAAAATAAGAAACCTCTCTCTATAAACTGTTTTTCTGTTTTCACCCTGAGAAGAAGGCATTGGATAAAACAATTTTTTTGCCTTCATTTCAGTGCCCATCAATGGGATGCATTACAATATCTATCTCCTGCACCTTAACATTAATATGTGATAGTACTGGTAAAACTGTTTCACTGAAACCATCCATTAAATTCATTTCATCTGAAGTCAACACTAGGTTATTCAACTTCAAGCTATTATCCATTGGAACAGCTTGCCTTCAGAGGTTCTGGGTGCTTCATTACGGAAGGTGTTTAAGAAGAGACTGGACAATCACATGTGAAATGTTATTGGGTCTCCTCCTTGAGCAGGGGGTTGGACTAGAAGACCTCCAAGGTTTCTTCCAGCTCTATTCTAGATCTATCTATCTATCTATCTATCTATCTATCTATCTATCTATCTATCTATCTATCTATCTATCTATCTATCATCTATCATCTATCATCTATCATCTATCATCTATCATCTATCATCTATCATCTATCATCTATCTATCTATCTATCTATCTATCTATCTATCTATCTATCTATCTATCTATCTATCTATCTATCTATCTAAGCATTAGTCAACAATGTTCATTGAATCCTTGTCAACCTTGACTGATTTTTAAAAAAACGCCATTTAAGATTAAACTAGCAGAGAATCCAGTTTGTATTTATTTGTTTACATTTCTCCTAAATGCAATTTTAAAGAGTATAGAGTAAATTTACATTACTTATATAATGTTTTTCAAGTCCTACTGTTTATTCTTTTGGGCTAAATGTTCTGGCCTTGGAATCCTGGTCTCTGTGTGTGTGTGTATGTGTGTGTTGTGTATTGTACATGTGATTGTGTGTCTGTATAAGCAGTTCTATTTCATAATCAGACATTTGCAAGAAAGCACTCTCACTCTTAGAGAAGGGGAGGGTGGGGGAGAAGCAAGCTAACACCATGTTTGTTTTATGGTCTCCCTTTTCTGCAAAGCAAGCTGGTTAAAACAACAGGGTTTAATTTCCAGATTGCCAGGGCAGCTGAAGGCAAATGTGGGGGTACTCTTTTCTTTTTATCTTTGCATTCCCTCCCTCCCTCCTCCTGCCCTCCCTTCAAGTTCCTGTAGGTGTTTCACTTTGCCACTGTGCTGTTCGGACTTACTGGCCTAAAATATTGCAGGTGATTTATAGAACTTGATGGGTATTGTATGGCTGATGATTCATGGAACTTCATTAAATACCAAGGAGGTGCCTGCTTACTGTCTGTGTGCGCTGCACATGAGAACTTTAGTACTCCCCCTTTGCAAATTACCCCCATTAAAGTCCCAGACAAAGGTCCTCTCAGTAGCTTACATATTTTCCCACATGTGAGGGAGCAATTGGAAACTTCCTCTTGATAACTAAAAACTTTTGAATGAGAATTTATGAGAAGGGTCTTTTGGCCTCATTGCCTCAGGGTTGAAACAGATCCCAGGGTGTACAAGCGCTCCTTTGATGCAGGGAGCTGCACTGGGTAACATTTTTGAACAGGATCAAAAAGAGTAATGCAAGGACAATGTGTAGGAGCCCTTCCCCTGTCTCAAGGAGTCAAGTCTATTCCCCCCTCCCACAAAGCTGAAAATATAGAAATCCACATATGACTGTAGTAGCAAGCTGTATTTTCTTTTTAAATGTAGTCAAATCTTAAAATTTTTCTAAGTAGCGGGAGGTATTACAACTTCCTTTTCTTTAGGGTCCTGACTTTGAAGTTATAATTGCTTTTTGTGGGGCAGGGCACAGAGAGGGGGTGGGTGGGAGAGATTGTTCAATATGTACTTAAAGAAAGTAAATTAAAGTCTGATGGACCTAATCCTCACAAGTTACTGTATGGACCCCTTTTGAGAAAACATTTTTAAAAGCTTAATTTTTTTCCCAGGGGTTTCCTGTTTGAAAATTACCCAAGGATCAGAATCAGAATGGAAATCCTTGTTCATAAAAGTTTGAAATAGATGCATGAACAGTATACTATAAGCCTCTCCAGTTTTGCTGACGATTCTCTCCTTTTTTCTCTCCTTCTGAAGAAGAAAGGTTACTCTCCATTTTATCAGTATGTGAAAAAACATGTACTGAGAAGAAGACATTTTATCTCCTTAGTTACAATTAGGAAATTAGGAAAAAGTTGCAAATTCAGAAAAAAAAAACCTTTATACATCCCTTCTCTTCATTTTCATGCTTTCAAGCAGAATGGGAGGATTCTGGAATGTTCAGTATTGTGTGTTTTGTTACAACTCCTACGGGGAGTAGCCCATTCGTTCTTAGTCCTCCTCTTCAGTCCTTGCACCTGGACTAAAATCACATTTTCTCCATGCAACTCTGTTTTGCTGCTGGCAGGGGAAAATGACAGTGGATGAATTACTGCAAAGTCATAGTTTGAGTCTTCTTTGTAAAAGTTCTGTTCTGGAAAAAAAATCAGTTTTTTTTCCCTTTACAATTAAATTAAGTGAGATGAAAAATAAGTAATTAAAATAATCATTCCCACCTCCCAAAGAAGGAGAAAAATAAGTAGCTAGAATTCTCATGTGGTTTCTAGCACTTTCATTAATTCTATGAAGGCTGCATGAAAGTATAACTTGGCTTCCATAGCTAAACTAAATCTCCTGGTGGGTCAGGAACCATTCCTGTATCCCATCTGAGTTAAATACCAGGGTATCCATTTTGGCAGGCATCTAAACTCAATCTAATCAAGCTGTGTCACAATTCTGTCAAGGCAGGTTGCTCCCTCTTTGGCCTTGAATCAAACCCTTTCCTAATGTCATCAGAATTCCCTTCTTTCTATAATCTGTTCTTTCAAACCATTACAACCATAAATCACAACATCATTTTCTTTCTCATATAAAAAGTTCATAAAGGATTTCCAATAATTGATGAATGTCAGTGATAACTTTCTCTAATCAAAGAAGTCAATCCATTTTTAAAGCTTTTTTATATTTCCACCAAGCACAATAAAATGTTCCTTCATGTGGTTTGCATTTCCAACATACTCTGAAACGTCTTCATACATTCTAGATAATTTCTCTGGTATCATGTACTGACAATGCATCATTTTATAAAAATTATCTAAGATGATAATATTATTTAAATACCAACCATTTTAACCATGTATTTTCCATTAATCCATGTGTAGGTTATAACCAAAGTTCTTATCCCACTTTATCATATATTCCTTAACATATTTTTCTTCTGTTTCACATTTCAGCAAAAGTTTATACTCTTTTAGCAATTGTGTATTTATCATTGGTACACAACTGTACTTCAAATTCTGTCTTACTATGTACCATATCATGGTGGTACAGTGGTTAGAATGCAGTATTGCAGGTTAATTCTGCCAACTGCCAGCAGTTCAATCCTGACTGGCTCAAGCCTTCCATCCTTCAATCCTGACTGATTCAGCCTTCCATCCTTTCATAATAATTAATTATTATGAAAAATAATTAATTAAAATAATCATTCCCACCTCCCCAAAAAGAGAAAAATAAGTAGTTAGAATTCTCGTGTGGTGTTCTAGCACTTTCATTAATTCTATGAAGGCCAAAGGCTGTGTGAGAGTATAACTTCTTCATTCATTGTCTTTATTTTTTTTCTTTTGATTTTCATATTTAGGGTCCCAGGATGTTTGCTGATCTTGTTGAACTTTTGTTTCCTGTCTTTTCCCACTGAGTTTCACATTTTGATAGGGTAAGCCATAGATTGTGGAAAGTGAAGTGGCCTTATGTATTTAAATTGTTCTGACTTATTTAGCTGCAATACCACTACTATGTAATGAATGCTTGCTTACTTTTACATGAACAGCAATTTATCCAAAAAGAGATCTTACCACAATTATAAATATTTCTTTCTTCCTGGCATTCAGGAATCATTTCACTGAATATTCATGATGGTTTTGCTTTCTATAATGTCAATGTAAATACTACCATGTACTCAATATATATTTTTCCTTCTTTGTGGTTTGGTGCTATTTTTGTTCCTTCTGATCCTCTGATTATTCTGCTATTGCCTTTCTGTGATTCACATTCTTGCCTTTAGGTTAGTTTTGTTAAATCTGAAGTTAAATTTGCTTTTATAATATGGTTAAGAGCAAGCTAACTGATTATCATGAATGATGACAGAGACATTTATACAGTTCACATTGATGGAATTTCTCAGATCTAGACATGATTTAGAACACAACTTTCTATTGCCCTTGTTTACAGATTTGGAGCTGCACTTTTTTTTAGAAATGTTGTTAAAATTTAATGTTGAGATTAATGCAGAAATAAGCAGGATTGCGCGCCGCCACCACTCCAAAAAAATCATCTAGCCTTTCCACAGGACTCGCTTATGATTATGTTCAACTAAAGGAAGAAATGTATATATGTAGAATGAGGCAGAATTTACAATAGAGTGGCCAGGTGCCCTTAAGTGAGGGGAGGGGGGGAAGCTGAGATGAAAGGGGCCCTAATAAAGATTTTGAGTAGATGACCACTCAGAATGTAATGTGAGATAGTAGGCAGGGAGTCTGGTCGATTGGTCTCCCAATTTACCTCATGAACCAGGTACTTCCATGGTCTTTCCATGCAATTACTTTCTGCCCTCTGTACAGTTTATGCCCAGGCCTGGGTACTGCTCTACTATCCTTCTGCATATCCATGTTCTGTTGGCAAAACAACCTGTGCAGCCTTATGTTGGGTGAGCCTCACAGATCATCCACCTCTAGACAGAGGTGGGTTCCTACCAGTTTCCACCTATTCAGTAGAACCAGTTCGCCAAATCTACTGAACCAGTTAGAAGAGGTTCCACCTGTGGACCCGGAAAGCAGGCCACACCTACAGAAGAGGTTCCAAATTTTTTTGAAATCCACCACTGCCTCTAGAGCAGTGTTTCTCAATCTAAACAACTTTAAAATGTAAGGATTTCAAATCCCAGATTTTCACAGACGGAGTGCTGGCTAGGGAATTCTGGGAATTGAAATCCATGCATCTTAAAGTCCCTGAGGCTGAGCAAAATTGTTCTAGAGTCATCTTCCTGTAGGTTATTCTATATTCTGCCCACAAATAACTCCTCTGATCTTTTTACTACTGGCTTTGGGTCCAATTCTTCTGCCTATCTGTCAACTCCTGATCTTGCAATTTCCATGGCCTTTTGCTCCCTTCATAGACCAGCAATTCAGCTTTGTTACATTCTCCTCCCCATTCATAGCTCTTCATGACACTCTCTTCCCTGTTCATAGCTCTTCGTGACTCCAGAGGATGTCTTCAGCCATTGGAGTTAGCTGGTGTATTTGATTGTCTTGTAATGTTATTCTTGGTCTCAGGAATGGTCAGGGTGACCCCTGCTTCACATCTGGACCTCACATAATTGGAGATCTCCACAATAAAGAAAAAAGAATGCCAGCTCCATATAAAACCTCTACCCTCCGGTTATTTGCTCCTGTCTTATGGCTACCTGAGATTATTATGACCATATGCAGGGCACAAAACTTAGAAATTAGTAACATTGTTCCCATTCCTGCAGTCATCACATGGTTTTAATGAAGACAGCATGATCTCATAGAGCTTTTGTTTTGGGTTGGAGCAGGAATAGATGCTTAATTCTGTACAGTAGCAATACATTCCTGTAATATTACTAGACATATTTTTTCCAAGGAGTAAAGAATCAGTTATACGTTGAATCTGCTAATGTGAGTTTCACTCATTTTCACTCTCCTAAGCCATAACTCCATTCTCTAGTTTTTCTTTTAAAAAAAACAGCCTTGAAATCATGGGCACAGCTAATGCTTATTATGTATCTTACTGGGGAAAATAGTATAATGCTGTGAGTTGGAATGACTTGTCTCCAGAAGGATGCTCCAACAGTGGAGGTTTTTAAGAAGAGATTGGACAACCATTTGTCTGAAATGATTTTGTGCTTCATCAGGGGGTTGGATTAGAAGACGTCCAATGTCCCTTCCAACTCTGTTATTCTGTTAATACATTTGTCCCTTCACCTAGTTTTATGAATAATGCACTGAAACATGGCTCATATCATTTAAAATTTGATTACTTGCACATAGATGCCATGTCTTTTTGAAGTTATTTACTGCAGGCTAGGATTTGTGCAAAAACACAGAACATGTTAGTGCAAACTAAACAGATGTTAAAACTCTTTGTTGATATTAGACACAGAAAAAAGTCATTTATCGAAGTAACGTGTAAGGCCCATAGATTTTGGCTGGCCTCCCCATGCCGTTACATCAGCAAATAAGAGTAAGTCTTTTACTGCATTATTGACAGCTTATAAAAGAGGAGCTGTGCCTATAGAGTGAGCTTCCTGGGGTGCAATTATTTGTTTTGATTCTGACTGGTATTTAATTTTAACTAGGCAACTACTTTCTTAGGCTTCTTGAAGTTATCTAACAAGAAGAATTTTGACAAGTATGATCTATATATTTCTTTCTTCAAATATTTGTGTTTTGTTCATTTTCCAAGAGGCATTCTTGGCAAATCTGTTATCATATGAAAAATGTAAACTAATTAATATTAAAAGATATTATTCTTACAGAGATGATAATATACATTTTAGGAGAAGAATTACTGCTATTTAGCCTGGCTGATTGTTGTGCATTGGAGCTGGGACATTTTTTATACACAGAAGATTTCTGACACAGCAGAGCCCTAGCGGACTCAGAAGGGAAGCAATCTTTGCTGATTCTTCTTCTCTTTGTAATTCTAGATAGACCTGAAAATCTGCTCCAGGAGATTGGAGATGTCTGGAATAAAACTGTCAAGAGGACTGTAAGATTTTGTACAAGTTGTGGTCCTCCAGATAGGGAGACATTTTAACTGCAACTTGTAGTTTTTCCTTTTTCCTTTTTCCCTGCTGATTTTATAAATTTTATGTCCATAACTGGTGGAGATCATAATGGGTTTCACACTTTAGAGTCCATAAAAGATGAAAGAGCTATATTGAGTCTTTAGTCCATCTAAATTCTTGGACTTAACAGAAAAGTGTTTCCTTTCTTTTTTTTATCACTTGGTTGCTTGACTGTTACTTTCCAAAAGATTGGCTCACCAAAAATAATCTAGGTTTCTACACATATAAATTGCATTGATATGATTTATTCCAGGATATTTTTAATTGAATAATGATTATTGTCCTTGTTTTGATTGTTTCTCAATTAATTTTTTTTCTTTGATTTCAAACTGCTTTCTAGTTTAAGATTGAAATATATTTATAGGTTTAATTTATGCCTCATGTTTCTGCTCAATAAATAGAGAAAAGTGGATAATGATTTCTTAAATTAAAATTAATTTAATCAATACTTAATGAGTATAGAATTTCACAATTTCCCATTGCCTAATGAAATCATACATAGCAATAGCAATAGCAGTTAGACTTATATACCGCTTCATAGGGCTTTCAGCCCTTTCTAAGCAGTTTACAGAGTCAGCATATCACTCCCACAGTCTGGGTCCTCATTTCACCCACCTCAGAAGGATGGAAGGCTGAGTCAATCTTGAGCCGGTGAGATTAGAACCGCTGAACTGCAGATAACAGTCAGCTGAAGTGGCCTGCAGTACTGCACCCTAACCACTGCGCCACCTCGGCTCATACATGTGACAACACTGTAGTTTCTAGCAGATTATTATTATTAAATTTATTTGTGTTCTATCTAGATATGGGGCTACTCTAGGAGTCTATATTTATTGACTATGGTTTCCTTACCTAGGGAATAGTTTGCATTTTATGGGACAGATACATATGGAAGCTATGTTGCTTCAGTTAATCAAATCTATATTGAAACCTTAAAAATCTTGGACTATAAACAGCGATTGTCAGTGACATCAAATGTCAATTGGATTTATTTTCTTGATAGAATTCTGGAAATGTCTGGGCCACAAAATGAGATGGTTTTTAATCAGCCACATCATATCTATGCTGCCTTTTCTTCTCTTTGGTTCACATCATGCCATTCAATTCAGCTCACTTTTTTTAGACAAAGCCAACTGATCTCTCAGGCTTTTACCGATATATAAAATATATCAGGAATGCACATTTATACATGAGTAGATTTCTGGACATCTTTGTATAAATCAGACTTGAACTGTAACTTAGCCAGTTTGGCCTTTGGTTACAAATTATTGATTATAAAGGGCCCTGACAAAGAATCACTTTATGATAAATAAAATGTTATATTCATGGAGCTAAATGAGTGCAATGTAAAATGGTATGTTTGTCGATACAGCGTATTAATGCTGATCCACAATAGCCTTGCTATTTGGAGCATTTCAGTAACTCAATAAGATTGTGTGCTACCTGCTTATTTTTAAAACCCACTGCTGATTTTAACAAAAAAATTGAATATATTTAAAACAAGACACATACAAATTGCAACGATGCATCAACATTTCCATAATTTTTCCTTTGTTTCTCTAAAGGAATCTAAGGCTGCAGTGAAGAACATAGGAAGGGATGCTTTTTCTTTGTCTCATTCATTAAAAAAAAAACCACAACCCTAAGCTTTGTTAAATGTGAGCCTAGTAGATGCGGAACAAGGGTAAGGCAGGGAGAAGACCTTAGATTGCTGAGGGCAGAATGTCAAGACTTATGGGCTCTTCCACTTGAATGAAGTCGAGAAAATGGATTGTTATCGTGGCTGCTCTTTTCACAGCCAGCTTCAGGGCATAGTGGACCATGAAAATGAACCTTCTGTCTGGTAAATTGATGCACTGCCTCCATGACAGCAGTGAATTTGAGGTGCAGGGTCTTTGCTTCTTCCAGCTGCAAGCTTGGATCATTTCACATTCCATACAGCCTGACACTGGGGAGAGGGATATTTTTTCCAGGATAAGACATATTTCACTTAAAATTCTCTTGAAATCCGGCAAAGTCGGTTTCAAAAGTTTAAAGATGCTGAAGGTCAGAGCAACCCTTTTGAAGCTGCCAAATACTCTGCTTCTGAGTGAGATATTCCATGTGCCTGGCTTTCGCTATTTTTTTTTTCTGAAATGAAAAAGGCATGGGGGGAGGAGACTTCTCCACACACATCTCGTCCAACAATAATGATGCTATACATCTTATTTCTACCTATTTTAAAGAGAAGGAGAGTAACCTAGCTACAGGCAGCACTATCATCCTTGGGCAAGGATTGTACCAAAATGGTCTAAACAGATGATAAAACCGAGTAGTTACTGTCATTATGATATCACAGACGCAAAGCCCGTTCAAATTTCCTGTGAATTATGTTTACTCCAATTGAAGAATGCAGCAGTCCTATTGGAAGGAGGTTGGAAATCGCAGCAGGCGATTGCGTACTCTGAATGCTGAAAAATGCAAATTCCCCACAATGAATGGGGTAACCTAGCCATGCAACTCAGTTGTTTAAAGGAAATACTTTTCTGTTACAATTTCAACTTAGTACTAATGCCGCTGACCAGAATACCAAATGGTAAATGTAAAGAAGCCCCTTGATTAGACTTTAAATCTTTACCAAGAGTTAGAATGTGTGAGAAACAAAAATCGTGTAGATAGACCATAAGGTCGATAAAGATTTCCATGTAGTAAGATGCTCACTTATATTGCAATACTGATGAAAAGACATTACAGTTCACCGAAATAATTTGACTGCCTGATTTTGACACTATGGTAGGGATTCTTATCTGCTAGTAATGTAACAATGGTAGGCAGTTGCTTCCATATGCTTTGTGCAATCTGTCTATTTTCAGAGTTTGGAAAATGCAGGTTCAAATGTCATCATCTTCACCATCCTCCTGTGTTTATCAATTACCTCTCCTTTCATCATTTAAGGGATAAATTCATTTAAGGGATAACATTGGAACTTTTGCAGAATGTCTAGAGTGTTACAGGTCTTCTGCTTTTCAATATATAGATATTTTGGTGTGCAGGGGTTCCTAAGATGATCTGGGTGGTTGGGGAAGACAAATGGACCAATAGCTTTGAACTAAATGTTTGGATATTAAAATGATCTCACGGCTCAATCATTGGATTAGGAAATGACTGGCCTTAATAGGAAATGCTAAGAACAAGAATAATAAAGGAGCTGTGCTTAGCAAGTACAGGGAAGGTCCTTTAGGCATAGAAAGATACTGGATAATGAATGAACATAACATAGTATTGACAGCTCTAAATAGAAGAGCCCATCTTGTAAATTAAGATGAGGAGGGGCTGTTGTCCAGTAATGCAAATTGCAGCCCGGTGAATAAAGCAGATTAAGAATTCAGGAAAGGACTTGTTGGGTCTCATTATAAAGAGGCCAGATTTTCCTGTCCTTTTCCTACACCACTTAACTAGGCACATACATTCAAATGCTATTTAGATGCAGGGGTGGGAGAGGAGAGGGAGGGAGGGAAACAGAGAGGGAGGGAGGACAAAAGACTTTCCTTGACAAAGGGAATGATACATAATGTAGAGGATGTAACATTATTATATTGGATTTTGTACTGAATACAGCATTTGTATTGACTTTGTATATCTTTAAATTAGAATATATGAAGATCATTTTTGATCACACACAATCCCCCAAACACAACCTGCTGGAACTGAAAACAATTTTAAAAAATAATCATGCTATCCAAAGGTTACAGCTTTCTCAAATATAGAAACCAACTAGGTTTGAAAACAGGCTGCAATGCTATGAAATCAGGCACAAAAAGAAAAAAAGAATTGGAATTATATTATTTTAGGAAAAAAATGAACTTCCCAATTAGCACATGAATTATTTATTTGGAAATTCACCTTATTTTCATTGTATGGTCAGACTTCATTTCTGGAATGATAGACCAGTTTACTTATACAAAACTACATATAATTATTTTATGGAATTTATTATTCATTGGATTCATATCCAAACTTTCCTCTAGAAGGACATCTTTCTAAATTGATTCACAAATTCTATCTTCAGTATTCATAGTTGATTCATCCATGTATCAAGGGTGAACTCTCAAGAACCTATAAACCTTTCCCTCTAATTCCCACACTCAACTACTAAGCAATTACTCTCATTCCCAGGTTGAGAAGCAATTCACTTGCACACTACCATCTTACATGACTCGGGTTCAATTATTGTCTCTCATCCAATCATCCCTGTACTCCAATGCACCTCTCCTGATACAGATGTAACAGGAAACATAGCTGGGTATCATCAGTATATGATGATACCCAGCTAGTATATATTTAGGATACAACTTATTCTAAATCTCATAATGTCACCATCCAACATTTTCTTATCAATATTAAATTGAATTGGAGGCAAGACTGCCATCATTCATCATTCTCCTTTAATAACTATGTTTGGCTGCTCAAGAAAATACAATGTGCTAATATGTTAAAGCCACAGTGTTTTGAGCTGTACACAGGACTAACAAAATCTGTGGTCATCACAGGGTGGTGCATAGGAAGGTAACAAAGAAGCAAACCACATGCTAAACACATTCATGCATTTGCTTCCCCCTCCCTCTCTCTCCAAATAAGATCTAGTAAAGATATTGTGAGAAACTTGCTCCAGCTGGTGAATACTTCAAACTATTTTGCATTTCTAAAGTCCGTTGGATTGAATGATGCTGACTGTGTTTATGTACACCTTTAAGCAATAATACCTTGCACTCTTTATATCACTCTAAAAGCTGAACTATACCAGTTACACAATTGTCCTCTTCATTTTTTTTAATCACACATCTACAATTGCATGTGTGAACAGCTGCATTCCTTTTCCCCTGCATTCCTTGAAAACAAAATCTGCCTGTCCTCTCCTCCACTTCCCCCTCCCCTCCATTCCTTTTAAACAAAGCTAACCATTCCTGTCCCCCCCCATCTGAGTTAAATACCAGGGTATCCGTTTCGGCAGGCATCTAAGCTCAATCTAATCAAGCTGTGTCACAATTCTGTCAAGGCAGGTTGCTCTCTCTTTGGCCTTGAATAATTGGAAGAATGTTGGCACTTGCGCCTGGGCTATGAGAACATGACCTGGGTTGATATTTAATCTCTTCCAGTGCTAGGCTGCACAAGGTCTGGAGCCTAAGTCAGGCCTCAGGAGCAGCATGTTCGACATCAGCCGCACTCATTTTACCTTGAAATAGATTCCGTTGGAAGCATCGCTCCACTCTTCCAGGAGCAGACTTCCATGGGACAGATAGGCACCCTAGAAAGGATTAGATTGTCGTCCTTTCAACTTTTTGCTTTGCCAGCCTAATTGTTACAAGGTGCTGTGAAATACCTCTGAAAGGCAAAAGGTTGGGGAGTTCAAGACCTAAAAGTTCTGTAGTGTTGAAGTTTTTCAAAAACTTGCGAAAAAAGAAATGGAAAGTATCTTTCTTCTCCCTCCAGCTTTCTGAATAACTTTGTTGGGTTTGCACACGGACACTTATGAAAATCACCATTACTAAACAACTGGAAACTAGGATTCAGAAGTACCACATTTTTATAACCATCATTCATTGGTTGATCTAGTTGGATCTGATCTCTGATTATGCCAGCAGTTTCATGTTAGGTGTAACACCATTCTGCTTCAATGCCAACTTCTGAAAGGCTCCTAAACTAAATAGAAAGTGTGCAGAAAAGTCTTTATAGGAAAAAGATTGCTGTCATGACACAATTGCTGTTGAGTTAATGTGCTGATTTTAAGTAAAGCTGCAATATTTAGAAATATTTTAGGAAATAATTTTATTAGTAATAAGTGCAAATCATTCTTAAAAGTTATGATAATAACTTAGTTGTATAATAGAAATAACACACAATAACAATAGTAAAAATCAACTGAGTCCTGACTTTAGGCATAGATAACGTATTAATGCAGTTTGGTAGAAATTTGCTTCCCCCATGGCTGAAGCCTATTTGGTTTCAGTAACAAGGCCAGGGAATGACCCTGATGTAATGTGGGATAAGTTAAGGAAATCAGATGGTAAATACCTTTGGCTTTATTTCCCTTTCCACCTAATGGCAGGAAAAACAGTTCATTCTTAGAAATAGTCTACTTGACAAGTCAGGCCATTTGCTGCTTTGATTGATTCATTGATGCTTCTTCCCATTTTACCCCCTGTGCCTCCTCTGAACCTACAGCCTGTAATTTGGCCTAACAGGTGTGCAGGAGGGATGAAGATCATTAATGAGCAAGCGATGTCTTTAGCTAGCATTGAAAGACATAAGGTACTTGTCTGTCCCCCTCAAGTAGCCTATGGAGTAAGCAAAATGGTATGGCCCACCCTCTATAATAAGAACACTAGAAAAAAAATAATGCCATGCAAAACTCCTTAGCAAAATATTGGCCAACCAGTAATTTTCTGCTTGGTGATACAATGAAACCTGTATTTAAAATACAGGGAGTCTGATGCTCTTTCAAAAGCCCTGGCCAGGTTTTTTCTCACCCAGGTGCCAAACCTCCCCTGCAACCCAAGCCAAAATGGCCCTTGAAGGCATTTCTCAGTGTCCAGAAGGTGAGGGACTGCTCACAGGAGCCTAAATTGGCCAATAGGAGTTGGACAGATTACATATCATTGATACAGTCCATAGCAAATATCTCTTTTTAGGGGGGGGGAAGTGATAATTAAGGGTGATAGTTACCTGTTCTGACCCCTCTCGTTCCACGCCAAAGAACACTCCGAGCCAGAGATAAATTACAACATTTAATTAACAGACAAACAGGTCCTTGGCAGCAACCCAGCACAGACAAGCTTGGGCAGCAATAAACATAGATAAGGCTTGGCAGCAATCCAGCCTGCCAAGCTCATACAAAGTTCTCTGACATTCAATTCTGTGTTGACTTCTGCAAAGAGGATCGTGTGCACAAGTAGCCTTTTTATAGTCTGGAGAGGAGCCTAATGACCACCAGCTGAGTGCAATTACTCCTGAAGAGCCGAGGTGGTGCAGTGGTTAGAGTGCAGCACTGCAGGCTACTTCAGCTGACTGCAGTTCTGCAGTTCGGCTGTTCAAAATCTCACCGGCTCAAGGTTGACTCAGCCTTCCATCCTTCTGAAGTGGGTAAAATGAGGACCCAGATTGTTGGGGGCAATATGCTGACTCTGTAAACCGCTTAGAGAGGGCTGAAAGCTCTATGAAGCGGTATATAAGTCTAACTGCTATTGCTATTGCTAATTGTTCCTGATGCCTAGTAGCTCTTCGATGCCGTGCATCCAGGAACAACTCACTACTGGCTTCCGTCTCACTCTCCCTTGTCTCCTCCCCACTGGTCCAAGGCTCAGATGCCTCCTGGTGGCCAACCAGCCTCTCTGCGCCCTGCTCAGAGTCAGAACCCTGTCCAGGGTCATCCAGATCCTCCAGAGTTGACTCACAGGGCCCCTCATTGTCGGAGTCTGGTGGCAGTTCCAACAGCTCCTGATGGGCCACAACAGTTACCCATTTCCATGTGGGTTGAGGATGAGTCAAAAGCAATATTTTTAAGCCATGGCATGTTAGAACAGTTGCCAGAAAATGTTTGTGCCGTGGATAAGTAGTGCTCTTGCTAAAACCATATTGTAATATTTATTAGTAAATAAAAAACAACAGTTGGACCAGTTCGCCCAAACCAATAGTGGAAATTGCTTGTGGGCCTGCCACCCACCCTGGCACTATGACATCCTATTTAGGCATGTTTTTGAGGCCAGGCACATGCACAGAAGCTGCACGTGCAAGCAAAGCACATGTGTGGAAGGCTGGGCGCATGCGTGGATAGGGGTGCACACCTGTGAAGCAGGCAGGCACGTGAGAAGCAAGCGAGTGCGTGTGGGGTGAATTGGTGGTAACAAAATGTGAAACCCACTGCTGGTCTGTTTATTGCTTTACTGGATCTCTCCTGTTCCCTTTCATCTTCTTCTTACATTTAGAACCAACCCTGAGCATTCACAGAAGGGCAGTTTTTGCAATATGGGGAAATAAACCCGATTCTTTTTCTCTCAAGGCACATATAAGCCACATATGACCTTCAGGAGAAACGGAAATACCACCCAGATCTATCAGTTATTCCTCCTGAGTAATCTGAAGTCACAGCATGTTTGGGTTGTTCCATTCATAGTCCCAGACAGATTTCAAGGTAATCAGCAGCCTGCAGAGGGGGCTGGAAAGGGAGCAACAGCTAAGGGTCCCCACACCCCCAGAGAAGAATTATAACTTTCTTCTTTGTTGTGATCAAGGGAAATTGCCTGGAATGTTTAATTCATCAGGTTTTAAAGAGTCTCTTACAAGATGATGCACTGATTCCAAATTCTGTATTTGATTTTGGCTACTTTTTATTGTCCTTGCATAAATCTACATTTATATATAGGCGTATATAAAAGTAGCAAGAAGAATAAAAGGCCCACGGTCTCATTATTTTTGAGAGCTATTTGTGGAGTTTTTTCTTCCTGTGCTTAAAACACAGGTTCTGATTTCTGGGTATCCATATACCATACTAAATTCATAGCACGTCTACACTTATAAACATGCATTTATTTTATATTTAACTGTCAAGATGTCAGGGCGAAAAGATAATTTTTAGAAAGATAGTCACATATTTTTCTTCACAGAATTTCAATCTCCAGACATCCCTAGAGAATATAATTATTAAACCCACATTTATAGGGATCTACCTAAAGAGATGGCTGCAAGTATTTGTGAAGAAAAAGCAAGTAACATTGATTTCTAATTAATTGGACTGCTTCTATTTCTGAAACTAATCTTTTGTAAATTATTGGGAAAAGTTTCCAAATAAAATGTAGTAAACTGCATGGGTTTACACTTAAGGCAGTGATACCTGTCTATCCAGATAATAAAAATGTGCGGATTTCTACTAATTACCTAAATTCATTGCAAAGGTAATAATGGATTGATTTGATTCAGGCAACATGAATTTCCAAATTATATGGAATTTTCCCCTGAAAACATTGTGTGAAAACACTGAACGCACCAGTGGGAAATACTCCCTGCCCACAAAGATGTATGTGCCTGTCCAATTTTATAAACTTTTGTCCTAACCCATTTTCGGTTTATCTGATATATAAAAGCCATTGAAAATTCCAAGGAAGGCCACAGGTGCATGCCACATGCAGCATATAAAAAAAAACCTAGATCTCCCCCTCCCTTTCCATTTC
Source organism: Thamnophis sirtalis (assembly GCF_051295495.1). Taxonomy (NCBI): domain Eukaryota; kingdom Metazoa; phylum Chordata; class Lepidosauria; order Squamata; family Natricidae; genus Thamnophis; species Thamnophis sirtalis. The sequence goes on from NW_028261381.1 coordinate 95,620,440, forward strand.
TTTAATGGTGGCGATTCAAAAGTACAAGTGATTTGCACTTCTGAAACAGCCCATTTAAAATAAAATGCAAATTGGCTCTTAGAATCCGGCTGATTTACTGCCGGGAGAGCTGGGGCTACAATGCAAAGCCTTGCCACAATAAAGCACTTAGCCTTCCGAAGGTGCCACTGCCCTTTTTGTCTTCTCCCTTCTTCTACAGACTGCTGCTCTTCTGGAATTTGTCACTACGGTTAAAGATGCCCCACCGCTTGCTTCATGCCTGAGTGATAGTTCATTTGCTCTTAATCTTTAATAACAAGGTGGCTATTGTGCCCAGAGCATCCAGAGCATCCCAATCTGAGCAAAGGCCATTTCCGCATTAAATGAAGGGTCATCGTGATAAGTAGAAGTCTCTGTGCCATATTTCACCACTCCTGTATTATCACCCCGATCAGGTTCTATGTAGCATCCTTTAGTCAAGCCCCAAAGCCTTTTCTTCTATCTTTCTACCAACCCATTCTAGAGATCTGAGCAATAACAGAAGCTTTGTTGTGGAGTGCAGTCCTAAGAGATTAATCAGGTACATTACTGATTAACCCAACCTGCTTTGGAATGTCAAACACTTCCTTTTTTTTTTTAAGGCTGTGGCATGAAGGAACAAAGTTGTTTGTCCCTTTCAGATGAACTCTCCCCCCCCCCAAATTTCCACTTAGATTGTTATTGAAGGCCAACACCTGCTTTTAAGTCAATAGGGGTGGGAGTCAGCTGATCTCTCATGATTCATTTTCATGTAGCCTACACAGTAGCAAAAGCACTGATTACATGCAAATCAAAGACCGAGTGCATTTCCCTCCTGCTCCTCCTGCTCCTTCTCCTATGCTGTGGGAATGTGGTACCTATATGAGCATCTGGTTCAAAGCCAGGAAATAAGGGTAACCTTTGGAACTTTCTAAACTGTATTCAAATTATGTGGGGATCCATTTGCAAAAATAGCAATGGGATCGGCTGGCAACACTTGCTGATTCCAATGCAAAAATGAATAGAACAATTTAGCATATCGTATTTCTTTCCTGATAATCTGAAAGAAGATTACTCTATAACCATGATGGCGAACCTATGGCACGCCTGCCACAGGTGGACACAGAGCCATTTTTGAGAGCACGCGAGGCGTTGCCCTGTCAACTCCAGTGTGCATGCGTGCACTGGCCAGCTAATTTTCAGCCTTGATTTTCGCTTCAGGGAAGCCTCCCGAAGAAGAAAAACATCTAAACGGGCAACCCGGAAGGCCATTCCCAAACTTCTGGTTTCCATGTTGAGCTGTTTCTCACCCTTCCCAGGCTCCTAGAAAGCCTCTGGAGCCTGGGGAGGAGGAAAAATAGACCTACTGGGCCCACCAGAAGTCGTGCTTTGGCACCCGAGGCAAAAAAGGTTTGCCATCACTGCTTTAAAATTTACTCTTGGGAGACCGCCTCCTGCCAATTACCTCCTCGAGACCCATTAGATCTCACTGATTAGGCCTCCTCCGAGTGCCATCTGCCAGCCAGTGCCAGCTGGCCACTACGCAGAGGAGAGCCTTTTCAGTAGCAGCTCCGACCCTTTGGAACGATCTCCCCGTGGAGATTCGTACCCTCACCACCCTTCAGACCTTCCGCACAGCCCTCAAGAACTGGCTATCCCGTCAGGCCTGGGGGTAAAGATTTGATTCGCCCCCACCCGAATGCTGAATGAATGTTGTTTATTCTTTTAATTACGTGTTATGTTATATGTTACTGTATGTATCCCCCTCCCATATAAGTTGTTAGCCGCCCTGAGTCCCCTCAGGGAAAAGGGCGGCCTATAAATAAACTTATTCCTATTCCTATTCCTACTCTAAAGAAATGCAGACAAATTTATGTGAGAAATAAGGACCACGGTAGCCTTACTTAGGGTCTATTTCTGCTTTTTTTTTAAGGGGAAGCAGCCTGTGAACAAGAGTGGGAGGAAGATGGTAAGCTGCATATATTCCATCAACACTTCCTTCACTCTTCACCTTCTGAGAACATACACATAGTGGAAATCACTTGCATCTGAGCACTTTAGAATCTGGTAAACCTTGATGTAACTTCTGTGAAGTCTCCTTAGACACAAAGACCCCCTGATGTAGAAGCCAGTCCTCAACAGATAGGGTGTAAAGAGGATAATATCGGAGGAATGGGGCTATATTCTCCTTACTCTACTGTTTCACATGTTCATTCTGCTCTAACAGAACAAATATAACATAGTTGAGTATAAAATCACATACTGATTTTTCCAGGGTTTGCATTTCTTTTATCATGACTGTATAAGCATGGCTAGCTCTTTTAATGACAAGTGGCATTGATTTTTAATGGTCACCTAAGTGCATGGACTTTTACTGTTTTGTTGGCATATTTTAAACAAAAAAATGCTCTGGTTCAGACACCATATAACTAGCATCTTTTGTAGGTCCAGCAGTGTTACTTTGTGCAAAGCATTCTTTAGAATTTGGGTTTTATTTGTCACCCCTGCCCCAATCTGCACTCAATCTGCACTCAGTTTTGCTAAGAATGGTGAGAAAACAATGTGATTCAACCAAGCTCTGTTCATTTTTAGCCCAATCACTAAGTGAGATCAATCCACTGTGTTCTCCAAACTACAAACATACAAAAGACTTTTCCCCTCCTTCTCCTATTATTTTTGCATAATCCAGAAGAATCTAACAAACAAAGGCCCTCTCAGAAGCTAGATGGCTTTTAGGTAGTAGGTAATCAGTGAAAGAGAGTATCCTGAAGAGAAGGTAATTTGTCTTGCGTGGCAGTTGGGGATGGAAGTGCTTGGGGGGTTATCTGTAGTGTCAGTTCATTCAGAGATGAAGCTCCCTCCCCATCTATCCCTCCAGCCTTGAAATCTGAATCAATTACTATCTGTAGAGCCCATTCTCTGTTTGGTGTTTATGTATCACAGACAATCTCTATGCAAGACATCTTAGTAATTTAAGAATCTCCACTATAGGGTCAGCTACAGAAGGATTTTCCACGTTCACTTAATTAGGTATACAAAATTATGATTAAGGGGATTCCTGAGATGATAAAATACTACATAAATATATCTTTTTTTTCTGGACCAAAAATTTCTCTTGAAAAACAAAACAGGATGAAGATTCTGAAAAAGCTCATAGAGTCTTGCTTCCCTATTAATTATCCTAACAAACTTTTAGGAGTTGATAGCTCAGTGATAACCATTGTGCTTATGCATGATTTGAATACAAATCTTCCTAGTCTCATTAAACCCATTAATCTGACTCCCTAGGCAAAAACCATGGCAAGTGATAGGCAATTTCTCTTGTAACATACAATGGGAAAGTTGTAACTAGCATTCTGCCAGATGTGGCAAGGATTACTGGGAGTCAGTGGCTGGATTCCTCAGTTTAAGGCTTCAAAATGGTTTATGTCAGTTCTAATGGAGTGCTCAAAAGAATTCTAATGTGCTCCCAAATATATCAAATAAGAAACAGAGTTTGAGAATTATGCGGAATTTCTGTCACATATCTGTAATTAGGCGACATCTTCATTTTTTGTTTAATTTATTTAAACAAAAAGTTTGCCCTATTTTGTAGAGAGAAAAATGTATCCAGTGGCTTACAAAAACAAGAAAAGTATCCTTCTGTCCAGTGGTGAAATTCAAATATTTTTACTAGTGGTTCTGAGGGCCTTGGTGGGCATGGCAGGGAAATGATATTGCAAAATCCCCATTCCCACCCCACCCTGGGGCCAGCCAGAGGTGGTATTTGCTGGTACTCCAAACTACTCAAAATTTCCACTACCGGTTCTCCAGAACCTGTCAGAACCTGCTGAATTTCACCCCTGCTTCTGTCCTCAGTTTTTATAAATTTAAAAGACACAACACCAGAAGAAAAGAGAAGAAAAGAGAAAATGGTGAGGAGGTAAACTCGTGTAATGATGAGCTCATTCTGATTGTGGCTCATTTTGATTATGGATGGGTACATGCTGGTTTCTCCCAGGCTATAATATTTCTAGGAAGCTGGGGGGAAATATCAAAACAAGGTATTCTCTAGAAGTTTTTACATATCCTGCAAGAATGATTCAGCAGAAGTTGGCTGTTATTTCAAACTTTTTGATCCTGTGAACATTGTTTTCCCACAGCAAGGCACCTTTTCCTAGAATCATGGTTGGTTTTTGTAAGTGATATTCAGCTCCTTGGGAGAACATTCAAACCACCAACATTTCCTATCTTTTGTTCTGTATCAAAGTGTCAAATAAAGTCTGGCCACTGGTTTTCTGCAGACATCACTGTTTTTAGCATCTTACGGAACTATTCTGACTTCAACTCAATTTGGTCCTGTAAAGATACTGAAGATTACACTTGGGACTTTCTTTAGGGAAAAAAATATATTTTACCATTAAGCTACAGATCTTCCAAAATCATGACTTCAGTCATTACTAGATGAAGGCAAAGGAATTCTCCTTTCAGCTGCTACACATCTTTTATGATAGAAAAGATATGGAGAATAACTCCATGAAATAGTTTATTTAAAGAATGTGGTTTTTATAAACAGGATAAGTCTTCTGAAGAACTGCATTCCTTATTTACTGAAATACTTGATATTTCCCTTTTGTTTCTTTTGTTGCAGCTAGAAGTATGGAAGATAATTCTAAAAGATATAATAACCACTTTGGATCTTTGGATCAAAAGCTTTCTACTTGTGCTACTAATCTCTTCTTTGTAACTATGAATAAAGAACCATAAGAGCAAAACCTGTAATAAGTAAATAATCATAGCAGTAAAAGCAGGAAATGCATGTTAGACTGAAAATAATTCTAAAGTACTTACAGAGAAATAAATTGTTGGGCTGAATGGTAAATCACTAAAAATGACATTTTTTGTCCTTTACAAACTAGACCAACACTTTCAAAGTGTGATATGAACCAGTTTCCCAAGAAAAAGGATAAAAAGGGCAGGAATAGCCCTCAAATCTGCACTTCTAAATTATTCATTGGTATACAGAACCACATCAACATTTTATCAACCCTGATGTAGTGTTCCTAAATATCAATAATACTGATGTGTCAGAACCCATTTGTTTAGATTATGTGGGGTTTCATTATCACCAATTGCTACCTATATTCCAATTTACATGTTTTATTGACGTAACAATAGCAACTTTGACTGTATTGTATTTCAGTACAGCTGCCAGCAAATTTTCTCATTGTCCCCATATTCCTCAAACAACAAATAGACACCAGGTGATTAAGCTCTGCAAACAAACAGGGCTTTCCCAGCAACAAATCAACACCTCTCTGTGTCTGGTATTTGTGGAATTTGATAAGCCACCCACTCTGCCCCCTCCCCATCCTTGTTATGTCTCTCCTCAGCCTTCTTCATCTTTTATCCTTCCCTTCACCCAGTCTCCAAAGGAAAGCATTCATAGTTAATTAACTGCTGAAATAGTGCAAGGAGCTGGGTTGAAGAGGAATGGAGCTTTGCGTCTGAATTTAAAAGAGTTTGAAAGCTCTTGAAGTTTAAAAACAAAACACCCAGAAGTGGCAAAGGGAAGCATGAAAGGTAAACAAAGAAAAGGCTGGAGGGAAGCGCTTTTCACGTATTTCCATTCTTGACCAGTTAAATGAGAGCTGCAAATGAAAGATTGAATGATTTCTAGTGCCTTTTTTCTTCCAGCAATACATGATTTACTCTTTGTAATGAGACAGGGGGTTGATCACATCTTGCACAGAAAGTGCTTCTAATGAAGCATTGTTGAGAACCTTAAATGCACATGTTTTATTTGTCACATATACATTCCATCTTTCTTCTGAGAGACTCAATGTACTATTGTCCTCTTCTTCCTCTTCTGTGTTATCGTCTAATAATCCTCTGAAGGAGACTAGGATGAGAGATGAGTCCCGCAAAACCATTGTGAAATCCAACAGTCTACTCATAAACAGGAGCAGTAAGAATGAGCGCATTAGCGCCTTCCATGGGTACAGGTTTAACTATGTTCAGATCTTTCTGAATCTCTATTCTGTCCATCCATCACTGGCATAAACAATCAAGCTGAACAGTGAGGCATCAGCCTATTGATGGTACTTCATTCCAGATATCCTGATGACATTCCTTAACAGCTTCAGATAAATACTGAACAGCATTTAGAGGTCAAACAGTAAATCATGTTTACTTGGATGTAGTTATTCTATTGTGGATAATCTGGCACAATAGTAGCCTTCTTGCTTACTTGGCTTTAGTAGATTAAAGAAGATAAATTTCTTCAACTCAATGATAGTCCTCCCTTGTAGGTTTCCTTATCTTATATTCTTTGTATTCCTTCTCTTAAGGCATGGTTTGGGGATCTAGTGCTCACAACCACCATCCATTGCAGAAAACTCCAGTTTCTAGTCATACAGGAAGTGGAAAACCTAGCCTTTTTAAAATCTAAAATAAGATGGAAAAATAATAAAATGGGAATCACAAACAAATCTCTAAGTATCTCCAAAAGACTTATTTTAGATGGGTCAAATATAAAGTGATAATATCATGGAAACTGTTTAAAGGGAAATGAAAGAACCAATCACTCTCATTACTTGCTTTCTCCACGATATGAAAATCAAAGGTAACTTTCCTTGGGAAATCATGAAATTTAGTGTATTTTACAAAAATACATGATAACAAGCAACACAGATTGATATCGCCAAACTGAAATTTTGTGCATTTGATCCATATTACTGACCCCTACTGAGAACTATGGAAATTTATTTCCCTGTCATGAGTGTAATATATGTTTCATTTCTGGTTGTGATACAAGCTTTTATTTTGGTCGTAACAAGAGCCACTCATATTTTCTAAGTGAAATGTTTCATTTGCAGACCATCAATTAGGAATCAATGCTATAAACTTACCACATGTTCTTAATTTTATAAATTCTATTACTTCTCTACTTTTATTTAGACATCTTACTTACAAAGCAGTTTTAAAACTTTTTTTATCTGACATTTGCAGAATTACAAAACTTTAAAAAAAAATACCAGTAGAAGAGAATAACAGAATAATAAGAGTTGAAAGTGACCTTTGAGGTCTTCTATCTAACCCTCTGCTCAGGCAGGAAACCCTATGCCATTTCAAACAAATGATTGTTCAATCTCTTCTTAAAAACTTCCAGTATTGGAGCATTCACAACTTCTGGAGGCAAGTCTTTCCACTGATCAATTGTTTTAACTGTCAGGAAATTCCTCCTTAGTTCTAGGTTGGTACTCTCCTTCATTTGTTTCCATTCATTGTTTTTTGTCCTGCCCCTGGGTGCTTAGGAGAATAGCTTGATTCCCTCTTCTTTGTAGCAGCCCCTTAGATATTGGAAAATTGCTATCATGTCACCCCAGTCCTTCTTTTCATTAAATGAGACATACCTGGTTATTGCAACCTTCCTTTATATGTTTTAGTCTCCAGTTCCTAATCATCTTTGTTGCTCTTCTCTGCACTCTTTCTAGCATCTCAATGTCTTTTTATATTGTGGCAACCAAAATGATGCAGTATTCCAAGCGTGGTCTTCCCAAGGCATTATAAAGGGATACTAATGCTTCATGTCAGTCTATCCCTCTGTTAATGCAGTCCAGGATTATGTTGACTTTTTTGGCAACTGCAGCACATTGCTGGCTCATATTTGTCGACTAGGACTCCAAGATCCCACTCTCAGTTACTACTAGTGAGCCCGGCATCAACTATTTTGTATCTGTAAATTTGGTTTATCTTGCCTAAATGTAGAACATTACTTTTGTCACCATTGAATTTCATTTTGTTACATAGAGCCCAGTGTTCAAGTCTGTCAGATTCCTTGTGTATCTTGAGCCTATCTTTTGGAGTGTTGACTATTTGAATGGTTGAATTCTTGGTGTTCTCTGAAGATGTTTTATCTGATGACATTATCTAGCTGGATAATGAAATGCCTGCAAAAAATCCAAAACCTTAACTTCAGAAAGTACAGGAACCCCATAATTTCTGTGATATGTGAATATGCTAATTGTCTATACAATATAGTTATAAATTAATGTTGAGCTGAACATTTAAAAATAATTAGTTTAGAAAGAATAAATACAAAGTATCTCATCAAACTGAGGAGGAAAGTGATTGGTATGTTTGCTCAACTTGCTATGATGTATTAGAGGGTAACAGTGAGACTTCTTTTTTCCATTCTTATGGTCCTAAATCTCTAAGGTAGACTTGATTTGGATACTTTTTCAAACAGAGAACATTCCCATATCAGTATTTCAACCACAATAAGAAGACATTCCTTGCTAAAGGAGGACTGAAGGTCAGCCTAGACATCAGTGAATCTGTGGGTGAGTTAGCCTAACCCTGAAGAACATTTTGACCCAGATACAAACTATACATTACAATAAGCAAAGGTTTAGAATGGCATGATTAAAAAAGCAACTTAAGGAAAAATATGAATACCTAGATTGGAGCTCCATAATGGTTTCTATTGAAAATCTGTTTAATTGCTATTTTCAATTCCAAGACTATTATATCAAAGGGGACAGAGTTTGGCCGAAAAGAGGGACAATTCAGTGTGGTCATTTGGGTAGGAAGTATCTATGTCTTCTTTTCCTCTTTCTCCTCCCCCCCCCCCTCCAGCATACTTAGAAAATATAATTTGGCCCTATAAGTGTTAATCTTAACCTCTTTACCCCCATGTTCAGTCACAATATTAATAGGAGTTAATATAAATTCAGGAATTTACTGTAGCTTAGAATTTTTTACCCATTTTGTCTCAAACTGCAGTTTAATTAGACTGTAAACTTATGAATTCTTTTTTCTCTGCAAACATGATTGAGTTAAATCCTAAACCAGATATTTCATTGGCACAATCTAAGTCAGAGGTGTCAAACTCAATTTCATCGAGGGCCACATCAGCATTGTGTTTGACCTCGGGAGGCAGGGTGGGGGTGGCCAGCTATACGTCACTCATGTCAGGGGTTCCTGTGGTGTCCCGAGAGCTCTGCCAGCGAAAATGGGTTGTTTCCAGGGTGGCCCTGTGGGTCAGATACAAGCACCCTGAGGGCCAGATCCAGCCCCCAGGCCTTGAGTTTGACACCCCTGATCTAAGTGTAACACTATGGTTGGCATCTTATAAATAAAGAACTACATTTAAAGTGAAGACTATCCTCCGTCCGTAAAAGAGGGAGAGAGAAACCCATTTGTTTTTAATGCTCTAATAATTATTCTCTAGACATATTTCTGCAAACTATTTCTTCTTTCACTTGTCCAAGCTTTGATTTCAGGTCCTTCTATTTATTCCTCAACATTGGTGGCTAATCAAACTCAATTTCTTACTACCACCACCCCATCATCTCTAATCAATTGAGTGTTTCCCTTCTTTTCTTTATTATGATTACAGATATTTGAAGGTATAAAAACTTCCAAATACAACTCATTAATCAAAGAACCCACTGTTGGATTTTTAAATGTGACTACATTCATGTTCTCCTTCACCCCCCACACTGAGATTAACTTCAAACACTACGTTAGTAGAATGCATTTCTCCTCTACAGTGGCAAAATTTCTCTTCACTGCCGGAAAAACAATTCCAATAAAAAAACAATTCCAATAAAAATAGAAATGTAAGATATTGTATTGTTAAGCTGAACAAGATGTTCTCAGCTGGCATCAAGAAGGTTTTTTTCTAATCAAGTTTGCCTTGACTATTTTTAATCTAAAAATGGGGTCAAGAAAAACACAGTAATTACTTAATGCCACCGTGAGTAAGTTTATATGTTTCATGCAGCCAATTTCAGAACTTTTATATTCCTTGCAGCTTCTTGCCTGCTGGACATGGAAGTAAAGGATTGGTAGGAAGGAAGAAGGAAAAGAGAATGGCAGAGACAAACAAGGAACATGCTTTTTCCTTTGAACCTAGTCATCTCCGGTCTAGAAAACTATGACTGAAATCAGATGTCAAAACAATAAAATGTTGTCCTTCCATTTAAAGTTCTAAATCCAGGTAAAGGTAAAGGTTCCCCTTGAACATGTGTGCTAGTCATTCCCAACTCTAGGGGGTGGTGCTCATCTCCGTTTCAAAACCGAAGAGCCAGCACTGTCCTAAGTTGTCTCCGTGGTAATGTGGTTGGCATGACTAAATGCCGAAGGTGCACAGAATGCTGTTACCTTCCCACCAAAGATGGTTCCTATTTTTCTACTTGCATTTTTACATGCTTTTGAACTGCTAGGTTGGCAGAAGCTGGGACAAGTAACGGGAACTCAGTCCGTTATGCAGCACTAGGGATTTGAACAACCAAACTGCCAACCTTTCTGATCAACAAGCTCAGCATCTTAGCCACTGAGCCAGCATGTCCCTCTTCTAAATCCAGAGGAGACTGTAATTCAAAAAAAATTTAGACTGTGCCAAAATTAATCTTCAAAATTAAAGATGAAGAAGATGCAGAATATTATATAATCTGGAATAAATTCTATGAATGGATAGAGGCAAGAGGTAGGAATTAGAGGAAGTAATTATATTACTTTATTAAATGCTAACATCGAAAATAGGAATGTATATAATTAAAACTACAATAATCAATTAAAATGTAAATATCCTAATGTAAGAAGAAACTTAGCTAAAAGCTTTTATTATTATTATGTGGTTAATGTTTGGTGAGATTCACAGCCTTTGGGGCTGGTTGGTAGCTCAACAGATCGAGTCCTAACCAAGGATCTAGGAACTGTTAAGGTAACGTCGAAGGATATAAGCTGTTTCAAGTAGGGTGGTTTTTTGTAGAATCAGAATGTTCAAGTCTGATAAATTTAAAATTTCCAAATAGCGAGGTAGCCCTTTGATATTGCTCCAAGGGCTCCAATTACAATATTATTATTATTATTATTATTATTATTATTATTATTATTATTATCATCATCATCATCATCATCATCATCATCATCATCATCATCATCATCGTTACTAGTTTGTATGTTAATGTTTAATACCACTCTTTTTTGGGGTCATTTTTATTTGTTAATAGTATACCCTGACAATACACTGTTTTCAAAAAATTGTTTATGAACAAAATCTATAAAAAAATAAAGTTCTAAATCCAGCTTAAACAAGAAAAGACATTTTTTTAAAAAAAATTACAGATAACTCTTAGAACCCACCCAATTTCCAAGTATTTCCAGTGCAAATAAAAGCTTTTGCAATAAGGAGAATAGTATTAATGCATACTTTCCCGTTCTTCTGGAGGACGTTATAAAACCAGATTGTAAACCAAATTCTGAGCAGCAAATGGAATGGCAGTTTGGTTGTTGTTGGTAAAAAAAAAGTCATCAATTTCCTTCTCAAGTATCTGGGAAAGTAATACAAATGGGAGTCAAAGAGAGACAGACAGAGGGCGCGGGATGAGTGTTGATACCAAATGTTAAATGCAGTGTGGAATATAAGGCTTAGGAATAGGAAAGGGGAAAAAAGTATTGTGCTTAACAGCATGCATAAGAAATGAGCCAAGCCAAGCCAAATCCGCTTCCTTAATTTTGCTTCCTAATTTCCTCTTTTTAAATACACAGAGGGCATAACTTGGTATTGTCAATCTAACTGCATAATGGAAAATACCCAACATAAAAAGAGCATATGGAATACATTCTTTGCAACAGTTGTTTCCTCTCTGCCTGTATAAAACTAGCATTTAATACAAAACTGTCATTATACATGATATTGTGATCTGCAAAGCTGATGCAGCTTTTTCTCTGCTGTGGATTTGAAGTGGCAGATCCATAGTTAAGTTGAAAATTAGCTCATCCTTGAACAACCTAGAAAGAATACAGGAAATCCTTGACTTAACAACAGTGCATTTACTGACCATTCAAAAAGGCACTGAAAAACATGACTTATGACCATTTTTCATATTTATGACCATTGCAGCACACCCATGGTCACGTGGTCAAAATTTGGGTGCTTGGCAACTGGTTCATGTTTATGACGGTTGTAGCATCCGAGGATCATGTGATCCCATTTTGTGACCTTCTGACAAGCAAAGCCAATGGGGAAGCCAGATTCAGTTAACATCCATGTAAATGACTTAAAAACTGCAAGAATTCACTCAGCAACTGTGACCAGAAAAAAAGGAAAATGGGGTAAAACTCACTTAATAAATGATGTCTCACCTGGATTTTCTACCTGGATTTTCTTGACACCCTCTAAATAATGGGAGAAGGAATCACAGGAACAATTCTGACATCTCACTAAGGGCCAGGGTTCTGGTGGTCCTTATTCCATAATCTGGAGAAATACATGTTATTTTGTTTTCCTTTATTTTCACTGATAACATGGACTTCCTTTTAGTCTATTTTGGAATGAATGTGTCTTTGTTTTTTAAATTGATCACTGAAGAAGCCTGCGCTCAGGCTCCCTGTTTTTGAGTTTTGAAATCCATTTAAAAATATTACATTCTTTAATGCAGGACTCCCCAACTCCAGGACTGGGCCATGTAAGTGACAGGCATGTGCACGATCACATGCAAAGCTACATTTGTGCGAGTGATGGGCGCATGTGCCCTCCACTTGGGCAAATGGAGCTCTGTGTGCTTGTGTGCGTATCTACCATTTGCATGGAACCATCCACCCCCCTCATTCCCCCAGCCAGGCCGCCAAGCCAGAAAGGTTGGAGACTACTGCTTTAATGAGCATAAAGAAAACACAAATTACTTTCATGCCCGTTCTCGGTCATGAAAGAAACTTTTGCTAAGTCTTCTTTCATCCTCTTTAGCCTACCTAGCACGGTTGTTCTACAAAAGTAAGGGAAATGGAATTGTGAAGCAATTTCCAGCTTAAATGACTCTTCCTCTTACTCCTTCAATGACTCACTTACCAACCATCTTTATGGACAGCCCATAACAAAGTTTATTAAAATGACTCAGAACATTTTTTTTTAAAAAAATCATTGTAAATAAGGAGAACAAAGCAACGTGTCATATTTGAGTTTTTGAAAAGAAGAATGTGCACCCTAATCTTTGGAATAAAAGCAATGTTAACATTCTTCCTTATTTTTATTACTGTGTTATCATAGTGCTGTGCACTGAAATAGATATGCATTGCTATGAATATGGGGGAAAAAGAGCTGTATCCATGCCTCTATTTATGCCATAAACATATTTCTTATTTTAGAAAATCAAACCATCTAATTCCAAAATAAATCCAGTGCTTCCCACAGAAGTGTACTAGCATTTTATTGGAATAGCTGAGCCTTGAATCTGGTCCTGTAAGTGGACAAAGTGGAACTTGATTGCAAAGGCAGCAACAGGAAAGAGCTTCATCTGTGTAATGTAACACCATACCCGATGGACAGTTTAATAGCTAAATCATGGGCAAGTTGGCTTATTTGGCTTTTAGAGTTCCCGAAAAGGCTTCTTGTATGCTCTAATTCTTTGGAATCTGAGCTCCCAAAGTGATGGATTTAACGGTCTTCTGGTCCCTGTTACACAAAGCCACCCCCTCCCCAGGTAGGGCACGAAAGCTTAACTGGTAATTTCAACCAACCATGGAGACCACCTCAGCTGGAATTGAAAGATAAGATGCACGTATCCTGGAATTCCTACCAGGAGTGAATCTTTTCCATGAGATTAGGAAAAGCAGGCCTAGGATCTGTAGAATAAAGCATCAACATATTCATGTCGTTATAAGGAGTATAATGTTCTACATGTTATACTATTCAACTTGTATAAAATGGGACATGTGCAGGCATTGCAGCTTTCTCTGAAATTATAGAAAACATAAAGGATGGGAGGAAGACAAAGCACAATTGCAGCTTTTGGCAGGTATAGTTTGTGTAATTTTTCAGAATATTAGGGATTTTGCAAAGTCCCCCTTCCCCCCCGGTTGAAAGACACATCCTTTCCCAACTTATTTCAGATGCACAGAACAAGATATCCCAAAGGTGCTTTTTTTCAAGAGGCAACTGGACTGTCTGTTTTTGGGGGGGAGTGGAGGGTTGGATCTAGAAAAATTTAGATAAGAATGTTTCTGTGAATATGGAATTGAAGTTCCTTGCTGAATGTAATCAACCAGAAATGTTGAAATGTTTAGTGAATGGTGTAACATTGAACAATTAATACCTTTTTTGTTTAACATATTTATGCATAAATATACAAGGAATACTTGTGGCAATATTAGTTATGTTGGTTGGTGATGTGAATATGTTGATATTTTTGTATGTACAATAGATGATGCCAAGTTGTTGGTTGAGAACCCAGATGGTTTCTCTCTCTCTCTCTCTCTCTCTCTCTCTCTCTCTCTCTCTCTCTCTCTCTGTGTGTATACAAGGTATGATAAAGAAGAGTATAAATCTGGAAAATAATATATAAGTTGCCGGGTTTATTATTTGCGAGGGGAAATAAATAATTGCAGGATACAAACAGGAGGGGGAAAAAACTAAACCACATAGTAGAATATGTGTACCTTAGCAGAAGGTTTGCAGTAGATGGAAAAATGGAGACTACAAATACTATTATAAAAGCAGTAGGTGATATGTAAACTATTGTGAAGAACAAAAGTTTATCAAAAGAAAAAAATGGCAGCATATGAAAGCATACTTTTTCCCAGTATTTTACAGTATATGAAAGTGAGCTGTGCATATCTCAGGAGGCATATTACAGTAGCGGAAAGTAGTGAAAATTGATTACTTTAGAACTGTGTTTGATAAAACAGGAATAGTGTCAAGAATGAATGAATGTGAATGAACGTGGACTAAATGCAAAAGTGTATGACCAGTGCAAAAGAAGTATTTCAGATGGCTGGTATTAACAAAGTAAATGAAGATCAAATCATAAAACAAATATATGACAGAAGACTTGAGAAGGGAAAGGCAAGGAAAGCCATGACTGGAAGTTTATGAAATCCTCAAGAATGAAATAAGAAATTTAGAGGACAAATTTCAATGTATAAGGTGGTTCAAAGTTCAAAAGATTGTAAAGTGTGTTATGGTAATTTATATTTAATTATACTGTATTTTCTTGTTCTCTTTTGTCTTTCCTATATTAAGCTTACTATTTCTTATGCTTTTTCTATAGCCTGCATAACGTTTCTTACCCAGGGGTGATAGTCACTTATCTTCCCTACCGGTTCACAAATGTGAGCATGCTCACTTCGATCACACGTGCTACCTCCGTCGATGTGCACAGCCTTCCGTGCATGCACTTTTGGCAAAAAAGGGCCTAAATGGTATGCCGTAAAGTCAGGGCAGGTGGGCAGTGGCTCACGTGATTTCTGCTACTGGTTCAGGCGAACCGGTCTCAACCAGTAGAATATCACCTCTGTTCTTACCCCAAACATGAATAGCATTATGGATATGAATGTATGAACTGGAGGGGGAAAGGGACTGACAAGCATAAAAGAACACATGCAGTAGAGGAAATAGTCCACTATTTAGAGGTTTAATTATAATATCTAGTAAGTTTCTGGTTGAAGACTTCTTAGTGTTATTCACCGATGTCTGTAAACTTTATATCAGTGTTAGATACTGTATAAAGTCCTAAGCTGCATTAACAGAGGGGTAGAATCAAGATCACATAAAGTGTTAGTGCCACTTTATAATGCCTTGACAAGACCACGCTTAGAATAGTTCTTCCAGTTTGGGTTGCCATAATGTAAAAAAGATGTTGAGACTCTTGAAAGTGTGCAGAGAAGAGCAATAAGAATGATCAGGGAACTGGAGACTAAAACATGAAAAATGGTTGCAGGAACTGGGTATGTCTAGTTTAATTGTTTTTTAAAAAAAGGACTACAATTGATATGATAGCAGTCATCCAATGCTTAAGGGACTGCCACAAGGAAGAGAGAATCAATCCATTCTCCAAAGCACCTGAAAGCAGGAAAAGAAATGATGAATGAAAACTTATGAAGAAGAGTTCCAACCTAGAAATAAGGAAATATTTTCTGACAGTGAGAGCAGGATAATCAGTGGAACAGCTTTCCTTCCGAAGTTCTGTGTGCTCCATCAGTGGAGGGTTTTAAGAAGAGATTTAAAGCCATTTGTCTGAAATGGTATAAGGTCTCCTTGAACAATGGATTGGATTAGAAGACTTCCAAGGTTCCTCCCAACCTATTGTGTTCTGTTCTGTTCTGTTCTATTTCTACTCTACTCTACTTTACTCTACTCTACTCTACCCTACCCTACTCTACTTCTAATCCAGAGGTTCTGTGGGCTTGTAGTGCCTTTCTACCTCACTTGAAACAAACAACTGCTTCTGAATTTATTTAAAGGTGGTTCTTTTTTATGCATTAAAAACATTGCCCTACTGATTAGGCCAAGGGTTGTTTTAATTCAGCATTTTATTTCTGGTACTGGCCACCTAAATAACTCTAATTTGCCAGCAAGCAAGAGATGATGAACTACTGTTGCTGTCCTTCACATAGGCCTAATGAGTTATATCCCTGGATAGACCTTTTGAATATATACAATCTATTTTAAAACCATCCAACTGAGCAATCATCACACCATCTTGTGGTAAATAATTCCATATGTTTATTATACGCTGTGCAATGCAATGCTTTCTTTTGTCTGTTCTAAATTTTATTCCAGTTAACTTCATTAGATGACCCTTTGTTGGACATTTTGAAAGATGGAGAAAAGCCTATGTTTTCTATGCCATGCATGATTTTATACACCAAAATCAATTCACCTCTTCTTCTTAGCAGGAGTCCAAATGTTATTAGCCATTTCTTATTAGCAAAGTGTCCACGATCCCTGATAATTTTGGTTATCCTTCTCTGCATTTTTTTTCAGCTCTGTTAAATCCTTTTTCCTATGTGAGGAACAAAACTGTATAGACACTCCCACATCTGGACCTATTTGTATAATGGCATTGCAACACTGGCAATTTTATTTTCAATACCTTTTTGTCATGATCCCACAAATGGAATCTGCCTTTTGCAGAGTGACTGTATATTGAATTGACACCTTCACTGAGTTTTCAGGATCTTTTCTTGGTAGGAAAAGTAGAGTTAGAGAAGGTTGTTGTGTCAGGGTTCCAAATAGCATCTGAAAGTAAATCAGAATCTGAGTCAAAGGCTTCCTCAAAGTTCCAATTTATTAAGACAGCCATGTTGGCACATCTGGGGAAACCTGAATCTGAAAGCTTCCAGGTTTTCCCCACCCAGTTGAAAGTTCAAGATCTTGCCCCCACACAAACAAGTCCCTCACATGGTCCAATCTTCCACTGCCATGCTGGCAGTTCCAATCATCCAGTTCCAGCCAGATGCAAAGGTGCAAAGACAAAAGATGACCTTGGCTTCCTAGAAAGAATTTTGTTATGGCTACATATAATCTAACTCCCTCCCATTTTCCCACAATAGAAAATGCATAGTAGAATAATAGAAAGTGTGTCACTTTCCAAAGATCCAAAAGAAAAGATGGCTGCAGGCCTGACACGCTCCACTGAGCATCCTTTTATACTTACTTAAATTGAACAACAGTGTCATTGAAATTCAGTGTAATGAGATCCTTCTGGAGGATTAATCCTAATAAGATTATCAAAAATTTTGATGCATTTTCCAACTAAATTCCCAATAAAATAAAGATCGTGAAGGTTCCAGCAATAATGCATTTTTTGTTGAACAAATCACCCATTGAAATATCAATATCAAGTTTGATTTAGTAAGGGCAAAGGAAGGGCATGTGTAAATAAAGATAAGCATCAGAGATTGCTGTCATAGAGCCCCTCTTTTCTTACAGTCAAAAGAAATGAAAAATAATCCTGGCAATTTGCTTCATAAAGCGGTACCGCACAGTGATGATTGGCTGTTATCTGTGCTATCTTGTACCTCCGTCACCACCCACTGCATTCGTTTTTCCAAGGATCTACAATGAACTTATAAATGCACAATGTCAGCTCACCTGAAATATAAAAGGAGAAGATATGACGGAAGGATCCAAATGATCCTGATCCTCTTGTTACTTCCTCTATAACCCCCATACCTTTTACCTTAAACTGTCTACTGTGGACCTTACATGTTTCTTAAGAGGTCCTAAGGGGGCGTGGATAAGTGCACCAGCATGCCTACTGTCCCTGTCCTACTGTCCCCATTTATATGTCCTCATTTAATGTGTTTGTGGCTGTTTTGATTACTTATATTCATTTATTTATGCCATTTTTCATGTGTCCGTGTCTATGTCTCTACTCATACTTGTCCCCTTGTACTTGTTGACAAATATAATAAATAAATAAATGCTCAGGCCAAAGGAACAAAAGGAAGATGACAAAAAAGGCCCAAGCAGTGATCCCCTGCTGAGATGTGGGACCTTGGTAAGGGATCAATAATATATCTCTATACTATCAGAAACAATATTTTTTTTATTTACCATGTTTGATTTATGAAATGCCTGCAAGAAAACAGCCAAACTCAAAGACCACCAAAGACCTCACAGCTCAACCTCCTAGCTACGCATATTTCCTTTTTTTGAGTTTTACATATTAGTGAAGAACAGTGGTTGAAATTTCTGAATGACTATATTTCCAGACTGCATTTCCAATCACGGGCTTCGTGTTTCAGTGGCGAGAAAAGCATGGAAGAATGCAAGAATATTTTAAAGCCCAACTCTCCCTCCACCCCAAAAGCAGACAAAAGCTACTATTCTTTTGTTAAGATCAAACAGGTAGCTTTAGCAGTAAGCCTGTATTTGGTCCTTATTTAACTCTAACTATGAAAAGACATTTCCACCCCCCTCTCTCTCCGTTTCATCCTCTGTGTGGTTTATATAAAGAGTTTTTGAACTGACATTACATAATTTTTTTCTTCATCATTGCCTATTAGTTTCCCTCAATTCCTGAAGTATATTTTACTGACCTGCCTCTCTAAAAAGTCATAACATTAATAAAGACGATTAAAATTGTTTTGGCTGTGCAAGCAATTTGATTACTAAGTTTTTGTTCTGCTTTTTTTTTTTAAAAAAAAAGAAACACCCACATCTCTAAAGCAGATTTCATTTGGTATG
The DNA here is from genome assembly GCF_051295495.1 of Thamnophis sirtalis. Taxonomy (NCBI): domain Eukaryota; kingdom Metazoa; phylum Chordata; class Lepidosauria; order Squamata; family Natricidae; genus Thamnophis; species Thamnophis sirtalis. Next base: position 95,639,395 of record NW_028261381.1, read on the forward strand.
CTGAGAGCATTTCTATAGCTTCTGTCAAAGAGCGCCTAGAAAAACCTTCCTTCCTTCCTTCCTTTCTTTGTCTCTTAGCTGCACTGCCGAGATATTTGATGGTTACAGTTGTTTTACTGAATGAAATTCAAGCCAGAGGAACATGTAAAGAAATGAATTTATAGCTATTCAAGCCTCTCTTTCTGTCATAAGATCCTTAAAGTCAACACAGAACCAAGGAGAATAGCCTGTGGGCTCTTGGAACAAACCACAGCACTAGTTCAAGAATGATACAATTATTCCAAACTCTCATATGGTCTGTTAAAAAAAAAATCACATCATTTCCTATTTAAGAAAGGGGGGAGGAAGGCAGAGGGAGGCTTGGGAAGGTATTAGACGGGAGGCTGGGGGGGTGGGTGAGGGAAATCATTCACCGCACAGACAGAGGCCTCACACAGATCTTGTATGTGAGTTCAAAGCCTCTGATTGGCGAGCCTCAGGAAACATTTAGCCAATGAGGACCCTGGGATACCTGTCCATTCAAGAAAGCCAGCATGGCACTGTTTTGTTTAAAGAAGAGGAAGTGGAGGGAGGGAGGGAGGTGGGGGCTGTCTGTTATCACTTTTCATCAAGGTTTCCATTGTAGCTAAGCAAAACTCTGAACTTTACATTCTGACTTCATTTACTCAAGACATCAAAAAGCTCCATTCCTTGAAAGATTTTTGGAATAGTGCTCAAGCAGCATTTAATTCTAGGAGGCCACTTGTTTGTATATTGGAAATCAAATTCTGTCTTTACCAGTATGCTCTTGCCATGAAGTCATTTTTTTGTGCTGATTGAAATCATCTGTTTTCAGTTCGCTGACAAATTAATTGAACTTTCCTCTGACTCAGGGGCCTTCTGACTCTTGAAGCAGATTTTGTCTACATGCCGTCTCCCAGACGAACACAATTTAATCTCCTAGGCTTTAAATGAACTTTATGTTTCCAGAAAGCTAGTGAAAGAAGCATTTGTTCTGGTGATAGCATTTTCCTGCTTTTACAAACAGGGAACAAGAATAGAGGTATATAGAATATTTATTTTCCCCCAGCTAATAACTAGCTCCTTAAAGTGTTAACTCGGATCTTGTGATGAACAGTGACAGCAGCATTTTGAAATGCTGGTATGAAAGAATGGAAAAAATAGTTTGCTGCAGATGACTCTGGGGAAGGGCATAACTCAGTGCTAGAGCACATGTTCGCCATGTAGAAGATCTTTGTTCAATTCCTGGCATCTTTGGGCAAAACTCATGAAAAATCTCTCTACGAAACCCTAGAGAGCAGCTGCTGGCTAAAATTAAGTCAAGTTAGGGGATGATAGGATTTGATTTTCAATAATTCCTGAAAGGACAATTCTTGTGCAACCCCAATATGAACGATAATGAACTAGATAAACCAATTGTCTTAATTGGCATGGAATTAGTTGTTAATGGAGGTCCCATCCCCAACCTAATTTCAACATTTAAATTTTAAGCACAAATCTTTTGAATAGTCTTTGCCTCTCCTTGGTTATACCTATGGCCATAACAACACCACAACAAGAAGCGGTGAATATTAGAATAGAATAGAGCTGGAAGGGACCTTGGAGATCCTCTAGACCAGCCCCCTGCTCAAGCAGGAGAACCTATACCATTTCAGATAAGTGACTGTCTAGAACAGAGGTGGGATTCACTTACCTTCTCTACCAGTTCGCAAATATGAGCACGTTCGCACGCATGCTAGCTTCACTCGTACATTTCGTCTGTGCACATGCACCCCCTTCTGTGCATGCACAGTGCTCATGTATTATGTTGGGACGGGTGGGTGGAGCTTCCTGCAGCCGCCGCTACTGGTTCTCCCAAACGAGAGAGAACCAGCAGAATACCACCTCTGGTCTAGACTCTTCTTAAAAACCTCCAGTGATGGAGTGCCTACAATTTCTGAAAGCAAGCTGTCCCATTGGTTAATTGTGCTCACTGTTACGAAGTTTCTCCTTAATTCCAGGTTGCTTTTCTCTTTGATTTGTTTCCAACCATTGTTTCTTGTCCTACCCTCTGGTGCTTTGGAGAATAATTTGACCCCCTCTTCTTTGTGGCAGCTGCTCAAATACTGGAAATAGAGTAAGGAATGACAATATCAGCCATGAACAAGCTGCTAGGATACCCCCTTCTCAACCATTCCCTAATGTGATTGTCTTAAACAATTAGCAGTATTCAGCCTAATGTTTCTAAGAATTCAGTTGGTTGGCATTCAGTTACAGAAAATTTTGGAACTCAGATCTTGGTGTAGGACTTGCACTGGCCATTATGAACAACCAGTGGTAAATGGGGATAGATATCCCTCATGTTATCCTTCTTAGGCTTGGCAGTGGCATTTGATCCCATTAAACATATGATGTCCTTTAGAACTTGTTCTGAAAGCTGAGGATCCAAAGTGCCTTCTTGAGTATGTGGTTCTAATTAATATTTTGGGGGAGGAGAGATTGAGCTGTTGTACAAAGCAGTGTGTGGTGTTTCAGAGTCCTGCCCTCTCCCTTGTGGGATTTAACATGGAGTCTCTAAGGAAAGTCATGCATAGGTTTGGGATCAGATTCTTTCAATATGCAGATTATACCCAGCTTTACATCTTTATTTCAGGCTGAGGATGATATGCAGCAGAAGCTTTGATTTCATTCTGAGGCTGTGAGGACCTGGCTGGGGCAAAACAGACTCAGCTTGGTATAATTCTAATTCCCAAGATGAGAACGGAGGGGTCCTTGGGGATCTTTGAACTTGGTTGTTTTCTTGCAGATGTTTCATTAACGAAATTAGGTAAAATCATTGGTGCTAGTCTTTCAAGAGGAGAGCTCTGAACTTTTAGGAGTGGGGGAAACTACACATCCATCAATAAAAGAATATCGCTATATCTTATTGTTTCCTTTATTTGATGAAATAAAATGGTTTGTGCTATTCCTCATTTGTTTTTACTTTTTGTTGCTACCTGGGGTTATGTACATTAGTACAATGTTCAGTTTGAAGGGAGCATTATTACGTTAAAAATAGAACTAGGGTTGTCTTTAGGAGGAAATGAGCCATAACACTGGTCCATTTAGGTTAGCATTTACTCTGAAATACAATGTATTTCTCCAGGATTTCAGAGTGGTGCCTTTCCCAACACCCTGTTTGCCTGAAAATAAGCCCTCACCAGATAATAAGCCTAATCGGGCTTTTGAGCGCATGTGATAAAATAAGCCCTCCCCCAAAATACTACAACACAGCAGCTGCCATGAGGTGACCGTGCTCCCTGCTTCCTGCACCTCAAAAATAATAAGACCTCCCCGAAAATAAGGCCAAGTGCTTATTTTTGGGGGAGGAGGGTCAAAAGAAAATAAGACCCTGTCTTATTTTCAAGGAAACACGATACAAAGAGCTATACTAAGGCTTCTCTGGAACGATCTCCCTGTTGAGATCCGGACCCTTACTACCCTTCCGGCCTTCCGCAAAGCAACTAAGACCTGGATGTTCCGGCAGGCCTGGGGCTGTTGAATTATCCAGCCCCATCCGATGTTACGACTGTTGTTGAATTTTTAAATTGTTGTTTTTATATTGTACCCCCTCCCTTCTTATTGTTAGCCGCCCTGAGTCTTCCGGGAATAGGGCGGCATACAAGCCAAATAAATCAAATCAAATCAAATCAATTCTATCCTTATTAGTGGTTTATAACTTTTTATAGAGTTATTACATCATTGCTGTGCCAAAAGAGCAGTAATGATGACAAGTTTTATATTGCCTAAGTGATAGTTGGGTGACACTAGAGGACCTTGATCCACAAAACAATATTATTGTATTATAATCTGTCTGTCTGTCTTTCTTTCTTTTTTTCTTTTCTTTCTTTCTTTCTTTCTTTCTCTTTATTTATTTATTTCTCTTTCTATTTCTTTCTTTCTTTCTCTTTCTCTCTCAATTAATATAAAATGCATTCTTGTCTTTTCATATTTTTTAAATGAATGGATGGCAAATTAAGGAGAAAAAATTGAAAAAATGGTTGTTCACGACTAGTGTCTGAAAAGAAAAAGAATTCAATGTCACTGAACACTAATTGTTCTCTCTCTGAACAACCATGATGCATAAATATAACTGTGAAAGTAAAGTTAACATATGCTCAGTTTTCAATACAGACATGTGTTTGTATTTTACTCGGGGAGGGTTTGCCTTTAAAGGGAACCTAAAAATGCTTTAAATAAATACATGTTCCCACCAAAGTTAAGCCACTTCTAAACTGAATTGCATTTAGTGGGAGAGACTTTTAAATGCATGCTTAAGTCACCCATTAAAACTGCTGAGGCTTAAAAGAACTTAACAGCATCTAATGCATTTACTCAGAAACCCATTGTATGAAATGGACCATATTTCCATTTGTTTGTACAGTATATAGTATTACAGCCTCAGTGATAGATTGAATTAGCCCTTTTTTGTTAACGAGCAACACCAGTGAAATGGTTTTTTTTGAAACAGAAGTTACTTTTAGCTTTAAACCACAGTAGTTTTGTTAATGTTCTGTTAGTTAAGTAGCAACAATATTTGTTTTTAAAAAAACTAAGTGACAAAGTTTTAAAAAAGAATTTGGTGATCTTTTCCCATATTAGTCAATTGCTTTTCAGTTGCTGGCAGAATTGGAGCTCCATTCAAGAGCAGCAGAGATAAAATAATTCAACTGATGCCAGAGCACTTGTGATGATGGGAGCAAGTATTCTTTTGATACTTCTGGATGTACTGGAAAGAGCAAGAACAGGATATCTCATAAAACAGTCTTCCTTTACATAACTTCCACCCAAGTTTTGCAGAAATGATCAGCCTGGCTCACAATGAATTTTCTGACTGCTTATTTGGGAGTTCGCTTATCAAAAGCACAAGTTTGCATTCATAGGAACTGTGGAAAGAAGCACATTGTCTATCTTGAAGAGCTAAGTCTATTGAATTCATACATAATAATTCTTTATTAAAAAAACTAGAAAGAGCTCTATTGATCATCTAGTCCAGGTTCAGATTTTATACAATGGATGTGTGTGTGTGTGTGTGTGTGTGTGTGTGTGTGTGTGTGTGTACCATATATATGTGGCTATATCATGATTGGTAGATTGATGCTGATTGGTGCTGGCTGTGTGTCCATTGTTGTTTTGTGTTGTAATGGCCTAGGTGGTGGGTGGGGCTCATTTGTTGACTAGGGCTGGTTTCCAGATGTTTGGTAGGCGGGAGGTATTGTCACGTTTATTCATGTTGTGGGGGTGCTTCTCTATTTTGATAGCTTCCATAATTATTCTCTTGTTGAAGTGTTCAGTTTTGGAGATTAACCTGGTTCCTTCAAAACTGATTTCATGTCCTGTAGCTTTAAGGTGCTGGAAAACGGAGGAAGTTTTTCTTTTTTTCTTATTGCATTCTTGTGTTCTGCGATGCGTGTATTTATTCTCCTGTTCGTTTGTCCTATGTATGTTGCAGGGCAGATTTTGCATGGTATTTTGTAGGAGTCAACAAACGAGTCCTACCCACCACCCAGGCCGTTACAACACAAAATAACAGCAGACACGCAGCCAGCACCAATCAGTACCAATCTACCAATCATGATACAACTACACAGCCTATCAATCCACTTACTGAAACAAAGCCAGCACTCCACACATACCCCACCAAGATTTATAGAAAGACGGCAGCTCTCACCACGCTTTACTCACATAAACACGAAGCCGAAAACACCAGCCTGAATATGGCTGTATTGGATGTTTGTTGACTAGGGCTGGTTTCCAGATGTCTGGTAGGCGGGAGATGATACCTCCCATCTACCAGAGATCTTGAAACCAGCCCTAGTCAACAAACGAGCCCCACCCACCACCCAGGCCATTACAACACAAAACAACAATAGACACACAGCCAGCACCAATCAGCACCAATCTACCAATCATGATACAACCACACAACCAATCATTCCACTTACTGAAACAAAGCGAGCACTCTACACACCCCCACCAAGATTTATAGAAGGACGGTAGCTCCTATCACACTTTAAGCCCAAAACCCAGCCTGAAGATGGTGAGTGAGACCTCACTGAAACATTGCCAAGACAATCTCAATCTTACACGAGAAAAGACCCGAATACAACAAGACCAGCATACCTACACCCGTGAAAATCTACGAAAACATACACGCACACACATACATACACACATTATTGTCAGTATTTGAGATGGTATCCCACTCCCTATCAGTGGGAAACTGTTATTGGGACCATGTTCTCCTTGTGGGTTTCTCAGATGTTTTGCTTGTGATATGATCTTGGATTTTGTAAAAATCTTCTCCATAGCTCTTTAGAGCACAGAGACAACTAATTCTGTAATAATACTTTGAAACTTTATGTGCACTAATAGATAGTTCTCCCAAGTACATTTTGCAATCAATCAAGATCTGGTGGACTTGGAATTGGAATTGGAATTGATTTTATTTGTAGGCCGCCCTTTTCCCTGAGGGGACTCAGGGCGGCTCACAGAAACCAGGGAGAGGGGAATACAATACAATACAGTACTAAGACGACAACACATAATAAAATAATACGCAACATGCATACAACATTCGGGCGGGGTAATGGTCCTTATCCCCAGGCCTGACGGGCGAGCCAGTTCTTCAAGGCTGTGCGGAAGGCCTGGACGGTGGTGAGGGTACGGATCTCTACGGGGAGTTCGTTCCAAAGGGTCGGGGCCGCTACTGAGAAGGCCCTCCTCCTTGTGGTTGCCAGCCGACATTGGCTGGCCGATGGGATGCGGAGGAGGCCCAACCTATGAGATCTTATAGGCCGTAGGGAGGTAATTGGCAGAAGGCGGTCTCTCAAGTATCCAGATCCACTGCCATGTAGGGCTTTATGGGTGGTCAATAGCACCTTGAAGCGCATCCGGAGATCGACAGGTAGCCAGCGCAGCTCGCGGAGGATAGGTGTAATGCGGGTGAATCGGGGTGCACCCGCGATCACTCGCGCGGCTGCGTTCTGTACTAGCTGAAGTCGCCGGATGTTCCTCAAGGGCAGCCCCATGTAGAGCACATTGCAGTATTCCAGCCTAGAGATCACGAGGGCCCGAGTGACTGTTGTGAGAGCCTCCCGGTTCAGGTAGGGTCGCAACTGGCGCACCAGGCGTACCTGGGCGAATGCCCCCCTGGTCACAGCTGCTATATGATGGTCGAATGACAGCTGTGGATCCAGGAGGACTCCCAAGTTGCGAACCCTCTCTGAGGGGTGTAGAATTTGACCCCCCAGCCTGAGTGTTGGATTAATGGCCGAATTTTTGGGAGGAAAACACAACAGCCACTCGGTCTTTTCTGGGTTGAGCACAAGCTTGCAATCAGAACCTGTAAGGACATTGAATCTTTTATTCCTTCTTTCTAGATAAGTGCTTTTATCTGATAATGAATTGTCCCAGCACTTATTGGTGTAATTAATTATTAATTCTAATATTAATTCTATCAATGACTGCTGCAGATGAACATCCTAACATATCTTGAAAATATAAGATTGCTCACATTGTAGTCCCTGGAAAGATACTACCATGTTTCCTTGAAAATTAGTCAGGGTCTTATTTTCTTTTGATCCCCAAAATAAGTGCTCGGACTCACCTACCTCCTCACCTTGTGTTGTTTGCATGGCAAGAACCAGAGGAAATATCAGGGGCCAGTTGTGCATGCATTTAAATATTTTCAGGGAGGGCTTATTTTAGAGGGAGGGCTTATTTTAGCACATGCACTCAAAAGCCCAATTGGGCTTATTATTCAGGGATACCTTATTTTGGGGAAAACAGGGCAATTGATTTTATTAAAAATTGCTTCATGTTCTATAGCAGTGTTTCTCAAAACTTAGCAAATATAAGATGTATGGTCTTCAACTCCAGAATTCCCCAGGCAGTCAATTCTGGGAGCTAAAATCCTTCTTTAATGTTGCCAAGCTTGAGAAAGACTTCTCTAGAATAAAAGAAACAACACAAAGAAAAATAAGTTTTTCTCTTGTACTATAAGCCCTTTCAGCTTTCTTTTGTTACTGTTGACAAATATGAGAACAGTTGTCAAACAAATGTACAGCTCCCTGGTTTGCAAAAAGATTATCTGTGCTTGGAATTTTCCCTGGGCTACAGGGAATAGGAGACTATCAAAACAGCAGTTTATTATTTTGCAGGAATTAAGGAACTACCCAGCAAGAACAGTGTGCTAAGTGCCAATCACAGAAAGCATTCCAAGAGGAACAGCCTGGCTGTTCACCTCAATCTGAGCAGCTGGGTCTCCTGGCATCAACCAGGGCTTGCTTTCAGCACTCTCATGCTCAGCGTTTCTGCTTCTTGGGAAACATCCACTTGGCTATTCCAATATGGAGGATGCTTCTGAGATGTCACCAGATCTCCATACTAGATGTGGTATTCAGCAGGTCTGACCAGTTCTGGAGAACTGGTAGAAGAAATTTTGAATAGTTTGGAGAATTGGTAAATATCACCTTTGACTGGCCCCGACCCCAACTATTCTCCGCCTCCTGAGGCCCAGCTGATCAGGAGGAAATGGGGATTTTGCAGTATCCTTCCCCTGGAGTGGGGAGGGAATGGAGATCTTACAGTAGCCTTCAGTGGTGGGTTCCGGATCCCGTTGCAACCGTTATAGTGCAATGGGGCTGGGCGTCCACCATATGAAGCATGCAGTGCACGTGCACACACATGCAGCATGCGCATGTGTACTTACCACCCGTGACACTCCATGACGTTCCAGCTACTCAGCAGAGCATCACCCGGGCGGCATATGTTCCGCGCGCATGCGCAGAAGCCCCGAAACCTCAAATACCGGTAAGGAGTGCAAGCGGGTGGGTGGGCCCTCCGGAGCACTGTACCGGAATGGTACCTGATGCTCCTGGCAGGCACCAGTATGCCCTGGTGTCATAACCCACCACTGGTATCCTTCCCCTGCCACGCCACCAAGGCACACCACACCCACCAAGCCATGCCCACAGAACCAGTAGTAAATTTTTTGAATCCCACCACTGCTCAGACAATAGCAGCAAGGAAATGAGACTTAGCCAGGAAAAAAAAAAGAATTACCCGTAGGCATCTACGGCTGTCCAAAGAGTGAAAGAAGAGGCAGCTAAGTAGGAGATCTAGGTTTAGCCAGGCCATCACAAGGATCCCAATGCTGTGCAAAGCTTGAGAAAGACAGTGAGCAAACACGAGCTCTCTTGCTCTCTTCGTTGTGCAAAGAGATGAAAGAAGGATTCTGCCACATAAAGGAAAAAAGGAAAAAGGAAAAAGAAAAAAGGAAAGATCTATCCACTCTACAGAGGAGAGAGAAAGAAAAAAAATCAGGATTCAGGCAGCTCTTTGTGGAATGGCTTTCCCAGTTGATACTCTCTTAATATAATCTTGAAAAATATTAGATACTTACCAGTAACAAAATCAAATATTACTATTCTAATGAAAAATGCTGTGAATTAAGTGATCAGAGTGAAATTACTCTGTTTCACAACTACGTTTTTTTCAGCATCTTTCTTTTTCAGTCTGTTCCTTTTTAATTTAATACATTTATATTATTAAACATTCTTAAATTCCTTCATTTCTGACTTGGTAGAGATTGTTGCCTCAATGTAAAAACAAGCTTCAAAGTTGTGTCTCTGAGGCTAATGAATTCATCTTTGTGTGATGCTTATAACGATTCGCATGTACTCTGATCTACAGTACCCAGGGGCGTCTTAACAGCATTATGGGCAAAGCAATGTTCTGGAGCCCCTATTACAACTACTCAGAGGAATAAAAGTATAAATGGTTGATAAAATTAAACATATATTTGCATGTTAGTATTGATAAAAAATGCAGTAAAATGTAATAAATATGTTGCTGTATTTATGATACAAGGTGCATTGAAGGATTAACATACACAGATTAGTATGGGCCCCCTAGGCTCGTGTGGCTCATGGGCAAGTGCCCATCAGGCCCATGAGTTTCAGATCAGACGTGTTCTTGCTCTTCCCATCAATAAATCCTATACATTTGGATCGTAATGCTTCTCCCCTTACGTAGATCCCGGCTGCAGTACTTCAGTTGAACTATAGAGGGCGAGCTCCATGAAGCCACCAGCTTCATCAGCAACTTAAAAAGCAGCTCTCTCTGCCTGATTTCCATGCTGCTGATTTTCAAGAATGTGTACGTCCTGATTGCTTATTTGTTTGTTTTTAAATGTCTGTCCAAAGCACCCAATTTGCTTTGGAGTCAGTGTGTAAGCAAAGACTTTTGGTTTCTGTGGTTGTTTTTTTTTTCCTGCGAGGGAAGGGAATTGTTAGTAATTAAAACTACTAGGTTTAAGAATTCTCTGGGTCGGGTCCAAACCCCACTGAAAGCAATGAGATTCTTTTCTGTCAACTTGTGTGATCCTGGGTCATGTGCGGGCGGGCGGGCAGGAGGAAGGGGGGTGGATTTGGTGAGCTTAAAACAGCCACGGAATGTTTTACCCAAAGAGATGGACACACAGGCTGTCAAACTTGATGACTCAGAAGTCAACTTTTTTGAAGCAGCAGCATTGCTTCTAAGAACAACTCTCTTCCCCTTAAGTAAGTGGGACAATATTTTTGGCTTGGCAACTCCAGCACCGGACTGCCTTTGCAATATTCTTCGGATGGGGAGAAACCATGTAATAAGTCTGCTTAAACCCTCAGAGCCGAGCAGGCTGCCTCCTCAAAGCTACCCTTCTTTGTCTCTCTTTTCCCTGCCTTTTCGGAGTAGCTTTGAAATGACATGCGGCACTTTGGGATATGAGGAGAGGGTAACCACTCAAAGCTGTTTGGTTTGTCACTTCAGATTTCTTGCATAAATCTGTGCTAATACGGATGGGACTTTTTGATTATGCAGCGCAGACTGTGGGAGACTGGCTAAAGGCAGCGAATAGACTCCTTGATTATTCACATATTGCTTTTATTCCCATTTCAATACATTTGTTAGGAATATGGGAAGAGTTAGAAGAACCAAAAGAAAAACAAGATATAGCAAGCTAGTTCAGGATTCAGCCTAGGAAAATAATGCAATGGGGAGATAGTCTTAAGTTGCATTTTCTGGGGTTGTTAAAATTGAATTGAGGTTTTGAATTTGGTTTTAAGTCTTGGCCTGTGACTATTGCAGCACTTATGATTCTAATTTAAGTTGTTGTAAAAACATGAGGAAAGGCTGCAGGAATTGGGTATGTCTAGTATAGTGTAAAGAAGGACTATGATAGCAGCATTTCAATATTTGAGTGGCCACCACAAAGAAAAGGGGATCAACTGTTCTCCAAAGCCTTCGAAGGCAGAACAAGAAGCAATGGATGGAAACTAATTAAGGGGAGAACCAACCTACTACTAAGGAGAAATTTCCTGACAGTTAGAACAATTAATCAGTGGAACAATTTGCCTCCAGAAGTTGTGGATGCTCCATAAATGGAGGTTTATAAGAAAAGATTGAACAACCATTTGTTTTTTATGGTATAAGGTCTCCTGGTTATGCAGGAAATTGGACTGCTCCAACTGCTTCAAATTCTGTTATTCTGTTACTCATGTTAATGAATTTGATAAATTTAGAGTGATAGATTTTCCAAGGCCTGTATCTAAAAGACCGCAACACACTTGTATTGTGTATGGCGGCCCACTAGCAGCTTCACAGGTCTGGTTTGGAGCCACAAAAATACCGAAACTATGGAGCTCACAGCAATACCAGATAAAGCTTGGAGGAATGCAACTGCTCTACTACTAGCAGTGCCCTGATCATTCTCCTTTTAGCAGTAGCCACTCAAAGACTTCTCAGTCACTCTTCCTTCCTTTTACAGCTGAATCTGCTTCTTTATTTTCACTTTTCTACAGTCTGTCTGCCATAGATTCTTTGTTTGGTTATAAGGAAGTAATGATTTTCCCGTCATTCTACCTGCATATTAGTAATTGTACAAAAACTGTGAAATGTAATTGCCAAAAAACAAACATACCTAGTAATGGTTCTAACTGTGTTTTCTCGTTAAATATGTGGCATTATTAAAGAAAAGAATAACTTTTGCCAGTTTTGTAAATTTTTCCTCCTAGTTCTCTGCATTCTCGGTGTCTCAAAAGATGCTGAGAATAGTCCATTTGCTCTCTTTTTATTCTTCCATTGGGGCTAAATCCATCTATTCTTGCTCCTTTTCATGCAAGGAACTATTATTTTTTGGCTATAATTTTTACAGTGCAGTCCTAGAGGTACCACACAGAAGAGCAAATAGCACAGAGGAGATTTATTTGAGAAATCTGAATGCAAGATTCTTTCTTTTTTATATATAAACATAGGAAGGCAAACTTTTCAAGCAAGAGATGTTAGAATAGGTTAAAATTCTGTTGAACGTACTGAAACTTACCTTCAAGCAAATATATAGAAGATGGCACTATTGAGTCTCTTTTCAAGCCTACATCAAAGCTGAACATTTGCTTGAGTTCATTGGCACAGAAAGGTGTTACTGTAGCTGACCCATCACCTCCTGTGCAGCTTGCAATTCTCTTTTGCCACTATAAGAAGTTCTTAGTTTTCCAAGCCCTGTTGACAGCTACAGAACAAAGAATCTCAAGCGTTTGACCACAAACAAAAATAGTTTCTCAGAACCAGTGCAGCCTTGAATGTTTTTTGTTCAGAAAACAGCTTTAGAAAGTATCTTGGTTGCTTCTGTATCCTTTGAAGAGTTCCTTACCCACTTACAAGACAGCATTTTATTTTTATTAATATTACCCATGCCTCCTACGTGAGTCATTGGAAGTCCAGCAAATGTGTATGGTATGACCTGAGTATATTTATCTCTGGGGGATTATCTGTTGTGCCAGTTCAAGAGAGTGAGTGAGTGAGTGAGTGTGTGTGTGTGTGTGTGTGTGTGTGTGTGTGTGTGTGTGTGTGTGTGTTATTTTCAAGGAAGAACTTTCATTTTGTATTAGTGGAAGATCCCATCTGCATATCCTAGGGATGGTCTGACTCTGAAGTATGAAATAGAATGTACACTAATGTGGAAAGTCATAAACCAAAGACCACTTGTACCTTTGCCCAGAAGTGAGTCATTGTCTCTTTGCTCACTCCAGCCAAAAGCAAATTCAGAAGCTGTGAGAGTTTCCTGAAGATAAGAGATAAATCGAAGGAAAACCTGGCAAAAAGTGGATGGCCCAGTTTCAAGATATCATTTCCTTCAAAACCTCTGCATGCTAATTAACCATTCCAAGCATATTTTCAACAGCATTAAGGGATTTCCTCAACAAAATAAACTTCCTCCCTTGCTATCTTCTCTTTTTTTTTTTGCATCTGGGGAACACAGCTTGCTGTAGGAATCAGGATTAAAGATCTGGACATGGCATATCTACATATGTGTGTGTATTTATATATTCATTTGAAGCCTTGCCAGAGTTAATCTGAAATACCATTGCTTGATTCAAATCCTATTCCAGTTCATAGGATCTCAACTGAAAGAAGAATGAGCTCCTGGCCTTGTAGGCCCAGGTTGTTTCATTTATGCTTCATCATGTGCTTCTAATGAACCACAAATGGTTTCCAGCCCAACATTCCAATGCCGAACCACTTCCAAAGTCTGAAGGTATTCACACTTAGAAAGGTATCTGAGACATATCTCTAAACAAAATGAAGCCTCCCTTCAAAGACCTCTAATTTCTTTAACTCTAATATTCAGCGGAAAGAGATTCTTATCCTCACTCATACCCTGGTCATGTCATAGCTTGACTACCGCAATATCCTGTGTATGGTACTTTCCTTGAAGATCACCCGGAAAGTTCAGCTGTCCCAGTATACACTGACACATGTTATGCCCATGTTAAGTAAAGTACACTGATTGCCAGTTTGCTCTGGATATGATTCAAAGTGCTGGTCCTTACTTATAAATCCTTATTTGGCATAAGGCTGGTTACTTGAGGGATTGCCTAGCTCTTGTAATATTTGACCGACTGATTTGATCTGGCAGAGTTTGCGTGCTTTAGGTTCCTTCAATTAATCAATGCCATGTAGCAGGCCCCCTTCTTTGTGGTAGCACTTGCCCTCTAGAATAAGGTTTCTTCTGAGATATGAACAGCACCCATCCTGTCGATGTTTCAAAGGGCCTTGAGGGTCTGGCATTTTTACCCAAGTCTTTGGCAAAATTGAATGAACTCCACTTTGGATTATATGGCTTTATTTCTTTTGTTCATCTCCATTTTTGTTGACACACTTCTTCTTCTTTTCCTCCTCCTCCTCCTCCTCCTCCTCCTCCTCCTCCTCCTCCTCCTCCTCCTCCTCCTCCTCCTCCTCCTCTATAACTGTTCATATTTATTCCCATGATTATCTAACATAGGTGTTGTCATTAGTTGCGAAGTCATATCCGACCCATTGTGACCCCATGGACAACGTTCCTCCAGGCCTCTACTATTTCCCCGAGTTCATTTAAGCTCACGCCGACTGCTTCAATGATAGCCACCTCATTCTCTGTTGTCCCTTTCTTCTTTTGCCCTAACATAGGTAATAGCTGGTTTATCAAGTAATGGAAAAATGTGGAAAGATTGGGGGCAGGAATTGTTATCCAGGAAGAGGATTGTGTTTAATGTAATGCAGTGCTAATTTGGAACTTCTCACTTCCAAGTCATATGAATTATTTTCATTCAAACATTCCAAGTAATATTTCACGCATAAGCCTCCATAGTAATTTTGCTTGCACTCCCATGGTTTGCCCATTACTTTTTTTTAGAATTAGATCTATTTAGAGAAATTATATGCAAAGCAAATGAATAAACAAGATTACTGAAAAGAGGGATAAGAAAAAGTTATCATTTTTAACAAAATATTATTCTGGCTATTCTAAAAAAATATCAATTCAGAAAAAAACAATCATAATTTCAAGTTGTGTTTCTTTAATTGGACCCATGGCTGTATATTGGCTACTTCTTAAAATCTAAATCTGTCTGGATTCATATGAAGTCCAGAAAATTCTTGGAATTGTTTGCTTTTTTAAAATCAATGTTGATTAATTTAGCCAACAATTTATCATCATTGACTTCTAATCCTACCAATAACAATTCAAAGGGCAGTTTGTGATTTTAATGAAAAATAAGCATATAATTTGCACAGTCACTCTGGTCTGCTAACCATGGGCACTCAACAGAGGTGGTATTCTACCGGTTTGGACTAGTTCGCCCGAACCAGTAGCGGAAATCATGGGTGGCCCCACCCACCTGTCATGGCTCTACGGCATCTCATTTATGCCCTTTTTTCCCCAAAAGCACATGCGTGGAAGACTGTGCGCTCACTCACATTTGCGAACCGGTAGAGAAGGTAAGTGAATACCATCCCTGGCACTCAAGTAGTAATCCAGTCATGATGATCTTTTCTCACCCCAAAGATTCTTCAAGTCCAGTTTTTGTAGAGAGGAATGTTTAGTTCTAGTCCTGTATCACACAGAATAAAAAATAAAAAGACAATGAAAATGATCAGGGTCTTGGGAAACCTTCTATAATTTGAGATGGGAGTAGGAATATGACAAAGACTTGTTTCTTCTTCTCCTCCTTTCTCAGTACTAGAATTCAGGACAAGATGAAAGGGAATTCCTCTCTGCCAAACAGATAATTATTTTATGAAATCTTTTGCCACAACATATGGAGATTGTCTCCCTTGCTTGGATTGCCTTAAAAGGGCATTTGATAATGCATGGAGGGTTGTGTTGCAAATTTCAACTAGATCTGTTGGTTGTTGGGGAGCTCCAGGCCACTTTGAGGGACACGTGAATAGATGTCTGTTCCTCTTCTGGGCTTCCTGGCTGGATTGGCCCTCTCTTCTGAGAGATTCGTTCACTCTGAACAGACACACCTCCATATGGATTTTGCATTTGGAGCTAATGATTTTCATATGCCTTGCTACACAGCTGCTTTTCTATGGGGTAGGGTTGCAGCATCCCTATTCGTCTTCCTCTGCTGCAGCCCTTGCTTTGCTCACACCAAGCATTCCAGATCAACCATTGTTCAAGGCTGGTCTCTTTTTTTTCCCCTCCAGACAGATTTTCAGCTGAGGATACAGTATAAGAGGCATCCTCTCCCCACCCATTTCCTGCAAAAATTAAACCAAATCTCTTGGGAAACCCTTTCTCTCTTCCCTGAATAGCTTTTAAAAACAGTGATGTTATCGGATGAGTCATATGCCTGTTTTGATGTACTGGTGCACATGTTGCGGATCCATTATGAATTCATGCTTCTGTCCATGACAATGAAGTCAGAGGGAAGCGCAAGGAGGCAGCTGCTTAGATCAAGTGGCAGTCTCTGTCCACCCCAAAGCCTGCAGCCAAAATCAACAGTGTCTCTTTTACAGTTGATCTAGGGAATGATGTTACATAAATGGGATGTTTGAACTAATGACTAAGTCAAATACAGCTGGAGGATCCCCCTCCCCCCCAAGACGTTCAGCTGATGGAATTACACAGCAGTCTTTCCCTTGTTATGTAAATCTAGGAACAGAGAACTGGACTACTTTAAGGAGGGTTTGCTTTATGCTCCTTTGCATATTTGTAATGACATCAGTGGACTTTAATTAACAATATAACATGGCCTCTAGAAGATTCAAAGAAGCTTTATTTTGCACTAGGTCTGCACCATGCTTGTGTCCAATTTTGCCCTTCTGCAGTGGTGAAATTCAATTTTTTTTACTACTGGTTCTGTAGGCATGGCTTGGTGGGTGTGATGTGGCTTGGTGGGCGTGGCAGGGGAAGGATACTGCAAAATCTCCATTCCCACCTCACTCTGGGGTCAACCATAGGAGGCATTTGCCTGTTCTTTGAACTACTCAAAATTTCCGCTACCGGTTCTCCAAAACTTGTCAGAACCTGCTGGATTTTACTCCTGCCCTTCTGTCTTCAGAATATCTCTAGCTCTACTCTGACCATCCTGAAGCAACTCTACCAGGTTGAAGAGGAGAAAATTTAAGTTCAGCTTGGGGATAATGCGTAATCCTCTTAGGCAATAAAAATGGGTACAGAAGGAGGCCTCCCAAGCTTGACATCATCAACTGAATCATGGCATTGGAGAAAGATGGCCATTCTAGAACAGGTGTCCTGAAATTCCAATCTGTCAGGGTTTGGCAAAACCTGCATAACAGATTTTATTTCTTCATCTACTAAGGTCGGATTGGTCTTCTCCAACTATTTCATTTCCATATTTTAAAAATACATTATACCTGACTTTGAGATACTTGTGAGCCAGTTTGGTACAACAATTAAGACACTCGGCCAAAAATCAGGAGACCTAGAGTTTTAGTCCCATTTTAGACCAGTCACTTTTTTCTCAGTCCTGGGAAGGAGACAATGACAACCACTTCTGGAAACCTTGCCAAGAAAAGTGCAGAATATAGTCTAGGCTACTGGTGTCAAACTCGATTTCATTGAGGGCCACATAAGGGATGTGTTTGATATCTGTGGGTCAGGGTGGGCGTGACTACTTGATGTCACTCATGTCAGGGGTCCCTGTGTTGGCCCAAGTGCTCTGTCAGCAAAAATGGGCTCTCAATCTACCTTTTCAGCTGGGAAGGCCTCCTGCAACTTTCAGCCAGTGAAAACAGAGCACCGGCGAGCCGCACGTGGCCATCCCAAGCTTCATTTTCACTGACAGAGGGTTACAGGAGGCAGTCCCAGCTGAAAATAGATATTGGGAGCCTGTTTTCACTGGCCCAAGCACCATGGGCCGGTCTTTTGCTGTTTCAAGGGTGCCCCGCGAGCCAGATCTAAGCAACCCACAGGCAAGATCTGGTCTGTGGGCCTTGAGTTTGACACCCCTGGTCTAGGCAGTTGCCAGGAACCAACACTGACTTGAAAGTGTACACACCTAGACACATTCACACACACACTCAGACTCATACAGACAGAGACAAACTGACTGTGCCTCAAAAAAGCAAGAAAATGCATCTATTACCTTACATACAACACACAAACATTCTCTTACGACTGGAAATTCATCACTTATTCAAAACTCTTGAAGACAGGCTTATACTGATACATCTGGCATCAGAAAGAAACAAAATTATTTGGCATTGATTCAGTAGAAATCCTGAAGTTTCTCCACACCCAAAAAATATTAAATTTGAAAGTATCTGAAAAATCTTTTCTGAAGTTTCCCTTGCTCTTTTTCAATTCTCTCAGAAGACTTTTAGAGATTCTTTCAGCCCTCCAAAGCAAATTTGAAGATATATAATGATAAGAAAATCAGGTAGAACATAACAGAATGTATTGATCTAATCATTGTGTAATGAGATACAAAAAATAATAGTAATGATTAGCTCCAAAAGTAAGCAAAGCAGGGGTGGGCTGCTACGGGGTCTTCCAAACCCGGGGAATACCCACAGCTAACGTTATGGCCAAATCCCAGCCCTGGCTGTCCCTACCCGCCCTGACCCAGCCACCCCTCCCCTCTCAGGAGTCTCCACACAGACCATTTTGGATTCGAGGTAAGCGCAGGGCCCACACAGAGGCTCAGGAAGGGGAAAAAGCAGGCCTCCCAGAAGATCTCCAGAGCCTGGGGGATGTAGTTTTTGCCCTCCCAGAGGCTCAAGGAAAGCCTCCAGAGCCTGGGGAAGGCAAAAATGCCCCCCACCCCCATCGTGGTGCAGGATGCTGACTAGGCTACATGCACCATGGCCACACCCACCCAGAAACTGGGCAGAGAACCCATTTCTGAAATTTTTGAAGCCTACCCCTGAAGCAAAGCAATGCCACAGTATGAGTACTAATGAGTTAATACTTACTAGATAACCAGTGTCCCAATGAGTCATCATTTCAGAGATATTTCCCTACCTAAACTGAGAATCAGAATGACCAAGGGCAGGGAAAAATGTTGTGGGACCAGGAGCCACTTCAGACTTCCTACCAGCTTCCCCACTGATTTACCTTCTGGAAATCTGGTAGGGAGCAATGTAAATCCATCTACCCACCCACCCACCAGCTATCCATCCATCCTTCCTTCCATCCACCCTTCCTTCCTTCCTTCCTTCCTTCCTTCCTTCCTTCCTTCCTTCCTTCCTTCCTTCCTTTCCTTCCCTTCCTTTCTTGCCCCATCCCATCCTATCTTGTCCCTTCTAGCAGGCAACTAAGTAGTTGCTGGAAGGGATAAGGAGTGAGAGATTGCTAGATTGACTGGAAAATTGTCATGGAATGTTGAAAATGAAGATGACATGATCATAACAGCAGCCCAACAGCACTGAAGCAGGCATAACTTTTCCAAATTTAATGCCCTCTGGATTCATGGATCCTGATTTTTGGATGTATTCTGTAAGTTAGCCCTTTTGAGATACCTTGGTTCAAAACGTTTTGCCCTCTGATGCACCGTTTCACCCAGTTAAAAGTCAGAACAAGAGTTTGTGTATTAGTTGAAGGAATTGTCCTAGGAGTTTCAATTTCTATATAAATAACAGACTACAAGTAATTTTTGAGATAATACAATATAGTGAATAACATACTTGGGCTGGCAGTTTAATGAATAAGGTTCTGTCATTCCAAAACAGATGCTAAAAAAACCAAACAAGCCTATTCATGAATAAAACCAAATAGCTATGCAGTTAAATAATATATTTGATAATCCCATGGGGTTAAGTACTTCCAGCTTGCATTGAAATCATTCATGAATGAAAATGCTGATATAAATATCATAAATGGACACTGCTTGCTTGATCTATGGTTTTCATTTTTATGACTGAGCACTATTTTTTTTCTAAAAGTTTGTTATCAGCTTTTTTTTTTTACATCTGCTTCTCATTGTCAATGGAATTTGAATGTTTCAATGAAATTTAACATTAAAAGGACAGCAGCTAAACCTGGAGATTTGTTTGCCGGCCCTGGCACATTTTATATAGAAACTGTTTGTAAATCTTAGAGATACACACACACACACACACAAACACACACACACAATTCCCACAAACTAGAATGGAAGGCTAAGGAGTGCTGCTTTTTCTACATGAAACCCTAGTTATTCATAATGTGCTCCACACAATGGAAATTTTGCTCAGGAGTCTAGCAATATAACATGGTATCTCCTTAAAAAAAACAAACCTTATACCGCTTTGCATAGCAAACTTCAATTGGGGCGTCTACACCACCAAGTATTGGTTCACTTAAACCCCAGGGTAGTTGAAAATTTTTCATGGAGCTTATAGTGATTTATAATGGGAAGCACAGGCTTTTTCAGTAACATTGTTCTCACTGACAGTGTAAAGAAAGAGACCACTAAATCTCTTCTCATCATAACTAATGATTAAGTCAGCAGCTTTTTTGGCGAATACAGAACACCCTTCTTACAAAAACAAAGTATTCTATTGTAATGCATTACATTTTTTTTAAAAAAAAATCTTTTAAAGTATCCCATAAGCCTTTAGCGATATCTTTTTACTAGATCTTCTCTCATTGTCACCATATTGAAATAAATGGAATGTGTCAGGCCGCGTAAATGCCCTTTCAATAACTTTTTAGGAGCTCACTCGACAGTTTTGGAAAGGAGGGGGAAAAATAAAGAAATGAAGCAAACTTTCTCAGGGACTTCTATGGCTTGAATGAAAGATTGTCCTGCTAAGGGAAAAAAGGCTTAGGCTGACATCATAGGTGGAACAAGAAAGGATAAGTCTTCACAGTTACTTACTTGACACTGTCTCTGATGTGGCCTTATAGCTTTGAAAATAAAAAATAGATTTGAATTTCTTGTGATGAGGGGAGTTTATTTACTAGCACAACTACAAGCAAGCTAGAACATGTATATGCCCCAAGGTATTATAAAAATATCCTAGCTACCTTGCTTTGTTTTTGGAAACTGATCATCCTAGGATCTCAATAAAAGTGAAAGAATTATGATTATTTAACCAATTTTAAATACTCAGAATGAATCAAAAGATTTTATACAGAGGCAGAAAAAAACAGAGAAGCTGAGCCATTCCTAATTTGTTAATAGATCAAGCAGCACAAATAGAGCATATGATTCCATTTATTAGGGGAAACACTTCTAAAGCATGAATTCATATTGAAATTATGTTAGAGCCAGATAGGTTTATAAACCAATGCTTCTTTCACCTGAAATATTTTTTTTAGAATAAAATAGATTGAAAATATTTTTTTACCAAATAATGTTTTAAATTTGGAAGACTATTACTTGATAATAGAGACTTCCCCTGTAACTCCTCTCATAACATATATTGATCAGGATGATTACTATGGTTTAGTTAAACTAAAATCTTTGAATAAATATACCCTAATCTTTATATATGAAAAGATTTCTATAGTGATAAAGATCACCTTGAGCAACAAATAGGTGATGTTACTATGGATTTTCTAGTATTCAACTTAAATCACTTTTGGGCACTAATAATATCAGAGATTCTGGAACACTGCCCTAAGCCAATTACAAAAATTTAATGCTTCTTTATTTAAAACAACCAATTTCAAAAATGTAAAGGTTATTTTTGCAATCAGAAATAGGGGATCCACCATATTGTTTCAAGGAAGCTTAGGAAACTGATTTTAGTAATCCCATAGAAACTGGCAGAAGTTATTAAAAAAGTTATAAAAAAAGATAATTTCACTTCAGTTTCAATGCAAGAAATGGAGTAGAAGATGATAATATATCAAAATTATTTCTCCAAATGGTTTAGAGATTACCTTTACTTTTAACCTATAGAGTAAGTATGTTTGGAAGGTTTCTATATTTTGAATCTCTGCTTATAGAAATATCCATGTTTGGTTCTATATATTAGCACTTGTATCAGAGACCAAACATTCATACATTGATGTGTCTATAGCAGTGGTGGGTTTCAAAAATTGTTCGAACCTACTCTGTGGGTGTGGCCTCCTTTGTGGGAGTGGCTTGCTGCCCATGTGACCGGATGGGAGTGGCTTGCCGCCCATGTGACCGGATATGAAGATGCCGACGACACTTGTCAGAACCACCTTAAATTACCTCACACACAGCACTGGCATGCATAAGAATATGATGTAAACTTGTTTTTAAAAGGCATCTTTGGTTTGTGTTAAAACAACTTCAACAAACACAATGTTCTGATTGCACCACAAACGCAGTAGTTATCCTTTCCTTTCACAGAGGCACTGAGTTTTATAAATATGAGTATGATAGTGTAGAATAATCATATCCAAGGACCAGTGGTGGGTTTCAAAAAATTTTGGAACCTCTTCTGTAGATGTATGAGCCCTTGTGGCACAGTGGTTAGAGTGCAGTACTGCAGGCTACTTCTTCTGCTGGCTGCCTACAATTTGGCAGTTCAAATCTCACCAAGCTCAAAGTTGACTCAGCCTTCCATCCTTCCGAAATGGGTAAACTGAGGAGCCAGATTCTTGGGGGCAATAGGCTGACTCTGTAAACCACTTAGAGAGGGCTGTAATGCACTATGAAGCGGTATATAAGTCTCAGTGCTATTGCTATTGCTATTGATGTCAGTTTTGAGGAGGGAAAGATCACAAGTTGACATGCCTACTGATCATACTAGAACTATAAGTAGCAAACAAACAACAAACTGGCTGACTTTGCCAGCTAGGATTTCTGTTGATCCCACTTCCCATGTACCTGGAATGCACCTTTCAGATTTAGCAGGAATTTCCTCACCTTGTATTAATATCTTCCAAATTATAAAAAAAGAATATTAAAAGGACTGAAATGCTGGCTCATATTTTAACACAATCTTTTCATTCATCTACAGTATGTGTGCTTTTATGAAGCTAACCAATTTAACTGTAACACTAATGAAATCACAACTCACTCAGACATAAAAGGTAGAGCCCTTGATAATGAACAAGAGCTTCACTACTGGCTAAAGAAAGAAAGGTGTTTATCTTAGGAATATTAAGTAAAGAAATGTAAAGCATGCACAATTACTGTTTGCGTATATGCCAGGTTGCATGTACCAACACAATTGTTTATGAATCTAATCAATACACTCATTCCTTATTAGAAATAATTACACATCTAGTGCTAGAATGGAAAAAGGCCCATTAACCCCTTGTGCCCTTTTTAGTTTAGTTTTGCCTTTCCATCTAACAGACTTCTGTGCCACTCCACTCATTAGAGGCTACTGTCTATGAAATTGTTACATAAATAAGGATGTCGATCTGTCAGAATGGATCTCCCAGCTCAGAGGTGATGATAAATATCTGTCCCACTGGATTAGGATAAAACAGTAGAATACAAGCAGTTACTGTTTATTACTGGATAGTTAATGTATAGAGGACAAAAGGTGCTGAAGCTTGGTGACTTTTTGAAATCATTAATATGATTTGGGCCTATTGTTTAAGAGAACTAGGGTAACAATGGGCATACTTAATTTTTATTTTACAAATGGTATATATAAATATGAGAGATGGATTCATAATTTTAAAAGCGGGTTCTTTCAGTCAAGATCCATTAAATACATTGTTCAGTTTGCTGGAACAGTTGGGGACAAAGTTTAAATTTATATTTCTCAACCTCTTTAAGTGGAAAAGAATTCAGCTCTCCTAAAAGCTTACACAATATTTATGGGAAAATAACCATAGAGAATCACATATACAGTATAATAACCATTTTGGGAACAGTTTAAAAAACTATCTCTGGGACCTCTTGGGTGGCTTGTTCTATCTGGGATTTTTCTCCGCTTTGAAATTAATTTTCCCATTAAAAAAAAAACCAAAAAGGTTTTTGTTTCAAAAAAAAATCAGGAGTCTGATTAGATTAACATTTAACACTAGTAACTGTTCATTTGTTGCCAGCTGTACTTAAAGATATCGTGAGTTAGAGAAACATTATGTTTTTCATGCCATGTAGAAAAGGACTACACACAACTTTCTTTGTCATCGTTGTCATCCCAATGATATGTACCACAAAAGTGCCTTTTTATAAGTGTACATCTGCAGTCTGTTAGTACTTTTTAATATATAGTCCATACAGATTAAACACATGAAATAACATTTCTGTTCCTGCTCCTGGGTGCTTTGTGTTATGATGTGCTCCAGACCTGATCGTAACGCTATTCTTCTTCTAGCTATTGCTGGCTGACAGAGAAAAAATGTTTTCCTCTAAGAGTCAGAATTATTCTGAGATAAGCAATGCAATAGGACTTTAATGCTTCTGGGATATCTTTGTTTCATTG
Organism: Thamnophis sirtalis; assembly: GCF_051295495.1. Lineage (NCBI taxonomy): Eukaryota > Metazoa > Chordata > Lepidosauria > Squamata > Natricidae > Thamnophis > Thamnophis sirtalis. Next base: position 95,663,530 of record NW_028261381.1, read on the forward strand.
GTTGCATCAAGAAGTATGGTTGGGGATATGAACTTCAAGACTTCAGACTGTTCAACAGGATTCTGAAGGCTAGGCTCTTCAAGGCAGGGGTGGAATTCAAAAAAAGTTACTACTAGTTCTGTGGGTGTGGCTTGGTGGATGTGGCATGCCTTGGTGGGCTTGGCTTGATGGGCATGGCAGGGGAAAGATAGTGTAAAATCTCCATTTCCACCCCACTCCAGGAGAAGGTTACTGCAAAATCTCTTCCCAATCAGCTGGGACTCAGGAAGCAGAGAATAGATGGGGAGGGGCCAGTCAGAGGTGGTATTTACCAGTTCTCCAAACTACTCAAAATTTCTGCTTCCAATTCTCCAGAACTGGTCAGAACCTGCTGAATACCACCTCTGCTTCAGTTCTGGAGCCGAGGTGGCACAGTGGTTAAATGCAGCACTGCAGGCTACTTCAGCTGACTGCAGTTCTGCAGTTTGGTGGTTCAAATCTCACCAGCTCAAGGTTGACTCAGCCTTCCATCCTTCCGAGGTGGGTAAAATGAGGACCCGGATTGTTGGGGGCAATATGCTGACTCTATAAACCGCTTAGAGAGGGCTGAAAGCCCTATGAAGCGGTATATAAGTCTAACTGCTATTGCTATTGCTATTGCTAATGTCAACTATTCTGCACCTCATGTAAAAAGCAGCTGTTGTCCTAGCCACACAAAGCACAACATTACACTGATATGAGTTCTCCAGAATATGGAACATGGTTTTTATGTCCTTCCTGTACAGGACCAGGTCCTGACCACACAGTTCCCTGCAGCATTGTCACATACCAGAAGAATAAGATAGTCCTTAAAACCTGGAGCAATTTTTTTTCTTGTTTGTTGATGGAAAAATGGAAGTACATCCAGGCTTGTATCATCAGCACTGAAGACTGCAACCCCTAAACTCAATCATCCTGGGAGTAGAATTGATGCTTGAATGTGTACAATTAGCCACTGATGGCTTGTAAACTATAGTCAGTGCCTACTGCTACAAATTGCATCATTTTTTCATAGATTACTATTCCACTCAATGATATATTACTATGGGCATACAGTGTCCTCTGTCCACAGGCTGAGAACCTTTTCCAACTGTTCAGGCCTTTCAATACTACTTTGAGATTCTGAGATGTCTAGCTATGCACACTGATAATAGCTGTCCTCTTGATGGAATGGGAAGTGGATTGACTCATGCTATAATACTGTGCAATGGATACTGTGCTGTTATGAGTCCAACAGCCTTACTTTCTAGCTCAAGAACAAGGCGTTATACAAACTTTGCCACCTCCCACAACAGAGCTTCCTGCTGTATGCTGCCATATTTTCCATATGGAGAAAGTATTGTTAAACAAGAGGATGACTCTATAAGGTCAGAACACTGAAGATTGCTGGGACCTTTGGGAAATTGGGATGGGTGGAGGTTGAATGCATTCTTCTATGTATGTGCAAAATAGTAAGTTCAGAATCATGAAATGATGAAAACCAGATACATACAAAATAATTTACCATAGCAATGAAATTTATCAACTACAGATATCCAAACTATAGTTGAGATATGGATGACAAAGCCTTGTGAAGTCTAAAAGGTATCAACATTCATGATTACATTTTTTATATTTATACGACCTTCTGAATTTGAAATAGCAATACCAAGAGTTCTTATACACTGCTTCATAGTGCTTTAAAGCCGTCTCTAAGTGGTTTACAGAGTCAGCCTCATGCCCCCAACAATCTGGGTCCTTATCTTACCTCGGAAGGATGGAAGGCTGAGTCAACCTTGAGCCATTAAGAAACAAACTCCTGGAGTGAGCAGTGAGTTAGCTGGCAGCATTGTATTCTAACCACCGCTTCACTAATTAAGCTTCTGAAGGAATCAGATTTGGATTTCAATTGCTCTGAAGGAACTTTACTTTTAATAGGGATATCTCCCAGATCCATCTGAATCAATCGGCTTTGGGTCTGGATTCAGTCAAATCTGAGACACACCCCTTATTGTAGACTTAGAGAAAGGAGACGGAAAATTACTTCATATGACATCTTATGAATGGCTATGGCCTGCACATTGACCTCAGTTTAGGACTACCTCAATTAGCAAACATTTTTAAAACCTTCAGATGCTGTGCGTGAGAATGCTATAAGCCATGATCTGAAATTGTTATAAATTGGTCAAGAAATGCAAATATTCATAGTCTGCCAAGATAACTAAAATAATATTGGGGAGGAAAAAATTAACACAGCTCTCTATGGTTATTGTTGATGCTATTATTATGGTTCTGATGCACTTGGATGATTGGCAACTTGCACACAATTATGTATACATTCAACTGAATGTACAAACTAAATCAATGGAAAATTTTTCACAGATTAAAATGATTGCTGTACAGATCTTTCTTGATCAGCATATTTTTATAATCCTTTTCAATGCTTACAGTGCAGTGATGGAGAATCTTTTAGACACCGAGGGCCCAAACTGTGCACACACACACAGGCCCAAACCAAAAGATGTGTGCATACCTGAACGTGCACATGCACCGGCATGCGTGCATTTGTGCGAGCACATGCATGGATATGTGCACATGCATGCCCCGGATATGAGTGCATGCGCATCAGAGACTGGGTGATGGGCCCCTTGAGTTGGTTGGCTCTTAACAGGTTATTGAGAAAGAATGAGAATCTTATGGCATATTAATGGTGTTTGTGACATGGCTAGGAGTGACTTCTAATGACATTGGGACATCTGGTTGCTGATATTGCCATGCGGGAAAAGAATATTCAAAGCTGCAAATACAGAATTATAGTGGGGAAATAAAAAATATGAATGTGGAAAAGTACAGGAAATGTAAAAGACAGGAAAAGATGAAATGAATGAACTACTGTATTTTTCAGTGTATAGGGTGCTCTGGACTATAAGACACACCTTGGTTTTTGGGGAGGAAAATAATAATAAGAAAAATTCTGCCTCTGCCTACCAGCAGCCATGGTATTCAGCTGGCGAGCTTCCTGACTTGGACCACATGGTAACAAGGTCAGCCAATGAATAGGCATAGCAACTAAGTCAGCCAATGAAGGCTTTTGGACTTTGAAACCAGGGTAGGTTCCTGCCGGCATTACTACCAGTTCAGTGCACTTTTTTTGCTGTTCCAGGCTGTAGGGATTGCCACAGATCATTGCGGCCTCTGGTGGGGATGGGTGGAGCTACATTCGGTGTATAAGACACACCCACATTTTCACCCTCTTTTTGGGAGGGAAAGGTGCATCTTATATTTCAAGAAATATGGTATACACTGACATCTTAGGCATAAGTGAACTGAAATAGATTGGAATTGGACACTTTCGGTCAGAAGATCATATTGTTTACTACTCAGTGGATTAAAAAAAAGCAGGAATGGTACTGCTTTCATAATCAAGAAGGAAAGGGGGGAAACCAACCAGAATTGCAAGATTTTGTTACTATAGCCTACCTCAATGAACTATCATTCTAGTCTTCATATGGAATCCGTTTCTTGATCTGGTCTACCTCATAAGACTGGCAACATACCAAGGAGACTTAACAGGGCATGCAAGCTATCATACAATGTCCTTAATTTCACATGCTAGTAAAATATTTTTTGGGATCATCCAACGCAGATTGGAGCCATGAAAAGAGAGAAGCCAGATGTTCAAGTTACTTTAGGAAGATGACACGTTATATGGCTGATGCACACTGTGTAATTGAGAAAACCAAAGAACACTGAAAATAAGTCATCGGGTGCTTCGTTGATTATAGAAAGGTCTGTGATTGTGTCAATCTTGTCAAACTGGGAAAAATGCGCTTAGAAAAATGGGAACTTCAAAACATCTCACTGTACACATAATGTTCAATTTAACACTATTCATTTAGTGACCATTGAAAGTTATGACATTCACACTTGATCAAAATTCAGTCGCTTAGAGTATCTTGCATGTATTTATGACAGTTGCACTGTCCAGGGGTCATGAGATCATCCTTTAGAACCTTCCCGGCTGGCTTCTGACAAGCAAAATCAATTGGGGGAAAGCCAGATTAGAGTTATCAACCACACGATACACTTTGCAATAATTCACTTAGCAACAGTGGTGGATTCGGGATCCCATTGCAACCGGTATGGTGCAATGGGGCTGGGCGTCCACCACATGAACATGCGCAGCGGACGAGCACATGTGTGCAGTGCACACATGCGTACTTACCACCCACAATGCTCCAGCTGCCTGGCAGAGCGTCACACAGGCGCCGTACGCTCCGTGCACATGTGTGGAAGCCCCAAAAACTTCAAATACCGGTAAGGAGCGCAGACGGGCAGGTGGGCCCTCCAGAGCACCGTACTGGAATGGTACCTGGTGCTCCCTGCAGGCAGGGTGTACCGGTCGTAACCCACCACTGCTTAACAACTATGGCAAAACAGGTCATGAAATGGACATAACTTACTTAGCAACTGTCTTGCTTAGCAACAGAAATTTTGGGCTCCATTGTGGTTGAAAATCAAGGATTTCCTGTACTCAGGAGAAAGCCATATACAGGACAGAAAACCCAGCAATAGTCCAGATGGAACACAGCAAAATATGAGACGGTCCTTCAAGTAGCCTGCACCCATGCCAAATAAACAAATAGATCATAGAATACACCAATCCAGAATTCTCATTGAAAGCCTAAATGACCAAGCTCAAATTATCTGATTTTGGAGATATTATGTGAAGATCTAGATCTCTGCATAATTCTATAACTCTAAAAGGAATGAAAGAAACTTCTTCAACAGGAGGCAAGGTACTGCACAAGGCAGAAAGATTTCAGGTTAAAGGGTTAACCAGAGGCACCAGTGTTGGGTATGTGTGTACGCTTGTCAAAATTTCAGGATTGCAGTCACATGTAAAAAAAGGGACTTCAATCATCTGAACATGGTCACAATCTAATATCTGTGAAGGACTAGATAGATTTCCTATGTCGAAAATGATGGGAATACATTTATACAGATCAGCAGATAGAGACATTCATATACATATACAGTACATATGTACATCTATACGCAATACATGGGCACACTCAGACAATTTGCAAATTAAAACCTTAATACTTCATTGGAGAAGTTTATGAGGTTTCTTTTTTTTAAAAAAATGGTCAAACAGCAGTCGGTCAAACCAATTGTTGGCATGCATCTTGAGGCTGTTGAAACGGATTCATAGAAACCTTGCTGTCTATTGCAGAAAATGACGACAGCTGCCACAGCTGCTGAGCTACAGCAAAGTAGTAGCCAAGACTAATATTTCCTAGTATATTCTTTCACTCCCCCCGCCCCTGTCTCTGTCTCTTTCAGAAGATCATGGGCTTTCTGATTTCCTAAACTACAAGGCTACAATAAATATTGAAAAATGTGCAATGAGCCCAGTAAATAGAATCCAAGAAATATTCTCCAAGGGATTTAGAACAAGTTAGAACTTAGAATAACTGTGTTGGAAGGGACCTTGGAGATCCTCTAGTCCAGGGGTCAGCAAAGTTAAATACTCAAAGAGCCACAAAGGTCCTAACCAGAAGCCCCCTGTTCAATTCTAGAGCCAACCAGAAATCTAGTTTCCCCACCATAGAGTCTCCTCCTAGTGTAGTATCTTTTTTCCTCTACCTGTCCTAACCGAAAGCCCTATCAATTGCGGAGCTGACCACAAAACCTGTCCCTTGCCATAGAGTCTCTTTTTGGTGCACCATGCTTCCCCTCCCCCAAACCAGAAGCTCCTCTCAAAATTGTGGTGCAGACTAGCAACAGCGAGCCACAGCAGAGGGATGAAAGAGCCACATGCGGCTCCAGAGCCGCAGTGTGCTGACTCCTGCTCTAGTCCAATCCCTTGCTCAAGCGGGAGGTTTTGTACCATTTCACATAAATGGTTGTCTCTTCTTGAAAGCTTTCAGAGATGGAGCATCCACAACTTATGAAGGCATTGGTTGATTGTTTTCATCATTAGGAACTTTCACTTAGAACTAAGGAGAAAGTTCCTAATGAATTTGAGAAATAATTTTTCAGTTCTTTAATTGAAATTTGAATTTATTGCTAACTTTGTGCTTGGTCTATTTTTCCTATTCCTTTTCCCTGTCTTCTGCTAAATGAGCATTTGCATGGAGAAAAAGAATTAAACTTAAATATGTGTTCAGATTCTTATATAAATTCAGCTTGGCTCATCATGGGCTAATAGCTTATCCTCAGTTCCTCAGTCTCAACTATGGAATAGTGAGGAAGCTTCTGTGCATTGCGTTGGGAATATGTGGGCCGGAGGAGGAGGGGTAAATTTGTTTACTATTTAGGCTTTGAGGGCTTAAAATAATAAAGCTAATTTAGAAATCAAAAACATAATCACCAATACAGCAAGACACGGAATCATAACAAGCAATATTTACATCAGGAAGGGGGAAAAATCAATCAAAAACCTCATTGGAATGAAATAAATCTTCAGTAGAAAACAATGATGCTTACTTATAAAGGTAAAAGGTAAATGTTCCCCTTGCACATCTGTGCTAGTCGTTCCCGACTCTAGTGGGTGGTGCTCATCTCCATTTCAAAGCTGAAGAGCCAGCACTGTCCAAAGATCATGTGGCCATGTGGCCGGCATGACTAAATGCCGAAGGCACATGGAATGCTTATATATAGTGTATCACAATTTTAATTTGTCAAAGAAAGTGCTTAGTAAACTTCTCTTGGGAAGTTAAACCTAACCCTAACCTCTTCATAACAAAAATGATACTTAAGGAAGATAACAATCATTTAAAAAATAAAGTAAATTCATTTAACCAAATTATATTAGGCACAGATCACTGTATTCTGAAGTTTTTATCAGTCTGCACTTTTCAAATGTTTCAAGAAATTGGGCAGGAATTCATGTCTCTATTTGGGTAGAGTATTGTGTGAGTCTCTATATGTATAAGTGTTAGGGTAACATATCAATTTTTAAAATTATATTTTTATACTATTGTATGTTTTCATTGTAAGCTACCCAGAATCGCTTAGGTGAGAAGGGGGAGTGTGGAAATTTGATAGATTAATAAATAAATAAATAATAAGTGGAATGAGAATATTCAAATAACATTCAGAATTCTAAGCAAGGTGTTACAATTACTTAGGTAACAGGAATAAGCACTGAATATATCTTTCCATTATTTGGAAAGACAAAAAACACAATCAAGAATTGAAAAGAGCTGACTCCAGAACATTTCCTAACTGGATTATGGGAAAGCAGAGAACAAAATGAGATTTGGCCAATTAGATGTTTTTGAAAATATACAAGTTTATGGTTTCCTTTTTTTATGTAGCTTTAAGTGTGGCTGCCTGTTTTTGCTGACTGTTAAATGATACAGTATTTTTCACAATGAATTTTATGGGCATCTAGTCACTTAGGCTTCATACTTTCTCAAGTATCCAATTTATTGCTCTCCATCTTATAATTTGAAATGTTTTCTCATTATCCCTTTAAGTGCATTGCAAATTTGCTGTCTGCAATGACCTGAGGGCAATTGAGATCATCCAGCAATGCTATTTATTACACAAGATTACAATGACATGAGACCTGTCCTTAGTTTGAATAACAAGGCATTTCAGATAAGAGAAATGTTTTGCATCACAGGGAACAGCTTTCAGGGAGGAAAAAAATACACTTATTTAAGCTTTAAGGAGCTTCTGACCTGATAAAGAAGGGGACATCTGGGATAACTGGTACAAAAGGCAATAATATTTTTATGATACTAGTGCACTGTTTCAAGCTAAGCAAAGACTTGGAATGAATTTTCTGATCTTACTATTTTAACAGGACATAATAATGATTCTATAGTACAACAAGATCTGTGCACTAAATCCATGGTAAAATGGCTAAATAGCAATAGCACTTAGACTTGTATACTGCATCATAGTGCTTCACTGCCCTCTCTAAGCTGTTTACAGAATCAGCATCTTGCCCCCAACAATCTGGGTCCTCATTTTACCCACCTCGGATGGATGCAAGGCTGAGTCAACCTTGAGCCTGGTGAGATTCGATCTGCCAAACTGCTGACAGCTGGTGATCAGCAGAAGTAGCCTGCAATAACTAACCACTGCGCCATCACAAATCTCCGCAGTCTAAATACATCGTTAGTCATGGTTAATCAAGTACAGATTAGATGAAACCTGGCTCAAAAGCAGTAACTGTGAGAGAGGGATCTCAGAGTCCTAGTTGACAGACACTTAAATATGAGCTAGCAGTATGCTACAGCAAGCAAAATAGCTAATGCAATCCTTGGTTGCGTAAACAGAGGGATAGAGTCAAAATCACAAGAAGTATTAGTACCGCTTTATAAAATCTTAGTAAATGGAATACTGCATCCAGTTTTGGTCACCACATTATAAAAAAGATATTGAGAAATATTGGAAAGAGTGCAGAGAAGAGCAACAAAGATGATTAGAAGAGCCTATAGACTAAAACATATGAAGAACGGTTGCAGGAATTGGGTATGGGCACTCTAGAGAAAAGAAAAACTAAGTATGTGACATGATAGCAGTATTCCAGTATTTGAGAGGCTGCCACAAAGAAGAGGGGTCAACCTATTTTTCAAAGCACCAGAAGGCAAGACAAGAAGCAATGGATGGAAACTAACCTAGGAGAAAAGCTATCTAGAACTAAGGAGAATCTTCCTAACAGTGAGAACAATCAACCAGTGGAATGGCTTGTCTCTAGAAACTGTGGGTGCTTCATCACTGGAGGCTTTTAAGAAGAGACTGGACAGCCACTTGTCTAAAATGGTATAGAGTCTCCTGCTTAAGCTGCAGGTTGGACTAGAAGACATCAACATTCCTTCTATCTCTATTATTCTGTATTCCATAGTTGGATGACATTTGGTGAATAAGATAGTTCCATGGGGTATTGCTTGAAATTTGCAAACTTAAACTTTTTTTTTACCAGAGAGTTAAAACATGTGATTGACCATTGTCCCAAATGGCAGGAAAATTGTTTGTCAGACCTGTGGACGCTAGTCCATCAACAACTGGGGGTGATGTCTCTGACCTATGAGTCAGCAAGGTAGATTTTTTTGCAACCAAAGATTATGCACAGGTTCTGAGTACTCGGCTTCCACAATGGAATCCTGCCAGTTCTAACTGTCTATCTCCAATGTTGTGACACTCACATGTAAAGTGATGATCAGAAGTGAAGCACATTCCTCCTTTGTTTACTTTTATCTCAGGGCTTTCTCTTTTGTCCATAAATAAAAGTCAATTCATTTAAACTTTTTGGGAGGTAATTAATACTCTGCCTATACCAACCTTGCCCCATCTGTCTTTCTCTAGTTGTACTGTCTTATCACTGATCCAGCATGGCTGTTGGCTGTGGTGGCTGAGATGAAAGGAAGCGCAGTCCACAGGGATTGGAGGTTGCCAAATCTGTTGAAACTAATTCCCTCCTTTGATCCCTATTCAGCTGGAAAGCCACCATAACAAGGATGCTTTTTTCAGATTCCTGCCAATTCCTTCCTTTTATGACACCTCTCTACAGCATGTCTGGCAGTGCTCCAGGAGGTCTTCTTGACTTTGAGGAATGATTAATCAAATGGTCAAGGTGCAGGAAATTGCAGCAAAGTGGACAGGTGAAAAAAAAACTACCTTCAGCAGATTCATGCCAATAACAATAATCTACCACAGGTATTTTCAATCAGTTGGACATCAAGTTTGCATTAGGTGACACCACAGTTGCTGCTCATTCAACAACCAGAACTGGTCATTAATTTTAGCCCACTGGACCTGATCTTGGATCTTGATGGTGGAATCAGTAACTACCTTGGCCTACAGGGATCTACAGCATATTACCAAAAACTGGGTGGGAGATGGATGTTATATCGCCTTGACATAATTCTTCTAGGTTTCATATCCTTCCTCTGCCTTCCAGTATCACTGTTCAATGAATATCTCTTTGCTAAAAGGAGATTCCACTCAATGTGGAGATTCCACTGGTATATCAGCCACTGTGCTGCCTGGTGGGTTTCCCACCTGAGCTGCTGGACTAATCTCAGGGCTATTTTGGTATAGTTGTAAAGGTACTGGTCTAGATTGTGAGTTCTGGGAGACTATGAAAGCTGGATAGGTAACACTGGGTCAGTCATTCTCCCTCAGTCTAATCCACCTCATAGAGTTGTTCCTGTGGGGAAAACAGGCAGAAATACTAATTTATATTAATACAGTATTAATGTTTGCTACCTTGTGATAGCTATAGATATATAGATAATTCAGACATAGATATGTAGATAATATATAAAGGTAAAGGTAAAGGTTCCCCTCACACATATGTATTAATCATTCCCAACTATAGGGGGTGGTGCTCATCCCCATTTCAAAGCCGAAGAGCCAGCACTGACTGAAGACATCTCCGTGGTCATGTGGCTGGCATGACTAAATGCCAAAGGTGCCCAGGACACTGTTACCTTCCCACCAAAGGTGGTTCCTAGTTTTCTACTTGCATTTTTACATGCTTTCAAACTGCTAGGTTGGAAGAAGCTGGGACAAGTAAGGGGAGCTCACTCCGTTACACAGCACTAGGGATTTGAACAGCCAATCTTCCGAACTCTCTAATCAACAAGCCCAGCGTCTTAGCTACTGGGCCACCACATCCCATAGATAATATGTAGAGATATAGATATATGGATATAGATATATGAATAAAATTATTTTATTACGGTTTGTCACAAAGTCAGCCAGAGGTTTAAATTGGATTTGTCATTTTTATCCATTTATCGACTCCTTTTTAAGGACCTGGGATAGGCAAATATTGTTCTGTGGTGTTAAAAACATTGTTGTAAGATGTAAGCAGTTTACTAGTGATGTTGCCTTGTTTGACATTGATAACGGTGTTCAAGTGGTACTCTAGTTGTTTAGAGATTGCACTCAAGGTACCTGTTACTATTGGTAATATCTTTGCTTCCTTTTTTTCTTTCTATTCTTTCCATTTGCATGTCTTTGTGTTTTAATTGTTTTTTCCCCCAGTTCTTTCTCTTATATTCTGTTGAATCCATTTCCACTTTCCAGACCTTTTTGTCTCTCTCATTGACCATTGTTAAGTCTGAGGTATTATGTGGTGGGCACTTGTCTATTTGAATTCTAAAGTTCCTAGAGCATTTTAGCTTCTTCATTTTCTATTACTTTGTCTATTTTGTGGATCCATCAGTTCCTACTTGTAGGCAATTAACATTTCTTGCAGGTCTTCCAGTGCACCTTTGTCTTTAGTTGTGTCATTCTTTGTAGTCAGTCTCTGAGATCTTCTTATAGCAGGTAGCTAGGTGGTGGTGCTTTGTTTCTTTAGCTTCTTTGCAAAGACAGCATTTGTTGTCTGCAGCTGAGTTCTGACTTTATATGTATTTCTTCTTAAGACTTGGTCTTGTGCAGCCAGAAATAGCCTCTCTATCTCTTTCTTCAGTTGTCTTGTTCTTAGCCACTGCCAGGTCTTGTTGTCTGCTTTGCCTGCTATTTTTTAATGTATTGTATTGTATTGTATTATTTTATTTTATTTTATTTTATAAATATTTTTATTTTACTACTTACTGTGGAAGTTTTAATTCTCAGTTTAATTATTGGAAGCAGCAGGAGTCCCTTCTAGGTTCAGCAGCATACAAATAGATAAAATGAATGAATGAATGAATGAATGAATGAATGAATGAGAGAGAGAGAGAGAGAGAGAGAGAGAGAGAGAGAGAGAGAGAGAGAGAGAGAGGGAGAGAGAGAGAGGGTAAGTTGTCCTGCATTCTTGCAAGTGAATGTGTCTAGGACTGCATTCATAATTATCAAATTTTATATTCTATTTATAAAATGTAGAGCCACCTGACTCCCAATGATTCTGAATGGTAATTGTTGTGTTTTTGTTTTATTTTTTAGGTACAAAAAACAAAGGGAAAAAACAGGAAAACAAAACAAAGCAGTGGCATTACATGGGTGTACTGTGGTGCACCCATAAGTAGCTGCATGGAGTAAGAAAGCACAATTTTTATCTACATGAATAAGATTTTAAGTAAATCAATGGTAAAAAGATTTTTAAAAATGTTGAGCTTAATTCCTAGTACTTGTTAATTCTACAGAAGTGCCAGTGCTATTGCATTTTTAATTGTTATTCTGCTTGGTATGGAAAGGAATTCAATCTTTTTTTTTCTCTTGAAAGAGAAAAAATATAGACATCCCTTTACCTTGAATTTTCCATAAATCATGTTTCAGTGAAGCATGTTAGAAATTCATACAACTGGACATTTTTCAACCTTTACCTTTTCTCAGAATGTTTTATTTTAATGTTAAGTAATAGTCCTATTTTTATTATATAGTCATCCTCCATACAGCATTGCCTTCTATTGGTGGATGTTCATTTTTTTGTCCCCTAGAATAAAAATATCCTTTTGTATATGATTAAATCTATCTAAATAATATAATTTATTTATCAGATATTTGAGAGAGAAAAGGTGTGTTTATGAATTAATACCACAAAATACTATTGGTGTTCATAGCTAGGTGTTCTAGTTTTATCAACTTCATTTCAAAGTTATATCAATCATTATAAATCAGCTTCCTGAAAGAGTGATTTTGACTTTTTTTCCAAAGAAGAATGTTTTAATGTCCCCAGCTAACAACCTGATAAAATTAAAACCAAAATAAAAACAATATAAGAAAAAAAGAAATAAAATAATAATACAGGAATTCCAATATGTACCAGGAGGACATAGAATTGCACTAGTTTTAATATTACCTGGCTCAGTTGTTTTGATCTTGCAAAGTGAAGTTGATGAGTAGAGATGTAAGCTTCATTATTTTAGTTCTATTTTAATTAAGTAAGTAAAACAACAAAAATAAAAAAGGAGAATAAGCTTACGCTTTCCCAGAATTCTCTGCATTCACAATTACGCACAGTACTTTTCCTGGTATCTGCTTAGAAAAAGGTTTGTTTGTTCAGAATATGTGGTTAACCATGAATCTATTCATGTGAAAATGTAAAAAAGAAATGAATATAAATATAAAAAGCATGCTTAGTTTTGATTACTTATGATGAAAAACTGAGAACAATAGTAAGATGCAAGTGAGTTGTGAAGTTCTAAATATAGAAATTATCAGGAGTGGATTTTGGGGGGGAAATGGATGTTAAAAAAAATAAGTGAAAAGCAACTAAGATCAAAGTAGAACTACTGCAGTAGAAGGAAGGATGAGTGGTAAATGAAAAAAATATTAGTAGACATTACTCTTAATTATTATTGGCATTATTTTCCTAACAAAAGAAATAGAAAGTGGATGCAAGGAAAGTGGATGCAGAAGCTATCTGAAAGAGAATTAAATAATTGTATTGTTGAATGTCCCAGACGTTTCTGTAGATATTTTAATGGAATGTATGAAAAAAAATCCCTTGGTAAAATAATAATAATAAAATGAAATAAATAAGATAAATAAGATAAATATATAAGGTGTTTGAGGGTTGAAAGGAAAAATAACATAATACTCTTACATTAAGGAAATCTGGAAAATGTATAGTGTGAATGCAGAGAAAGCAATAGTAGCAAAGAATGTTGCATAATGATAAGACAATTCAAAATTGTAAGACTGCAGATGCAGACACTATAACAAGAAATGTTCATTTACAGATGTGATTTGATCATTAAGTGGCTTTGAGATTTATTTAATGTACTGTATGTATGAAGATTGTATCTATGGCTGACAACTAGAAAAATAATATTATTTTCCTCTATAGAAAAAAAGGTAATACAATGGAATGCAAAAACTGCAGGAGATTAGTTCGATAGGTGTGTCTAGAAAGCTATTTGGCAGAATTCTGACTGAAAGGGTACAAGAAGTCACCGTGAAAAAAATTAGAAAGTATAGTGCATTTTTATGATGTGTTGTGCATATTTTTGTTCTTCAGACTACTAAAAAATATGTGAATGTAAGAAAGTAAGTTTCTGGTTTATATAGAAGAAGTATATGATAATGTGCTTAAATTGTGGAATGTTTTGGGCAGTTATGAAGTGGATGGTTGGTTGCTGAATATAAATATAGATAGTCACCAATTTAGCACTGGTTGCTCAATAATCATTCAAAGTTACAAAGCCTGATAAAACCTTACTTACAGCCCACCTTTAAAGTTATGATTGTTGCACCACCACATGGTTGCATTTCAGCTGCTTGGCAACCAGCTGACATTACACCTTTTAGCAGCATTCCATGGTCATGTAACTATGTTTTGTAACCTTTTTGCCATTTTTTGCCAAAACAAAATTGTCAATTGGATAAGTTGGGTTCAAACTTATGACCAGGTGATTTACCTATAAACCATATGATTAACTTGACTAGCACAGTGATTCACTTAATGACTGTTATAAAAACAGTCCTAAAATTGAGTCTGGTTTCATTCAAAATATGACCAAAATTCTGGACCCAATTTCAGTCATAACTTGAGAATTACATGTATAGTGATATCAGATTAATTTAAAATGTGCAGATAAATGTAATACTTGTTCCATTTGTGGTACAATATTAAGTAGGAAGAAAAACAAGGGTGCTTCAAGGATGCTCACATTTGCAAACCAGTAGGGAAGGTAAGTGATTACCACCCCTGTAGTGTAATTTGCTATACGGAAGTGGGAGGTGGGTATGTGAGGAATAACATAAAATTGGATGCATTAAGAAATGTGTGTGTACAAGAGGAGATATTGTCAAGTATAAATGGGCAATGAGTGAAAGTGGATTGAATAAAAAAAAAGTGAGTGACCAGCAAAAAATAAGGATCTTGTGGTTCAGTCATACCAAAAGAATGTGAATGATGAGAATGGAATAGGAAATCAAATAAAACAAAAGTGAATGGAACAAGAGGAAAGAGAAGACTGACTGCATGGAGTTGATTAGTTCTTCAAAAACCAATAAAAAGTTCAAAGACCAAAAATCAAAGTATGAAGTGGTACATTACAAAGACATGGTTTGCAAGGAAAGAGAAGTATGAAGAGATGTAAGAAATGTGGTTATCATTAACTATCTTCTCCTTCTTGTGCCATATCTGTCATCAGACGTTGGTGATCCTATTTTTATCAACAGCTGCACGAAAAAGTGCTGTTGAGTTTTATCCAAACCAATCCTTTAGATTTTGAAGCCATGATATTCTTCTTCTGCTTAGACCTCATTTGCCTTCAATCTTTCCTTGGAGGATTAAGTGAAGCATGCCATATTTTTCTGGGTGTTTCATCACATGACCAAAATATTCTAATTTTTGCTTTTTTATGGTTTTGATGATTTCCCTTGGCTTATCATTAGCATTAACTATAGTGAGTTATATTTCATCTTCATTTTTATCTGTAAGATATATGTGCTACTGACCATATTAGTCCTCATCTTCTCTTTCCTTGAATCTAGACTTGAAACATTTCTCCTTGAATCTAGACTTGACTATTACAATTAGTCAAAAGTTGAATGAAAAGACAAAGCACCGTTGGCATTATTTTTCTGCTGAGTTTCAATTTTACCCAGTTTTTGAATGAAACATTACATCTAGTGTAATAGATTTTTGTCTTTTATAAAGGACACTAAGGTATATAAAATCCTAATTTAAAGAATAATTTATCATAACTCCGTACCCTTTAATTCATAATAAAATCATTTTCTGTCTTACTCTGATATTTTAAAATAGTATTCTGCTGATCTCATCAATCATATTAAGCATTAAAACAGGAGTGTCAAACTTGATTTCATTGAGGGCCGTATCAAGGTTGTGTTTGACCTCAGGGCTAGGAGGGGGACATGGCCAGGGGGGGCGTGGCCAGGGGAGCTGTGGCCAGCTCAATGTCACTTGTGTTATGGGCATCTGTGGTGCAGGGGTGGATTCTGGCTGCTGCTACTGCCAGTTCTCTCAGGGATGCGCTGTACTATAAAAATGTTTCTGCGCATGCACAGAAGCAAAAAACAAAGGCGCAGAGAGAACTGGTTCAGGGGCATGGCAGGCCAAGTTACTACCTATTCGGCTAAACTGGTCCAAACCGGTAGGAACCCACCTCTGCTGTGGTGGCCCAAGCACTCTGCCAGCAAAAACAGGCTCCCAAGCTCTATTTTTCCCTGTGATAGCCTCCTGCAACACTCCAGTGAAAACAGACCTTGGAAGGGCCACCCGGGCTGGTCGTTCGCTTTTCCAGGGCAGCCCCAAGGGCCATATCTAAGCATCCTGGTGGCTGAATGCAGCCCCCAGGCCTTGAGTTTGACACCCCTGCATTAAAACTTTACAATATGCACCTTCCTTTCTTAAGTAGGCATCATTTGTTTCACTTAAATTCTTGTAGTTTCAACAAGAGAATAAAGAAGCTAAATGTGAATGGCATCTACAATATGAGAAATTGTGTAAGGGCCCAGGGTTCCACTTTTTAATAGAAATAGCTACAGTACAATTTTCCCACAAGCAATTGGACACTAGTATTTTTAGCCAGTGGAGAGCCAGTGTAAGTTAAGAATAGCAATTGCTACAGTGGGAAACTACACAGTTTCTATTAAGGGGACAGCTAGTACAACAGCTGGCTGGTGATGAATTCATACGAAATATGCAATAGTGCAGCATACATAAGAATACATTTTATAAATTGTTTATGGTGGAATTGTGAAAAGACAATAGCATATTGTTGCCTTCTTTCTGTAATGGGCATAGTGTTCGTCTTGATAAGCTGCAAATTCTGAACCCACTCAGTTTATATGGCCTTTCCAGCAAAAGGGCTTTCTACAAGAACAACATAGGTATTTTTTTTTTAAAAAAAATGGAAGAAAGTTAGACAGATACCATCTGTGCATCTGTTCAGAATGTGCAATATTTAGAAAAGCAGGCCAACTCAGACACAAGAAAGGGAGTCACTGCAATTCACAGATGGCCGTCTTCATTTAGTTTTGTGTACCACCCTAAAAATGTAGTGGGAAAGCAATCTTTTCCCATGCAGATGAAACTAAGAGAGGATTCTTTTTCTGGAATCAGGTCATCATTTAAAATTATAACAAAGCATGTTGCTTACCCATTTTCCAAACACTGATATTCACTGAGTTGTGTTTGAAGAGGAGCAATGAGGTGCCTGTTACTTATTTCCATTAAAGTAACAACAGTGAGTAGGGAATGCATACTGGTGGATTTGTGAAAATACAGGGCAGTATCAGATACTAAAAGTAGCAAGCACAACAATTTAGAACTGGGAAAAGAAAAGAAAATTGTATTCTTATTCTTATAGTTACCAATGATAGTATTTACTATCTTTGTAGTCCTCAACTTACAACTACAATTGAGCCCAAAATTTATCTTGCTAAGTGAGAAATTTGTTAAATGATCCCCCCCCCCATTTTATGACTTTTCTTGCCACATTTGTTAAGTGAATCGGTGCAGTTGTTAAATTAGTAACATGGTTGTAAAGTGAAACCGGTTTGCCCTTTGAGAGCTGTATGTAAGAAATTTCATTTTAATGTATGGTGATTAGTGTACATTCAAAGTGACAATAAAGTTAGCATTTTATTCTATTCTATTCATTGACTTTGTTTGTCAGAAGATTGAAAAAGGTGATCGCATGACCTCTAGACGCTGTAACTTTCATACATGTGAGTCTTTCAAGCATCCAAATCTAAATCACATGACTATGGGGATGCTGCAACAGTCAAAAGCACTAAAAATGGTCATAGGCCACTTTTTTCAGTTCCATTATAACTTCAAACAGTCATTAAGTGAATTGTTGTAAGTCAAGGACTGCCTGTATTAATAATCAAACTCATAGTGCTGTTGCAAGACCAAACTGGACTATATTTGGTAAATCACTTGCACATTAAGTTTTGTATCAATGTGCCTTAATCCCAGCCATTGTATGTAGAAATTATGTATTTGTTTGTTTACTGTTAGTTATACCTCACCTATGTCTAATGAAAGTTTCAGAAAATGAAAGGGTAAACAAAACTCCAAAAGAATTAAATATAATCCAGCAAAATATACACAACAATTATCCTCGAAGTATCACAATGGCATCATAATACATCATTAAAACAAGAGTTAGAAAAGATCTTACTAAGATTAAAGGATCTTTGTTGCCAGACAGACAGTGAGCTGAAATGGGGCCATTGTTAAAAATGATAAAGACTCTTTTGGAAGAAGCACATTACCTGGTGATTTCATAGTCATGTCCATGTGGTTTTTGGTGAAAATAACCTAAGTTTCCAACAGGAGATTTAAAAATTCTAAAAGTTCTTCATATGCCATCAGTTCAGTTTCCTGAGATGAACTGAGCCTGGAAACAAACTAAGGAAGATAAAGATCCACTGCATTTTAAGCCATCTTCAAGAGAGATCTCATGACATCATGTAAACTATATAAATTCAACCTGAAGTAAATTAGGCAATAGATGCCCAAACCCAGCCTTGGAAGATAGGTGATAGAATGTGAAGACATTTCTAATTAAAACTCAATTACATGTTAGCTATATTGAATCTAGGGAGTCACTCTATATTGCAAACTGATACTTTTTTAAAAAAAAAGTCTTATTGATAAAACTTTAAAGATTGTAAGTGCAGATATGAGGTCAATTTGGAGGAGTATACAGCAAAACAGAAGAGGAATAATTCAGAAAAGGTAGACACAGACACACTTCACCTGAGGAGATGGTTAGCAGCATGAAGTTTCTGGGTGTGCAGATAACAAATAGACTGGCTTGGTCGCTCAAAAGCAAGACATTGGTGAAGCAGGCACAACAGCGCCTGCATTTTTGTGTTGCATGAAAAAAGTACATTTTCTTCCTTGTCCTTACCACTTTCTATAGAGGCATGATCGTGAACATCCTGTCATCAGGAGTGGTTTTCACTTACCTTCCCTACTGCAAATGTGGGTGGGTGCCCTCGTCCACGCATACGCCCAGACTTCCGCGCATGAGCTTGGCTCAAAAAAGTCCCTAAATACGATAACATACAGCCAGGAAGGATGGGCGGGTCCACCCACAATTTCCGCTACCAGTTTGAGTAAACCAGTCCAAAGTGGCTGAATACCACTCTGCTGTCATATTGCATCACAATCTGGTTTGGAAGCGTTACTGCCTCAGTCAGGCAGACAGTGGAAAAAGTGGTGAGGATAGCAGAAAAGACTATTGGCAGGTTACTGCCTTCTAAACCAGGTCACAGCATAAAAGTGTTGCTTGTGCAGGGTCCGCAGAATTCTCTGGGACACTGCACATACTCTTCATGATTTGTTTTACTTGTTACCTTCTGGGAAGAGGCTTTGTGGCTTCTGAAGAAGAACATCCAGATTCAGCTATAGTTTTGTCCCACACAGTATCAGCCTTGTGAACTTTCAAGCTTCCTTTCTGCTATGTATTCAAGCTGGACAGTGATTAATATTTATATGCATTTATATAATAGGGTGTAGGTGTATAATATGTATCTATATAGCATATCTATCTCTGTGTTATATATGTGTACACTTTGGAGAGCAGGCAACAGAAATTCATTTTTAATGTGTGCCAGTGTGCCCACAGGAAAAAAATGATAATAAGGAGTATCTAACTAATAATTCTTTCTCAACTACCTATATGTTCAAATTATCCTTTCTCTACATATACAATTACTATCCTTTTAAAAATATTGGTATCATCTTTATCATATTCTAGTGGAATGCTAGAGGACAGTGGTTAGAGATGGAAGAGGAGGTGGACACAATGTTTATTATTTTAAAAGTGGTCTTTTTAAAAAAAACTTTATTGCCAAGTTTTAATGAGATTTCAGGACAGGACACAAAGGTATTATGAGATCTAGCTATCAAATGAGATTAGGGCTACTTAAAAATATTTAGAACAGTGTTTCTCAACCTTGGCGACTTGAAGATGTCCGGAGTTGAAGTCCGGACATCTTCAAGTTGCCAAGGTTGAGAAACACTGATTTAGAAGCATCAACTAGTGATACTGTTGGGATTTTTATATGTCTATGGGTACCTTATTGTCAGCGCTTAACATTAGTTGCTGTCTGACCTGCAGCTTTCCATTTCTTAGCTCACCTTCTAACATCCGTGCAACCATTCTGCTTTCCAAGCTATCATATTTGGGCTGCAAAAGTCTAGAAACTAGTATATGGCACCAAATAGCAATAGCAATAGCAGTAGACTTATATACCGCTTCATAGGCCTTTCTGGCCTCTCTAAGCGGTTTACAGAGAGTCAGCATATTGCCCCCAACAATCTGGGTCCTCATTTTACCCACCTCGGAAGGATGGAAGGCTGAGTCAACCCTGAGCCGGTGAGATTTGAACCGCTGACCTGCTGATCTAGCAGTAGCCTGCAGTGCTGCATTTAACCACTGCGCCACCTTGGCTCAAAGAGATACAACAAGGAGCAAATGCTTGCAACCATTTAGTGAATAACTGGAATCTTGCAGCTTGTCTACGGTAGTTCTCCTCTTTTTAGTGAGAGCTTTAGTGCAGCTATTTCTGTCGCGGAACAGGAGTCACGAATTCTTCCAAACATAAGGCAAGGATATAGAAGTGTTTGGTTATGGGGATAAACATGCAAGTGTTTTGTCTTTACCATAGATACTGTCTTTGGCGCTTTTTTTTAATGAACCATTTGTCTGAAAAAGGAAGCCCTGGGACTAGATCTTTCACCTTCCTTTGATTGTCATTTTCCAATTGTTTCATTAAAAAAAACTACGTTAGCAGTTGACTGATGTTGAATTTCAGCCTAAATTTGGAAACACCCAGAAAAGGGAAATGCCAAGACAAAGTTGGGTTTTGTTTTGTTTTTTAAAAAAAGACATCCCTTGAAAATTTGGTGTGCACTTTCCATCCGTTAGACTGTTATCTGAGGTTTTTTTTTAACAGGGATACATGGAACCATGTTGGCTATCTCAGTCCCCATTTTCACTTCCTTGTGAGGGTGTGTGAGGGTTGTTAAGGGGGAAATTATTTGACTTGTCCATGACAGACCGCCTACTGCCAATTACCTCCACTAGACCGATCCAATCGCATAGATTAGGCCTCCTCCGAATTCCATCAACGAGCCAATGTCATCTGGCAACTACTCAGAGGAGAGCCTTCTCGGTGGCTGCTCCGACGCTCTGGAACGAACTCCCCATGGAGATTCGTACCCTTACCACCCTCCAGACCTTCCGTACTGCCCTTAAAATCTGGCTGTCCCAGCAGGCCTGGGGCTAAAGACCCTAACCCCACCTGAATGGTATGATTGTTGTGTTCTCTTTTAACAATGTATTGTTTTATGTTCATAACTTGTTTTGTCCTCCCCTTCCCCTAACTTGTGAGCCGCCCTGAGTCCCTTCAGGGAAAAGGGCGGCATACAAATAAATAAACTAAACTATATAAACTATAAACTATATAGTAGGGACCTCTTGCTGCCACTCCTACCCTTAACAGGTTCTCTGATTTTCTCAATAGAGTATGCAAATCCCCCAGTTGAGTGGAAAGACCCTTCACCCATGTTTCCTGTACCAAATATTGGGACTTTACCAAATATTTGTTCTATGCAAAATATTTATTCTCTCTCCCTACACACTTTCTTATAGAAGTTTTTCTGCATTTTGAGGAAGGAAAGGGGAAGCGTTATCTAGTGCTATGCATCTTTCATGTACTTTAGAGATAGCCTGGCCATTGTATCTGAAAGCTGTATCTTTTCTTGTACAATAATCTGCCCATTGATCACCACATCCCATGGCTTCTGAAGTTGTCATGATGAAACTCCATCTTTAACACTTTTTTTTTAAAGTCAGGGCAACCAAAGAAATGTTGAAGAATGATGGGGAAAGATGTACAGGTAGTCCTTGACTTACAACAGTCCCTTTAGTGACAATTCACAGTTATAAGGGCACTGAAAAAAGCAACCTTTGACCATTTTTCACAGCTGCAACCATTGCAAAATTCTCATGATCATGTGATCAAAATTCAGACGCTTGGCAACTGGTTCTTACTTATGACTGTTGCTATGTCCCAAGGTCATGTGATCACCTTTTGCAAACTTCTGACAAGCAAAGTCAATGGCGAAGCCACATTCACTCAACAACATGGTTACTAACTTATCAACTGCAGTGATTCACTTAACAACTGAGGCAAGAAAGGTTGTAAAATGGGGCAAAATTCACTTAACAAATGGCTCACTGAAGAACAGAAATGTTGGGTTCAATTGGGTCGTAAATCGAGGACTACCTGTAATAGAAAAAATACGCTTTAATAAAATAAGCACAACAAAGCAAAACAAATATTTTACAACACTTAATGAGGCAGAAAAACGACTGCACTTTTACAAAGCTCTTAGAAAACTGGCAAGGTTGGGCCTTTAAGCTTGGATCAGGTGTAGTAAGATGAGTAATGGATGTGAGCAGAGCTTTGTGTGCTCCAAGGCAAATTTCTCACTGGAGCTGTCAAATCCAACACCTAGAGGACAGCAAAGAAATGGCAACTTGCTAAGCCTTTGCTGCCACCTAGTGGCAATCCAGAGCTTTTCAGCCCAAATATAGTACCCTTCTGATGAAGTGACTCTATAGTCACTGACATCATATCAATGTTTGCCTATTGTTTTACTCTAGGTTGCTAGGGAAGAGGTGCCACATTTCTGCTTTCAACAGCAAACTATACTCTTTCCTAGTTCTGCTTTGAAAAAAAATGTCCTGAAGGCATACTTAAATAAACAAGGAGAAAGTTTGAGAGGCGTGAACTTTTCAAATCTGGGCAAGCTCTTTTTGTGACTACTTAAAAAAAAAACTCGGGAAACTTCTCTGTATGATCTGCTTTTCACTCTGTTGGGGGTTACCTGAATATCCCCCAAATAATTTTAAAATTATCATATTAGTGTCTCAAGAAATAATCTGTATCAAGTATATCATCCAACATTAAAATGTCCATAATAAAAATCCCATATTAATTTTAAAAGTAATGAGTATAGCTACTATCACAATTCCAGTCACCATAGGAATAGACATCCTGTTTAATTCCAATTCTACTTCTCAGTGTTACCCTTTTGTCACAAGACATAGTCAGCATTAAGTGCATCACATTCTGTCTTGGGGGAAAAAGGCTCCCTCCTAAGGGTTTGCAAATCTTAGATTTCCCAAAATATTCTGATAGCTACATTTTTGTTCCTTGGTGGTTGGACTGCCTTAAGGCAACCAAAATTGTGTAAATACATACTTGACATTTTACATCATAGGCATCAATGTATGCTATTTATGCAAATAAATGAAGTAAAATGTCAGTTATATAGATATAGAAATACCATAAAATATGCTAATTCTGTGGCCTGCTTTAAATGAAACAAATTTTGTGCTTGGCTTGTGGATTCAGTAGAAGGGAGAAGTTTCTCCAGAACATCCAATATTCACTGAATAAAAGGCCAGAGAACTGAGATTTTATTGCAATAGCAAACTGACAGCCCAAATCTATTGCCTGAGTCAAGGCAAATTTACCCAACTAGATATTGTATTATACACTTTGAATTTCCATACGTATCTCAAAATATTTGCTGATGATCAGGTTGAGGTAAGCTGTTTTATTCTTGATATGCAACCAAAATTGTATTTATACCAAAACAGTATACAGTGGTTCCTTCACTATCATCTAGAAATGTCTGCTTTTCATTTATTTCCAATTTATGTATTTGTTAATTTCTTTCATTTAGGAGTTCAAAGTGGTTATAAAGGATTATCTCCTGCAATTTTTCCAATAATAATTCTGCGAAGTTCTATAGATTCAACTGAGAAAGACTGGCCCAAAGGCACTGAGTGAGCTTCCATGGCTAACAATGGACCAGAACCTGTATTTTCTTGAAGCCAGTTTAATATGCACCTTTATGCACTTATCCAATATTAAAGTAAATCAGTCTGCATGGAAATTGCACTATAGGCCAAAAAACTGGTGTTTAATACCATTATTCGAGGGTGTTGTCTTCTTCTTCCCATATGTCTTTATTTTATATGACAGTCTTGTCTGTTGTTGTTCAGTAGCTAAGTCATGTCTAACTCTTCACAATCACATGGATCATAGAATGCCAGGCTTCCCTGTTTTCCACTGTCTCCCAGAGTTTGGCCAAATTCATGTTCATAGTCCTGACTGAGTTTTCCCCAATTTCTTTTAAAATTTAAATTGTGGAACTAAATCTGGAAAATGAAGGAAGGAAGGAAGGAAGGAAGGAAGGAAGGAAGGAAGGAAGGAAGGAAGGAAGGAGAGAAGGAAGAAGGAGGGAGGGAGGGAGGGAGGGAGGGAAGAAGGAAGGAAGGAAGGAAAATATACTTTAACTTTTGCTCCCTGATTTATCTATGCAGTTTTCTTAGCAACAAAATAGCCATTTTCTCCTTCCAGGATACTTCCCAACTTTTGAACTTGCTTATAGTCTAGGAATTTCCAGGTGGTTTCCCATCCAAAGGAAACCAGGTCTGACGCTACTTAGCCTCCAGGGTCAGACACAATCAGTCAGGTGCTGCCACCAGGCTGAGGCAAGTATAGTAGTTACCATGAGAAATAAAATTCATCCCACACACATAACCAGGGTGAAAAGGGAAAGGAATGCATTTGTGGCAGTAAGAGAATGGAAGCATCTTGCGTGTTTACATTTTATTGCTGTCACTAGTGGTGCCATGTCAAGAACAGCCTTCTCAGGGGGCACAGCCTGATTTGTAGAGTGACTGCATTTTTGTAGGCTTTCCTTAGCGCAGCCAGCACAAGCGAGAAAGGGACACACTCAGTTAGCGATACTCTTAAAGCGCTTCTAAAGATGCCTCCTGAAAGTCACAGTCCGTCCTTAGATTGTTCAATTTTTGGAATTCTTCGGGAGTGAGAACAGACTCTGTTGTCAACAGAGTCCTGTTCACAGAAACTAGGCAGGAAAATGAAAGAAGGGTCTCTATTGTTCGGGGATGTGGTGTAGGCTGCAAGAATGTGTGGGGAATGTGAAGTCTGCATATCACGGAGAAAGAGGGGCCTTTGTGTGAAAACACTGAAGCAGAATGTCAATCATATAAATAACCCTTACCTCATTTTTTATTCGAAGCATGGCTGTCATAATTTTCAAACCATATATCAATGAGTATGGATATTATAGGTTTCCTGGAGCATATTGCTTTCAACTTCCCCAACCCCACCCCCAGTCTGCCCGCTGCATTCAGTCAAACCCTCTACCATAAAAACAGAGACAGAAAGAAAGATTTGGGGCCTCTTTTAAGTGAGATCACTGACTCCACCGACATGGAGGACTGATTGTGGTGCTTTTGGACCGATTCCTACAGGGAACGACACGTGGAAAACATGACGTCAGAATTGAAAATCCATGTGGATTTTGCAGGAAGGAACTGGGAGGAAAGCAATTGGTTCATGTTGGCTTCAGCTTATTAAGCGATCTGGTAAAATTCATATGGATTTACAGTTTCAGGCAAATGTTCTTCTTCCCTGTGCATTCCACCACAAGATTAATTGCAAAATAATCACAGCCTTCTGTGGAAAAATATATCACATCAGAATTGGCTCCTCTCACTATCACCTTCAGTGGACGATGATCTTCCCTTCCAGGCAAATCTTCATTTACTTCTTCTTCAATGCGTATATAGAAGCTGATAAACTCAGGTGCTGGGATTTGGGGTGCAGTGGAGGGGAAAAATCAATAGGATTGGGTTTGAGTGATGTACATCCCACTGGATTACTTAGTATGATGAGGCATGATGCAACCCCACCAAGCTTTGCTGGGAAATTCTTTGAAATCCTGAGCTTAAGGCAAGCAACAAGCCTGGAGAGAGAATATTTTAGCTAATAAATGCTTTTGTTCTTCCAACAAGCAAGTTCTTGAAGGCTTGCCTTGCCAAGATAGGAATACCATACCTGCTAAGACAGGAATCGGAGTTGGCTTCTATTCCAGAACGGCATCCTACGTGTTGGTTTTATGAGGTGCTGTCTAAGAAGATCGCCCTTTGAGATACAATATAATTGTTTTGCCTGGCAGTGATAGAAGGAGGTTTGAGTGCTGAAATATCACCCACGCTGGAAAAGTTGTTAGCCATTATTTAATTAGATAATGCTATATGCTGCGTCACTTTAAGTACATCCAACGAGCGTGCCACAGTGCTTTAACTTCAAGTGGGTACTGGAAAAAAAAGAAAATAAATCCCTGCAGGTATGATTCTTCAAGAGAATATTGTAGGAATGTGCACATAGATAGTTACAAGAAGCTACAAGGTGATCCAATGCTATCCTTTGAGGCTTCCTGGACTGTATTCATTGTCTTGAGATAAAGAATGCCTCTAAGTTGCAAGAACTAACTAGTAATATGAGATATAATGATAGCTGGCTTTGTCAAGTGGGTGGATGACATGAACAAAATGCACTGAAGGAAAAAAAATGATCCAAATTAAATTTGATACTTCTGCATAGTTCAGACTATAAGTTGTCATCTTCCAAACTATTACTTTTCTGTCTGCAGAATTCCTGGCTCTAGAGTCAGTAGTGGTGGATCCGTTGCCAAGAGCTCCACCACTGTCTCCAGAGAATAATCCAGAAGCCTTTAAAAACAGACTTGGTGGCTGTAAGACTTTCCCCACTGCTGTGTTAAAATATTTGTTTGTTGGTTTAAACATTTACATGGCTGCCCATCTTAAAATAAACTCCTGGCTGATTGATTATTTAATTAATTGTTCACAAATAACTCAAAGCAGAGAACACATCAAACAGACTTTCCTCTTCCTATTTTCCCCACAACAATCTTGTGAGGTGAATTAGGCCGAAAGAGAGTGCCTGGCCCAAGGTCATTTAGCTGGTTTTCCTTGGCTAAGGTGAAACTAGAAGTCATTGTTTCTTGCTTTCTGGCCTGGTGCCTTAACCATTAGCTCACCATCCTTGAATCAGCAGAAAACAATATGGACACCAAGTCCATTCCCAATGCCTATCCTTCCTGTATGGTCTATTTCAAAACACTTGGCAGTTCCAGTCCCTTCAAAGCATTTGGTACATCATGGGGACCCAGCACAAGTATAAAAGCGCTAAGCAAAGATCTGAAAGCACAATATTTTGGTAGGCCCTCCCTTCATATTCAAACCAAATATTTATCTTTTGCCAGACCACCAGTATAGTAGTCCAGCATGTTGTACAAGAACTAGAATTTGGCCATGGGCCCATTTGCAGTTTTAAAGGCATATATCCAGGTTGCATTCACTCAATATGCAATCAATTGGGTAGAACCATTTCCATCCAAAGGCATGATATCTATAATGGATATTATCTATAATGCCATAAAGAAAACTCAGCAGTTTCCAAATGCCCCTAGTGGTATTATTGTCTTTTGTTCTGGCAGTGCCTTGACCCATGCTGCAGGGATGACTCAAGAGCTATGTGCTGTAATAAACGTTTACAGAGAAACAGCTTAGCAAACAACCATTTCAGCATAATGGGGAATTCTCCTTCAAGCTCCTTCAACATTCCATTCATATTCATCTTCCTTATCTGCTCTGTCAGTTTGCAAGAAACAGTTTGGAAAACAAGATCAGAAAAGGTGTCAACCCCGTGTTCAAATGCAGTCTGCCTATTCCTCCAATCCATACAATTTCCATATTTAGTGCACATTGTGCAAGCGATTGCTGAATGAGTTGCTCTGTTTGGAAGACAATCCTATTCAGACTCTTGGATTATCCTGGACTCTGTTCCTTTTTGCATATGAAATTTCATATAATTGCACATGCATTAATCCAGATTGGCCTGAAGAGATAGTGCAAAAGAACAAGTTTGAACTATTTTGAATATGCTCTTTTGGCACAGAGTTTAATTTCCGTAGCAAGGGGAAAGCATACCTTGTAATGTCTAAACAGAAGTTGCTTTTTTCAAGACCACTAATAGGTCTGGGTAGTTCCATGCCCATAAGGTGAGTTATTCGATGATGTCTGAGGTCTGTGAGGAATTGGCTTGTCAGAGGAACAAGCAGGAAGTTGGTCCTAGTAAGACAGAAAGAGTTGTGTTTGAATAGCCACCAGGTTAATGTACTAACAGAAATTCAGTTTCTGAAAATGTTTAGCAACTGTTGCCTTTTTATTAAAGAGGGCCATTCTCCACTATTAACTTGCCTTTAATCCACATCATGGCAGTAACCTAATATCCCTTCATGGGTAACAAAGCTAACAGTTTTTATACACCTTAGGTCCAGTGGAATTCGGAAAAAAAATATTACTTTGAAACTGGTACAGCTAAGTGTACCAGCAGAGTCGGACAGTGAGGAGATTGGGGAGGAGCATGGGCCCATCCTGGAGTTTGCAGAAGGCTTGGATGAGGGTTCTGCATCGGGGCAGAGGGGGGGGGCAGGGCCATCTGGGAGTTATGTGTTGCCTCTGGAGCCTCCAGAGTCAGACATCAGCAAAGCAGAGGAACAGGGGGAGCCTTTTCCCAGTGCTTGCATGCACAGAGCTGCCAGAAGGAAAGAACATTTAAGACAAAAGGGATGATTTGGGAGTAAGGCTTTGAGTTATGTGTAGGTTGCAGAGGAGATATCTTGATTTCCTATTGCTATGGTGTTTATTTATTTGTTTGTTTTCTTGTTTGTTTATATGTCTTCCATTTGTATATCTGTCCACTTATTGCTAAGAAACAAATCCAGATTGTCATTTATTAAGGAAAAGGGGAAAACAAACAAACTCTAACAATTATATTCCTGTTTCATTTGTCTAGACTACTCTTCACACACAATGAGCCACAAGATCTACAAAAAACAAAAGCAGTTTGGAGATCAAATCCTATCTATTGTTTATGGTGAAATCAGCAGCATGCAAGCATTTATCTGGTCTTATTCTCATAAGTCACCTAAAATCTGAGCTGTGAAGAGAACTTGTGAAGCTAATAAAGCTATCTTTAAGCTCAATAGAGATTTGTACTGTACTTTTCATACTATTATGAAAAAGCAAAAAGTTGTGATTTGATGTTAATGCCATATTTTACAGTAACATAGAGAGAGTCGGAAATCAATGCTTCTTTTTCTCTCCCCCCCCCCACTATCTTTCCTCACTTCTCTTCCTACTCCCCCCATTTACTTTTGTATTTTACAATACTTTGTAACTCAATAAAAATGTTACATTTGTACTGTACTTTTTTTTAACATAAGCCTAAGGTAACCTCTGTTACACACTTTTCTGGGCCGACAATGGCACACATTAAAATGAAATTCTGATGCCCACTCTCAAAAGGATACACACACACACACACACACACACATACATATACTGTATATATACAAACACACATACACACATAAATACAGACTATGTGACATACTGTACATATATTAAAATGGACTGTGATATTATGTGTGTGTGTATGTGTGTGTATGTGTGTGTGTGTGTATGTATGTATGTATGGATAGATAGATAGATAGATAGATAGATAGATAGATAGATAGATAGATAGATAGATAGATGTATACACTCACACACACACACATAATGTAACAAGACATATTTTCAGCTTCAAATGAACTAGTTAGGTATGCATTTATTCAATAAAGATTTGTCTCTTTTAAAAGGATATATGCACACATCTTTCTCTCTCCACCCCCCTTTCTCTCACATATACATATACATATGTATATGCATATGTACATATATAAATACCTTGGTCATATCTTGGTCACTGGTCATTGAAAATCCTCTCTCTCTCTCCCCCTCCCTCCCTCTCTCTCTCTCACACACACATAAATATTTACCATTTATGTCCCATCCTTAACAGATATGTAAATATTTCTTTTATATGGAAACACATTTCCATTTAAATGAAATATTTAATTTGCTTTTCCCACCCTGTACTTACACTTCTGAATGCTATGGAGTTTCACTTTTGATTCTAAGCAGTTTCATTTTCTAAGTGCCATAGCCTTGTGCAATATTTGCATTCCAGGCACTGTAGGAGAATGTTGAAACCATAACTTCAAAGCTATTTGTTAAAGAATTTGTTTTATCAGTCATTCGGCTCTTCATGTTAGGTTAAAACAACAAAGAAAAGGTGCCCTTTACCTAGTTTAATACTTCACTGTCCTTCCCCTATGAAACCCTCTGAAAAAGCCTTCTCTGGCAGTTGGGAGAGCCTAGAGAAAGGATTAGGATAAGGAGCAAACCACTATACTTGTAGCGTGAGTTTTAGAAGCTTTGCTTACCAAAATGCCTCCAGGTGGTTTCCCATTTTGGTTTTTTGAGTTTTGGGGTTTTTTTTGCCTTGCCAGAGAACTCTTTGCCTGTAATTCAGGAGAATGGGCACACTCTCCATCTATTGATAGGTATGCTCTTCAACCTTGCTCCCTAGTGCTTTTCAATCTACTTTAAAGCTAATTGAGAGATTCCTTCAACAATTGGCTGGAAAGAATAGGCTGTCACAGGCTATGTATAAAAATGCATATAAATTGGGAGTTAGAATTAGCTCATTCTGATTCCCAGATTGGTTGGATGTCTAATTACAAAGAAGAGCAGCAATCAGTATCCACAATACTGTATGTTAATCTTTGAGCCACACTATTGGATCAACAGCTGGGACATCCAGTTCAGACAGGTATGTATATGGAGGGAGTATAGATGGGTATCAACAGACCTACACTACTGTCACAATCAACATTTTCTCTTCCATTCTGCAGTCCCAAGTTTAGTACTCTTGAAAAACAAGTTTCCTCAATAAACCTGGAGCCTTATATCCTTCCCATTCTGCCTTCTGGCATTTTTAAGGATACCTCTACAAATCATTATTTCCACCCTCCAATCTCTTGCAACACTATCTGAAGCTTTCCTGCATATATATTCACTTCTGATGACATCAGTAATTCAAAGAAGTACTGGTTTTAATTTTATTATAAGGTTTCATCAATAGACTCTTGCAAGTAAAAGTACATCTCTGTCACCAACACCAATCTTGCAAGTCTGAAAGTATAACTCTGATCAACAACTCTCTTCCAGATCAGTAAAAGAAAGAATAGGTATATATGGTGGTGTTATAAAATTAATTTTATTTTCCTTTAAAAAGGCTTTAAAAAAATGTTAAAGAAGGCTTAGAGTAAGACATGGCTTAAGTGACTCTCCTATTTGACAGCTGGAGGAAATGCTGATTGGTTTTGTAGGCCTCTGAACATTCTTTGGATTACTGATGTCATCAGAAGTGAATATATTTGCAGGTAAGCTTTTATTATTATATACTTTATTCATTAAACATGAAACTCAGCCAACTGAACATTCAAAAATGCATCACAAATACCAGTGACTGGTGCTAATGGTTGATACGGTTTGCTGCCAGCGTCCTAGGTATCAACTAAGTACCTTCTTAAAATATAAGATGTAGCACAGTTTTTTGCAGCTCCACTGGTGTTATTGCAGGAAGCTGTAATTTATTGATGTATCTTGTAAAATTCTTGGACATGGTACCAAGTGCCCTGATGACAATGAGTATCACTGTTACATGCTTCATCCATAGCTGTGTAGTTTCGATGGCCAGGTCGTGATATTTCATTATTTTTTCTAGTTCTTTTTCTTCGACTCTGGCATCTCCCGGAAAAGCAATATCAATAAACTGTACACTTCGGCCCTCTACAACCGTGATATCTGGCGTGTTGTGCTCCAAATGGCGATCCATTTGTATTCAAAAGTCTCACAAGATTTTCACGTTCTCATTTTCAATAACTTTTTCCACTTTATGTTCCCATGACTTTCTGGATACAGGTAAATCATCTTTTTTACATAATGACCAGTGGATTAATTTAGCAACTCGGTCATGTCTAGCTTTGTAATCAGTTTTTGTGATTTTGCTGCATTCACATATTAATTGTGAAACAGTTTCGACTTTGTTATTGCAAAGTCAGCAGTTTGGGTTGTCAGTGGATTTTTTTATCTTCACTTTCATAGCATTAGTTTGTAGTGCTTGTTCTTGAGAGCCAGTATTAAACTTTCTGTTTCTTTCTTGATAGTTCCCATCTTAAGCCATGTCCATGCCAGTATCCTTGTAAAAAGTTTGAGCGTTGCTGTCAGACAAGTAATTGGGTGATAGTTGCTTGGTTCTGTGTCTTTTTCTGGCTCTTTCATTATCAAATATGTTCAGCCAGCTGTTAACCATTCTTTGGTTGTTGAATTTTGAAGCATTGATCAAATTGAGTGGCCATGTGATGATGGAGGCTTGTCAGGTGTTTTAGCCAGTATCCAAGCAGTTCATCCAGACCAGGTGCACTCCAGTTCTTGACCTTCTTTGCTTGTTTTGCCACCAGTCATTTTTTTTACAATATTTTCCATTTTGTTTTGTGTTTTTTGTTGTTGAATATCTTTGATCCAGGAGGCAGTGTTGTTGTGTTCCATTGGGTTTTCCCACAGTTCTTTCCAAAAGTTCAAAGTTTTTTTTTTTACATTGGTGAATATTAGTTTGGTTTCTTCTGAACTGGCATTTTCACAATATTGTTTTATTCGTCCTTCGTATCTTTCAGTTTTCCTTGCTGTTGCTATTGCACATTGTTTTAGTTTTTCCATAATTTCCGTTATTGTTTTTTCCTCCAGGTTGTATTTTTTGTATGAACTATTTTTCAGCTTTTTGTTCTTTAGTTTTCCTTCTTTTAAAAACTTCAGATTGGTCATGTCCCCTCGTAGTTTTTTAATTTTATTTTGAAGTCAAATTTTTGCACTTTGGTGTTCCAGTGGGTTTCTTTTTTGACATTTTATAACCTAGTTCTGCAGTTATAATGGCGGCTGTGCTATACATTAATTGGTTGGTTTCATATAGTGTGCTGGATGGGATGGAAGTTAAAATGTTGTTCACGGCAGTTAAGGTAGTCTTTTTCTTTCTACATTTTCTTTGATGTGGTTTTCAATTTTTTCTTTCAGTATTTTTGCTAGATCACTTAGCTCTACACTTTCAAGTTGTTGCACAGAAGGGTCATCATCCTGTATGTTCGTTTCTTCCACTGGCTAGTCAGTTTGTTCAGGTGTTGGACCAATTTCTTCAGCTTGTTCATCATCACTTGTTGTTGTTTTTTTAGCCAATATTTCTAGATGTTGCATTTCCACTTGTGTGAAAACTTTATTACAGATGATAAAGTGCCTTTGATCCATTAATCTTTGTTCACTTATGTCACTTTCTGGGTGTTGTTTTTTCCACAGTTGCATCATTCTTTTTTGAAATCCTCTGGCTGTTGGTTCTGCCTGGTAGTAATATTTGAGGATTTGTTGACTTTCTTCGGTTGTCCAAGTTTTGCGTTTTGGTTCCAGTCGCTTTGCAGTTGCATGCCCTGGTTCCCTGGCAGTAACAACTGAGCCCTGTGTGCCCTTTTTTGACAGATGTCCAGGAGTCATAGCATCTGACATGGCCCTTGTTGACCCGGGCGATGACCGATCCAAAGTGGAATTTTGTTGGTTTCTCCTCATCATTAGTGATGGTAGGTGCCTGGGTTGGTTCTCAGTGCTAAGCCACTACTGATTCAAAGATGATAATATCATAACTGTAGGAACCACACCAGATAGCTGTCCAGGCCCAGCCATGGCAGGAAAGAGGCCTACCTTCTTGTTTGATGGTAGGAAGGAAAGTCTGGAATGGAGGGGGTGGAAGAAGTGGCCTACCTTCCTGCTTGATGGTAGGAAAGAAGGATCAGGAATGGGGAGAGGAAAGAGGCCTACCTTCCTGTTGGTGGTAGGAAGAAGGATCAGGAATAGGAGGAAAGGAAAGAGGTCTACCTTCCTGTTGGTGGTAGAAAGGGGGATCAGGAATGTGGGAGGGAGGAAAGAGGTCATTATTATAATAATTATATGTGGTTAATCTTTGGTGAGATTCACAGCTCGAGTCCTTCCAGTTGTCATCCATTCATCATTTTCAGGTGTTTTTAAGATCTGGTTCATTTGGGCTGCCAATCTTTTGTGCACACTTGTAAGTGCCTTTAACCAGAAACCATGTAACTCATCTGGTCCAAGTGCACTCCAGTTTTTCACTTTTCTTGATTGTCTTTGCACCATTTCTTTTGTTATTTTCACATCTTCCATTTTATGCACTTTAATAGAATCCTCAATCTGTTTGATCCATTTTGCATTTCTGTTGTGCTTCTTGTTGTTTTCCCACAAATTCTTCCAGAATTTCAGAGCTTTCTCTTTATCAGGCTTTTCATTTGTTTCCATTCCATCTCCACTTTCTAAGCTCTTATAAAACTGGTGCTGAACTGTGAGTTTTCCTTGAATTGAGTTTAGGCTTCCTCTTCTTGCCTCTTTGGTTTTTTTGTATTTTTAAACCCAATTCTTTGGTGGTTATGAAAGCTACTGCATATATCAGCTGGTTTGTTTCAGCTAATGTAGTGCTTTGAATGGTTTGCACAGTGTCATTAACCTTTTTTAATACAGTACCTTTCTCAATTCTTTCCGGTTCACTTGGTTCAGCTTTGGCAAACATGTTCTTTCAGCATCTTCCATTTGATGCTTTATTTTCTCAGCTAATTGAGCGATATCTATTGGTGTTTGTTCTTCAGTGCTTCCTTGTTCTTTATCTTCATCCATTTCAGCATCTTCTTCCTCCCTTTCTTCCTCAGTTTGCTTTTGAGTCTGCAAATCATTCTTGATGTTGCTCTTCTTTGTTGGTATACACAGACCATTAGTTGCTTTCTCTTCGATTCCTATTAATTCTGCTGTAGTGAAAAATTTGTTGCTTAGAATTACACATCGTTGGTCCATTAGCCTTTGTTCACTGATATCACAGTCCATGTGGTTCACCTTCCAAATCTGATACGTTCGTTTTTGAAATCCACATTTTGCTGGCTCAGGCTGATAGTAAGCTTTCATAATAGAGAAGTTTTCTTCCCTAGTCGAGATTTTTCACAATATTATTATTATTATTATTATTATTATTATTATTATTATTATTATTATTTATCTAGACAGATCTTGAAGGACTTGAATACTGGTCCCTATCCAAAAAAATGTAATTCAGTGATGAAAAATGTCAGATTTTATATTAAGGTAAGAAAAAACAAATACACGGGTATAAAATAGATGGTGCTTTACTCAATAGCAGTAATTGTAAGAGGAGCCCTACCGTACAACCACTTACCTAGCAGTATGCTGCAGCTTCAAAAAAAGCCAACTTCTGGACTGCATCAACAGAGGGATAGTATCAAGTTCACATGGCGTGTTAGAGACAATTTATACTGCACTAGTGAGAACACCCTTGGAATTCTGCATCCAGTTTTGGTCATCATGATAGAAAAAGAGATGTTGAGACTCTAGAAAAAGTGCAGAGAAGAGCAACAAAAATGATTAAGAGACTAGAGGCTAAGTGTATATGAAGATCATTTGCAGGAACTAGGAATGTCTAGGTTAATGAAGAGAAGGACTACAGGTGACATGACAGCAGTCCTCCAATATTTAAGGGGTTGTCACAAAGAAGAGGTGGGTCAACATATTATCCAAAACACATGAATGCAGGACAAGAAGTAACCGATGGAAATTTATCAAGGAGTGTTCCATCCCAAGGAGAAATTTCCT
The DNA here is from genome assembly GCF_051295495.1 of Thamnophis sirtalis. NCBI lineage: Eukaryota > Metazoa > Chordata > Lepidosauria > Squamata > Natricidae > Thamnophis > Thamnophis sirtalis. The sequence goes on from NW_028261381.1 coordinate 95,698,989, forward strand.
GATAGTGAGTACCATTAATCAGTAGTATGACTTGCTTCAGAAGTTGTGGGTACTCCATCACTGGAGGTTTTTAAGAGGTTGAACGGTCACTTGTTTGGAATGGTAGAGGTTCTCCTGCTTGAACAGGGAGTTGAACTAGAAGATGTTTCAGGTTCTTCTGTTATACAATACGTCAGAAATGGGCAGAATGGCAGAATGACAGAGCGGGCAGAATGGTCTGCTGCATTCTATGGCTTTTCAGCAAATATTTCAGGGATGATTTCCTAAATTGTATGTCTTAATAACATGATTTGACTTATGAATTAGAAATGTTACGCTCCACTTATGATTTGAGCCACATATCTTGCACATATGTAAGGAATTTTTGCACATTCTATATAATGGTCCCTATCCAACAAAGTTAACTATTTCGGTTATATTGTTCAGCTAGTTTTTAGACCTCTTCTAAAGTCTGGAGCTGGTTTGTATTTCTTTTCCTAACTCTAATGCTTATGCAAACACAATTAACAACCTGCAATGCCACTCCATTATCTTCCCAACTGAAGTCTCTATAGAAGTCCATCAGGCAAAATTAAAAGAAAATAGAAATTTTGTAACAGTGATTATATAAAATCAACATATACAGGTGAAACTCGAAAAATTAGAATATCATGCAAAAGTTCATTTATTTCAGTAATGCAACTTAAAAAGTGAAACTAATATATGAGATAGACTCTTTACATGCCAAGCAAGATAGTTCAAGCCATGATTTGTCATAATTGTTATGATTATGGCTTACAGCTCATGAAAACCCTAAATCCACAATCTCAGAAAATTAGAATATTACATGCAATCAATAAAACAAGGATTGTAAATAGAACAATATCGGACCTCTGAAAAGTATAAGCATGCATATGTACTCAAAAGGTTTGGGCCCCTTTTGCAGCAATTACTGCCTCAATGCGTTGTGGCATGGAAGCTATCAGCCTGTGGCACTGCTGAGGTGTTATGGAAGACCAGGATGCTTCAATAGTGGCCTTCAGCTCTTCTGCATTGTTCGGTCTCATGTCTCTCATCTTTCTCTTGGCAATGGCCCATAGATTCTCTATGGTATTCAGGTCAAGTGAATTTGCTGGCTAATCAAGCATAGTAATCCCATGGTCACTGAATCAGGTTTTGGTGCTTTTGGCAGTGTGGACAGGTACCAAGTCCTGCTGGAAAATGAAGTTAGCATTCCCAAAAAGGTCGTCTGCAGAAGGAAGCATGAAGTGCTCCAAAATCTCCTGATAGATGGCTGCGTTGACCCTGGACTTAATGAAGCACAGTGGACCAACACCAGCAGATGACATGGCTCCCCAAATCAACACAGACTATGGAAACTTCACACTGAACTTCAAGCATATTGCAGTGTGTGTTTCTCCATTCTCCCTCCATACTCTGGGTCCTTGGTTTCCAAATGAGATGCAAAAGTTGCTCTCACCAGAAAAGAGGACTTTGGACCACTGAGCAACAGATCAGGTCTGTTTTTCTTTAGCCCAGGTAAGTCGCTTCTGGTGTTGTTTGTTGTTCAGGAGCGGCTTGACAAGAGGAATATGACATTTGAAGCCCATGTCCAGGATCTGTCTGTGTGTGGTGGCTCTTGATGCACTGACTCCAGCCTCAGTCCACTCCTTGTGAAAGTCCCCAACACTTTTGAATGGCCTTTTCCTGACAATCCTCTCCAGGCTGCGGTCATCCCTGCTGCTTGTGCACCTTTTTCTTCCACACTTTTCCCTTCCACATAACTTTCTATTAATGTGCTTTGATACAGCACTTTGGGAACATCCAACTTCTTTTGCAATTACCTTTTGAGGCTTTCTCTCCTCATGGAGGGAGTCAATTTCTGCACAACTGTCAGATCAGCAGTCTTTCCCATGATTGTGATTCCTACTGAACCAGACTGAGAGACTATTTAAAGGCTCAGGAACCCTTTGCAGGTATTATGGCTTAATTAGCTGATTAGAGTGGGGGCACTTTGAGCCTAGAATATTGCACCTTTTATTTTCTGAGATTGTGGATTTGGGGTTTTCATGAGCTGTAAGCCATAATCATCACAATTATGACAAATCACGGCTTGAACTATCTTGCTTTGTACGTAATGAGTCTATCTCATATATTAGTTTTACCTTTTAAGTTGCATTACTGAAATAAATTAACTTTTGCATGATATTCTAATTTTTTGAGTTTCACCTGTACACCTATGCTGAAAACAACAACAAAATAAGATGAAATGTAGTTGGACGTATGGAAATTACTAAAATATTTAATCTGTATCTAACACTACACCCATAATTCAACATTTTCTGTGGTGAACCAGAAGAGAAATGAGAGATAGTTGTGTCATTTCCAACAACTTGGGGGCCTGTTTTATATGCATCACATGTCACTGGGAGAAACTGTCCTAAACTTTCTCATAATATACAGTACATGTTTTTCTCAGAAATCAAAGGAAGAAGTCATTTCTTATCTATTAAAATAGACTTTGACACATTTAACACAAAAGGCCAATTAACAATTACCAGTTCCCAGGTAAACCAAACAGAAACACAGCTAGATGAGCTAGTTCTACTTTATTGCAAAGCTATAGTAACAGAATCTTTCAAGTCTGAAGGTACAAACTTCCCATTGCCATTTTTAACTAACTGATCAATTAGGGCAAATCCATCTTACATTTATGCCTTTCTTGCCTGATTGTTTCTTAGGCAGCATCTTTTTCCCTCATCCCCAAGATCATCCAAACAATTGAGAGGCAGGGGAAAATTTCAAGATTGCCCTACCTTTATTTTCTTTAATATAAGTAGGAAGATTTTTTTATATCAGGCTTTCAAGATTCTGTTATCTACTCTATAATAAAGTAGAGTTCAAATAGGCCATCTGTTTTTTTTTAACCTAGCTTACCTCAATGACCTGGAAGCTACTTCGTTAAAAGTTCTTTGAAGTGAAGAATTCACTAAGGATGATAAAAGCTCCTTCACAAGTTCATTGTGGGCATAATCATTTCTTGAAAGTAGGACTTTAATGCTAATATTCACGAGAAAGGAATTCACAATGGTGTGGGATGTAGCAATGCATGGACTCACTTTGTTCCAGAACAAGAGTTTAGGCTGAGTTTCCTTTGAATATCAGAGCACTGAAAACATATTTTGGCATTGATATTTGCTTTATGAATAGATACATGCAGAACAAATGTGCAGGTAAATTAGCACTTTGGCAGAAAGAGACAGCATCCCAAGGTGTTTCACCTTCATCCAGTTGACAGCTCTCTTTTACCATGGGTAAAAACTAGTTTACTACATGCAAACTGCTTTGCGTACATCAAAGACACCACCCAGTAGTCAACTGTATGTTAGTAAAACATCTAGAGCACTAGTGTTAGTCTGTTAAATCCACCCCTTATTATTTATTTTAAAATAGTTACCTATACTACCTGTTACATAAGATCCCTGTTGGGAGAGCGAGTACGTTCAGAGAAGCATTGTGAGAGTGTCGTTGGGGAACACACAAACCAGCATACAGAGACACTGCAGTTTAAGTAGGCTTTTACTTTCATGGAAATAGAGGTATCAGAGTCCATCAAACAGTGCAAGTCATACACGGTTAAGACAGTCAGTCATCATCGTCTTTCAGTTAAGGGATAATCCAAATAACATAGTCCATAATCATACAAACAGTCTGGTACTCAAAGTTTGCTAGCAGTTGCAAAAATTACAATAGCTCACGGCACTTTCTAACAGCCAGCTTCCAAAACACTCAGATCAGATCAGCCCATCATCTAACAAACAGAGAGCTAACAGTCATTCTGGCTCCCTGTTATGGCCGATTGAGGAAACAGCAACCAATCACATTTTACAGTATGATGTAAAGAAAGAGGTATAGCATTGTTACATGATTTATATATTGCCAACCCAACTGTTAGATTATATTCCTATTAAAATAAATCTCAGTGTAGTTTACAATTACATATTCCATGTGGAATCATTTTAGACACAATCATGTCCTTGTTTGCCATGATGAAAAATTGAGCTGACTTATTTCCAACTCAGATATAGTATAGTTGATACACATGCAAATCTAGACATCACTTTTACAAACATTATTCTCTTACACGGAAGAATTTTTTATTCCCAGGTCCTGAACTTCAGGTGCAATAATAGAAATTCTATGCTTTTTTTCACACCTCCCCTTGAAATTGACAAGACCAAATGATTTCCCCCTCCCCCTCTTGTCCATGCAATAGGTCTGTCAGGAAGGAGATTTTTATTGGTGAACACATGCAGTTGCTTGAGATAGAGTTCTGGTGTTTGAGGAATAAAAAAGGGGTCAAGAGAAGTGTCCCACATCTCTCCAAATACTACTGCATTTCAACTGGAACAATAGCAAGTGTCAGAGTTTGCAGCAGCAATCACATCTAGAAAGCACACACAGATTTAGCAGGATTCATTAACTTCTCTTTATATACAGTATATTATAATACATGAAGTAAATATACAATATCAAAAGCAGGTTTTCCAACATGGTAGTAAATACAAGCAAACACAGGCAGAGAAGAGAACAGTTTCAGTTTCAGTTCAGAGCAGCAGACTAGCATATACCTCAGCACAGACTCAGAGTTGCAGAGCTAAGCCACCCCCAGGCTCCTAGCTGTCTCCAGAACATACTGTTTCAATTTCCAAACAGCTCTTATTCTCTGACCTTGTTCCCTGTCTCTGCCAGGTCATGAACTCTCATATACTGACAGAAGTCTCCACAACTTTGGTCTGAATCTGTGTACTGTATATGGAATATATATTTATGGAATGTTCTTTCTGATTTTGAAAATCCTCTGAAACACCAAGACATTCCAAACTAACATTACATCAAGTGTTCAGCTGAGAATTTAATATGAACAGAGTCTTCAGGAAGAAAATAGTGGGAAAAATGAACGGTGAAAAGAGACCTCAAATTCTGATTAAGGATTGAAGACATAGAACATCTAATGGTGTCAGGGCTTTATGCTAGAACTTCTGCTTTGCATCAGGAGGTCTCTGCTTCAATTCCAGGAATCCCCAGGTAATTCTGGAAAAACCTCTGCTTCTTAACAATACCGGGAGAGATGCAATAGAAAACAGCTTCCTGTGTTCCAAAATTTTCAAAGGTCAATACAAAATCCCTGTGGTTCCCTAAGATATATAGTGGCATGGCGATTTTTTTTTCTGACAGAGATTTAAGCCGTCTTACTTGCTGTAAGGAATTGAAACAATTCAGTGACTGCTCCAAGTCTATATCCCAGGAGAAACAAGATGTAAAATGTAAGACTATATTTCGGAGTATGTGCTTTCCACCAGTCAATTGCTTCCGTCTGTGTTCCCTATATGTATGTAAAGAAGTCAATCTTTCTTTGCAAATTTTCTACAAATGTGTTCCTCTAAAAGTGAATGTGCAAAACCTCAAGAGAAAAAAAGCCAAAATATTTTACAAATAGGTAACTAGATCTTCTTAGAGATCCTGGTTATAGTATAACCAGCATTAGTAAACAGTTTTATCTACTATTGCAAACTGGGCCTCCCAAACTGGAAATGAACATACTCTTAAGAATGAGTCTGATTTGAACTTCGCATAGATGAAAGGCAGTGAGACCAATCAGTAATGACTTATGAGTACCAAGGGAGGAAGTCAGTCTGCCTTTTTCCTTTTTCTTTTTTGCTGTCTAGAGGTTACAGATGTAATAGTCTAAAAAGAGAAACAAAAGGCAGAAAACTGAAAGAATGTCTTAGGCTTTCTCAAAGGTTTGTCATAATTCAGTTCCATATTAAAAGCCCAAGCTTATTTCTAGAACAAAAGAGAAAATTGTTTCTTTATCAGTCAACCTCAAAGTTCTTGAACTAGATTGTCCAGTTCTGTCAGATCATCGTCATCATGAATATAGTTCAAGAAAAACTATTAAAATAAAATCTGTAATGCAAATACACAAGTTGTTGCATTAGTATAGTATTTCAGTTTTAAAAATAATTTTTGAAATTGGGTTATTATAGTATGTGATTATTATTCCAAAGTACAGATATTGATCAACTTACAACCATATTTTTGAGACCAAAATTTCTGTTTCTAAGGATAGTATTTTTAAGTGAGTTTTGCCCCATTTTATGCCCTTCCTTACCACAGGTGTTAAGTGAATCTCTGCAGTTGTTAAGTTAGTAACATGTGAATCTGGCTTCCGCATTGACTTTGCTTGTCAGAAGGCTGCAAAATGGGATTGCATGATCTTGAGACACACTGCAAGTCATAAATAAGAGTCAGTTGCCATTGCCAAGCAACCAAATTTTGACACATGAATATGGTCATAAGCTGCAATGGTCATAAGTGTGAAAAATGGTCATAAGTCACTTTTTACTGACCTCATAAGGATGGAAGGCTGAGACAACCATGAGTCCTGTCAGGATCGAACTTCTGGCAATGGGCAGAATTAGCCTACAATGCTGCAGTCTAACCATTGCGCCACTACAGCTCTTAGAAGGATAATACTGAGATAATCTACAGCAGGGGTGTCAAACTCAAGGCCCGCAGGTCAGATACGGCTTGTGGGGTCCTTAAAACCAGCCTGTGGGACCGGCCAGAAAATATCAGAAGACCACCCCCGTGCTGCCTCTGTCGGCTAAAATGGGCCACATGCAGCTCACCCTCCATGGCCTCCTGCACCACTCTGCTGGCCGAAAACCTGAAAACCTTTTGGCCAACAGGGTGCTGCAGTAGGCAATAGGCATCCCAAGAGTAGGTTGTTCCTAATTCAGCCCGGTTCGGCCAAACTGGTAGTGGAATTCAGGCCTGGATCATAGAACCAATAGCGATCCAAGGCTGCCATGTCCTCGAACCAGTTTCCTTGCTGACACTGGGCTGACACCATTTTGATTTTTAGTTACTGCACATACATAGTTCACTGTAAATTGTTCTCCGCATGCACAAAGAACAATTTACACTGAATAGTGCATGCACTCACAGTGCGCATTGCGCGTGGGTTGCAAACCAGTAATAAAACCAGTAGCAACTCACCACTGGTCCATCCTGTCTCCCCCACATCGCCCTCTCCAGCCCAAGGAGAACTACAATGCTGATTTAGCCCTCAGAGAAATCCAGTTTGACACCCCTGATCTACAGCAATAAAGGACAACCTTTTCTGATCTAATGATGATAGTTGAATTTTGAATCCTGAATCAGAAACTGCATTTCAAAATGTAAGCAGGGCCAGGACATATATTACATTTTATTTAGATTAATTTAAGTGTAATTAACATTAAAATGCAAATATACTATCAAGAACATGGTGGGAGCATATCTCCAGTGCAAGAATATTAAAAACGTTGTTTGTGGCACAGCTTCTACAACAGTATATTCCATCTTTTTAGCAGAAACCATAAGACCTAGATCCTACTCTTATTACTTGATTTTAATGTAAAGCGGTTATCTAAATCTTAATTAATAGCTTTTAATTTCTGTCTTCTGCAAAGCATAAACAGTAGCATTAGAAAAACAAAATTATTCTGAAGCTAGCATCTATTATAAGGGAGAAAATGTATCTTCAGTAGACATAGGATTAGTTATAATAAAGAAAATATTGCCAAAGCTGAAATTAGCAATGAATAAATATTGCATTGAAGTTCGTATATTAATGGGAATAGGTTTGTCCTGAACTCTTTAAAAATTAATTGCCAGGAAAACTGCCCTTTTGGGGTTTTTAAACATTTTTTCAGTTCCTTTTGCCCCAAGTCATAATTGTGTTCAGTTATGGTCTAATACACCAAGATATGCAACCAATCCCTCCTCCTGCTTCTTCAAAACTGTATGCCTTATGAAAACCCACAAACGCAGCCTAACCTAGGGCAGTTCTTCCAGCAGACAGCACTGATATAATTACAGTAGTTTTTGTTGCAATAAACCAGATGTTCTTCTTCTGGAATGCAAGCATTTTCCCCTTCTTCAAGCACCATTTAATATGTTGCCTCTTTTTAAGCCTCACATCAGCTGTTCATAAAACTCTTTCCCCATTGAGTATAGTTTACAGATTTCGTTTACAGATGCTTACAGTATGTCTGAAAAGAATGAGACAATAGGAAAAAAAGGAATTTGATGGATTTTAGGAGAAAAAAAGAAGAAAATCCCTTTCTTCCCTTTATTTTCCATTTTCCTGCTACGTTTAAAACTATTCTTGCCCTGCTTGATGTTGAACCACCTAAATGTTTTAACTGATATTGTCTATTCTTGCAAAAAACTAAAAAGAATTTTATGTATTTCATGTGAACCATCCTATCTTCTAAATATTGAGAAGATTTTATGAGTTATATTCATTCATAAGAGAAAATATTTAATTTTAAGCATCTGTGTAATATTGAGAAGATTGTTTTCTATCTGCTTTATATCTTATCTTTGCTGGGTTTTTTTATTTGATTAAAAGGATTTTTATTCCTTTGTGTGTTTGAATGCTCTGTAACTACCCAGGTATGTTTAATCACGAATAATGTTTGGCATAATTGAACCATTATTAATTATAAAATAATAAATAAATAAACATATGAGAGATTTCTTAGCTGTGGTGTAATAGTTCATCAGCTTCAAGGATTAAAGAACATATTATGTTGAATACATTGTGTGTCCTGTGTCTTTAAGGAAAGTATTTCAAAATAAGGAACCGTGATCTAAGCTGATAATTTCCTCTCCCCCCAATAGAAAAAGATTTGGGGGCAGGACATCTTTTATTATGATAGAATACAAAAGCCAATAGGGGGCTCCAAATTCAGATGAGCCCTTTGCATTTACTTTTAAGTTAAAACTTGGAGCTTTGCATTCTATAATTGTGGATTACATGTAATATTGTGCTGCATTACACTGTACTACTTTTCCATTTTGATGCAATGCTTTATTTTATTTATTACTTTGATACATAGCTCTGTTTGCATTTCTAGGATATTCAAAGCAGTTAACAAAGAAAAAAACAAAGAACAAAAGTTCCTATGCATACAATACTATAAACCAAATAAAATCCAATTAAAAATAATCAGGAATGAAACTCACTCTCAACTAATCATATCTAAATATCCTTTTAGAAATGTGATTAAAAATAAAACAAGATGCAAATAAAACAAGTGCATCAAATGTGTCTTAGGGAACAATGTGATATAAAAATGTCACTTTTTGTTTCAATGCATAATTATCTTAAAGAATCCAAACTTGGTTAGATTTGTTTTCATCATTGTAAGCAACTGCTCTGTAAGGATGAGAAATTATCTCACGAAGCTAAGAAAAGTATGAAACTTGTGGTATGTAACAATTGTTCCAAGGAAGGCAGGTTTGACATATATAATTCAAAGCATTTTTGCTTTCACTTTCCAATTGACAATGCAAACTCTGAAACAATTCACCCTTTCCTGGATGTTTATAATATGTATGATTGGTTCATATGATGTAGATTCACCAACAACTAAAGAACAAACCCCATCCAATTGTTCCAAATACCAAAAACAACCAAATATAGCTGGATCTTCAGGGCACTACGAGCTATTACTTTTTGTCACTGTTTTATGTAGGCTAAATAAAACTGGTTCCTATTTCAATTCTGGATGATCTCATAGACAGAAAAAAAGATAACTCTGACAGGACCTCAGAAACAACATAAGATCAAGCAGAAGAGTTCTGAGAATTTTCTTTGATAAGCAAATTAGATAGCAAACTGCAAATGGTTCTTAACACTTTTGCAACAGCAGCTTAATGTGTTTTCCTTTATTGATAGATGGATTGAGAGTTTGACTTGGTGCTCAGAGAGTGCTAAAGACTCCACAGTTAACTAAAATGGATCAGGAACCAAGAAAGTCTTACCTACTGTAGGTCTTCTCCTCATGTCCTTCTGGCAATAATGACTAGAGTATGTCTCAAATTCCCATTAGACTAGTGGATCACGCAAATACAAATGCAATCCTTTCAGAAAGAGGGTTCTGAGTATTGAGTTAATATGCATAGATGCATTTATCACACATTCCAGGCTACACATATAGAAACATTCACCCAGCTGGTAAAACTGCCCGGTTACAAATATATAAAAGAAATCACATTCCAGAGTTATGGAACTGCCCAACTGCTCCACCAAACGCTAATCTCTAAAAGGATTTTGTATTGGAATATACATCTGAATGATTTGGCTTTATGACTTAATTTAGCAGCATAGGAAAACAGGTACAGAGAAATAAGAAACAGGGGACAGTGTACATAGATTATAGCTTGAACCTTGCAGAGTAACTTGAAGAAGATATTTTGCTAAATGTAGACATCTGATAAAGAATGGTTACAGGAACTGGGCATGGCTAGTCTAGAGAAGAAAAGGACCAGGGGAAACATGATAGCAGTGTTCCAATATTTGAGGGGCTGCCACTAAGAGGAAGGGATCAAGCTATTTTCCAAGGCACCTGAAGGCCAGAGAAGGAATAATGGATGGAAACTAATAGAGGAGAGATTCAACCTAGAAATAAGGAGAAATTGACAGTGAGAGCAATCAACCAATGGAACAGTTTGCTTTCTGAAGTTGTGGGAGCTTCATCACTGGAGGCTTTTAAGAAGAGATTGGACCATCAGAAATGGTGCAGGGTCTCCTGCTAGGACGGGGTGTGTGTGTTGGACTACATGACCTACAAGGTCCCTTCCAACTCTGTTAATCCGTAAGGCATTGATTGTAAAGTCACTTGAAGAAGGTATGGGCTCTTCTTGAATCATTAGAGCAGGAAATGCCAACACCAAGAGGAAGGCAGCCTTGCAAGTAGAGAAACCACTAGACTGCCTGTTGTGGTTTGTCATTCGACATGTGGTAGTACAGTGTGGAAGCAGCTGCTGAAGACTGAAACCTGGGATTTTAAAACTGATACATATTTCCTACCCCCACCCCCTTGTCGGAAGCAGATTACTGTGACAAAGATGTTGATGGCTGTCCTTTTCTTTTGTTATGTACCAACCCTTGGCTTTTGGTTCCATTTTATCCTGCTACTGGGTTCCACTATGACACATTCCCATATGATAGATGCATTTGGATATCACCATCTTCATTTCTCTAAATCATGCTTATAGTCCACTCTTCTCTATATGTTAGAAGTAATGTATTTCAAGATCAAACCATAGCTTATCATGGGAGACCAGGCAGCAATCTGTGATTTGAATAAAGATACCAAGCCAGTAATTGTATCTCTATAACGTTAGTAACTTGATGATTTGATGAGTCATGAATAAAGCCAGGCTGTCTCATTTCAACCATATATATAAAGGTAGAGAGTTTCATGCACTGGAAATAAATAACCACCTAAATCCAATCTGATGCATATGAGGATAGCATCAGCCAAAAGCTCCCACTTGACGGTAGGACAAATGGATTCCTGGTGTAATCTTCTGACATTTGCAGAGATTCAGCAGTAGTATGCTTACCTCAGGGGACCAATGTGCTAAATTTATACTTTGTCAAATATAAAGGCTTCCCATAAAGTGGATTTTACATGACTTTGAAACATGGTGTAATTTTTCACTGATGTGGTAGAGGATGCAGACATTGCTAGCCTGATTTTATAGAAATCTTTGAAAACAGTCCATAAAGTATTTGAGGAAACCTAAGAGGCACCCACAGGTTTGGAAGGAGATGATAGAACACTGCCATTATGCAACCACAGCCAGCCCCCCACTTTGTAAAAAAAAAAAAAAAAAAAGCTGTACTGTATCAGTTTTACATTTTTGCCTTCTTTAACAAGAATGTCAGAGTTAAAATAGATAAATAAATAGGCCTGTCTTGGGATCCAAGCTTCAGATCCGTTCCATCACAGAGCTTGTAACTAAGGCCTTTACATTTCCTCATATGGCCATGCTCTGCTCGTTTAATGTTTCCACAGCATACACTTTCAGCTTCCAAATGCTTCCTTTGCTCAGCCATTATTGCAATTGTGTAAAACCTCTGCTTGAAGTCCACCTGGCTCTGAGACATTGTCTTAAAGACAGAGGAAAACCTGACAGTTTGTTTTAAGCAAAACAGAACCTTAAGCAAATGTCGTAGTCATCCCATCCCCCCCCCCCCCCCCTTGATTTATGACAAATATACTGTAGGGAGATTTTCTATAGCCGGATGGCTGGAGTCTAGTTCATAGAAACACTAACCCTAGAATAACCTTTTGCCAAAGGTTATCCCACAACTGACCCTAAACTATTCACCTCTAAAAAGGTTGCTCTCCCCCCCCCCCAAAGTACCCCTTATCCTAACTGACTCTCTTTGAAGCAGAGGTAAGGCAAGGGTCAGTTACATGCAAGTTGTCCAAAATAATAGCTCAAAGAGTTTAACTAAGGCCAGTATTCAAAATACTGGGTGGTCTGAAAGGTCCTTCTCTTCCCTTCAGAGTGATTGCTTCCATTCCTAAATCTTTTTCCACTTCCATTTCATATTCATATTCCATTTCATATTCACAGGAATATGTGCAAGAGTTGGGGAGTATGAATCTGGCCCAGTTTTGCTGCACAAAGTCAGGTCTTTAGCACCAAAATAACAGTATAACAGGGTTGGAAGGGACCTTGGAGTTCTTCTAGTCTAACCCTCTGCTCAGATAGAGAGCACTACACCATTTCAGACAAATGGTTATCCAACCTCTTCTTAAAAACCTCTAATGTTGGAACAGCCACAACTTCTGGATGTAAGTTGTTCCACTGATTAATTGTTCTAACTGTCAGGAAATTTCTCCTTAGTTCTAGGTTGCTTCTCTCCTTAATTATTTTCCATTTCATTTTACCAGATGTTCTATTCCAGTCTTCTACCAAAGCACGTGTTATTTTGTATTCCATTGTTGTTGCTACATAACATATAGGGAGAAAATAAATTAAAAATAATGAGAAGGAAATAATCCAAATAAAAAGAAAGGGGGAAAATGGAATATTGTTTTAAAAATCCATGTTAGGGCCATCCCTAGTAGCACTAACAATAGCACTTAGACTTACATACCACTTAATAGTGCTTTACAGCCCTCTCTAAGTACTTTATAGAGTCAGCATATTGCCCCCAATAATTTGGGTCCTCATTTTGCTCACCTTGGAAGGATGGATAGCTGAGTCAACCATGAGCCTGGTGAGATTTGAACTGCCATCTCAGCAGTCAGCAGAAGTAGCCTGCAGTATTGCACTCTAACCACTGTGCCATCATGCCTCATATTACATTTTGTTTTCAAAACAACCCAGCAAGGTTGTCCATGGACATTAGCAATAGCAATAGCAGTTAGACTTATATACCGCTTCATAGGGCTTTCAGCCCTCTCTAAGTGGTTTACTGAGTCAGCATATTGCCCCCAACAACAATCCGGGTCCTCATTTTACCCACCTCAGAAGGATGGAAGGCTGAGTCAACCCTGAGCCGGTGAGATTTGAACAGCCGAACTGCAGAACTGCAATCAGCTGAAGTAGCCTGCAGTGCTGCATTTAACCACTGCGCCACCTCAGCTCTTATAACCCTACATACGGTTTGATTAAGCCAAGAAGCTAAACACAGGGGAAATAATTCATATTTGATAGTACCTAATTAAAGTCAAAGAAAATTATGTCCCAGCCAGAAATATAATTGCCAGAGATAACATGCAGAAGGACAATTCCTCAAAGCCTGCCAAGAATCTTGTTATAAAGAAATAAGTCCACACTAACCAACATACTGCTGAACATTTCGCACTCTGCTGAAAAAGTTGTACTGATTGGCATTGGATGGCACCTTGGAATACCACCTGAATTTTTACATGGCCTTGAGAATTTCCTTTAGGTTGCCTCCCCACTCTACCTGGTTTCTTTTCCTCCTGCTCATCTATGCCTCTGCGGGAAATTCTGAGGATCTACAGCAAGATTAAACTTTCTGACGCTGACAACGGTCATGAGAGAGCCGAGGTGGTGCAGTGGTTAAATGCAGCACTGCAGGCTACTTCAGCTGACTGCAATTCTGCAGTTCGGCTGTTCAAATCTCACCGGCTCAAGGTTGACTCAGCCTTCCATCCTTCCAAGGTGGGTAAAATGGGGACCCTGTCAGCTTCTGCTTTGCTGTTGCTTCAGCTGCCATGAAACGGGGAGGGAGGGCATGGTATTTGGGTGGGGTTACTCGATGTGCTGGAGGAATGTTCTGGAGTTCTCTGGATGGTCAGACTACGCATGCGTGGGTGTTTCCCGCCTGGACTAACGGCACCGACATTCCATCTTCGTGATGCCTTTTGAAGTTATCTCACACCTGACACTTGAAGGACTTATGATTGGACTAGGCCTATGATGCCAGGGGGTGTGGAATGGGCTATTCTATATATCAACTGCTTTCGCGCCTAATTAATCAGACTTCGCTATGCAACCGCTCTTTAACCATTTTTAATTAGTAAAAGTACATTTGATTTTCCACGTATGGAGTCTCATGGTTTTTCTTTCCTAATTATTAAATGGAGAGGTGCTGACAGACCCGGATTGTTGTTGGGGGCAATATGCTGACTCTGTAAACCGCTTAGAGAGGGCTGAAAGCCCTATGAAGCGGTATATAAGTCTAACTGCTATTGCTATGATGAAGAAATCTAAAAGGCATAAGCTTAGATTTCTTTTTTTTTTGGAAATTTTTATTTTAATTAAACAAAAACACAAAAAAAGAATCATCCTTCATTACATCTTGGTTACAGATAACTTTCGTGCCTTTCTTCCAGTCATTACTTATAGTTCATATTAGATTATACACTTTAAGTCAAAAATCTTTGTATATCTTACTATCAATGTACCACAATTCTCATTTGACTACAATTATTGGAACATGCTTTTACCTCAAATCATTCATACTTAAAGACACAACCACATAATGGCATTCATTAGCTATTTCAAAAAATCCTCCAATAACAATACACCTTTATAGCATCTTTTAAGCAAAAGTCATTAATAAAGTTTCTAAGCCTTCCTCCCACCTTTTTTTCCAACTCACTAATTAAAATTTATATCCAAGTTGCTTTTACCAATACCATTAGCATGTATATTTTGTTAAACAGTATCCATTAACATTTGCTTGTTGTTATTATAATTGGCTAAAAATCATTTACTATTTATGCCCCATCTCCTCTCATCAGAGCCCCCCTCCCCAGAAAAAAACTTACACCTTTATAACAAGATCTAAATGAAAATTTGTTAATAAAATTTATACGTCTTTTCCCCAAGTCACAATTTACAATTTATATCCAAATTTCTTTTACTAAATTGCCAATACATGTATATATCATTGCGCTGTATCCATTATCATTTCATTATTATTATTTATGGTTAATTAATTGTTAGCAAATAAACATTTAATAACAATCTAAAACAATCTAAGAGTTACAAAGTTCCTACTTTTTAATCACCAATAATAAAAACTAATTTTTTATTATCAACTTTCATTGTCAACCTGTGTCTTTCCAATAACAAAATAGTCTTACCTCTCTTGCCAATTGTGGAGTCAGTCTTCAGGAGCTTCCGGTTTGCTCGTAGGGGCATTTTTCGTCCTCTGAGCCTTCATGGAAGCCTTCTGAAGGTCCCTGAAGGCTCCGGAGAGCTTAAACCGGCCCTATGAGCAAACTGGAAGCCCGTTCCTGAAGTTCTGGTTTGCCTGTAGGGCTGGCTTTTTGTGCTCCAGAGGTTTCAGGGAAGCTCCTGAAACCTCTGGAGGGCCTCTGGCGGGGAGCCTGTTTCCACCCTCCCCAGGCTCCTATAAAGCCTCTGGAGTCTGGGGAGGGCAAAAAAAGCATGCAAAAAAATGGGGGGAGTGCCTGTCATGCACACATGCACACTGGGGGAATCGTGCATTGCAATTATGGGTGCGGCATGCTCATACACAACCTCCCTGCACTCCCCCCATAGATGCTAACCTCTCCTTCCCTCCAGGAGGCATTCTGTACTTCTAAAACCTGTCCATCAAAGCCATGTATGTCAGAGTCCAAAAGCCTGCAAGGGCAAGACTTACAGCTAGGTCTCCGGAACTGTTATTTCACATCCTTAGGCTGTACATAAACTGGCCTTTATTCAAAATTTCAGTAACCAAGCAGCTGATACCACAAAGCTGTCAAAATGAACAGCATCCAAATCAGATCCACACAAGCAATTTTATCCACAAAATAGGCAGATTGTATAAATTTTTCAAAGGTTTTGACAGGCAACTGATTATCCAAATCCTTTTGCCATATTTTTATCCATTGAAAATTTTCATTAGATAAAATTCTGCAAAACCAATAGAGAAGTAAAGTCAGCATCACTGCTGGAGTGAGTCCTGCAAAATAAGCTCTATTTTAGTGTCCTAGTTGTGTTCAGTCATGGCCATCAGGAAATTTCTAATCTCTAAATAAAAATCAATAAAATTCAAAAACTTTCAAGATTCCCAAATATGAAAGTAAAATATTTATGCAGGTGGAATAATAACTAACAGATAGTGCAATACTTTGTTCCTGAACATCACATTCTCATGGGTAAAAATCTTTCTTCTACATTATCTAGTTCCTTCTGTTCCCATCTCCACTTCCTGTGTAGCAATGTGCTTCCTCTTTATTAGAATGATACTACTTCTAGTTCCCCCTGGGCAGCCCAAATATTCTCTAAAAGAAAGAAAAAACATAAATCCTAGAAGGATTTTTCACTTCAGTGCTGAAAATTTTGAAGCTGATGTTGAGAACATTTTCTAACAATTACCTGTATTTATTCACATGATCTATACCCTGAATTATTGCTCTAATAAACATATTAAAACGTCATGCAGGATTTGTCCTACTACTTAAAGCTGAGGGTAGTTTTTCCTTTGCTTTCTTCAGTCTGTGTGTGGATTAGTGGTGACGGGCTAGTGGAGGTGTTATATGTGAATTAAGAGTAACAAAGAAATTAACAATAATTAATAAGGAAAGAAAAGGGGTGATGATGTGAAGAAGGAGAATCGAATATAGGAAATGATTAAAAAAATCTTATACTATCATTTAAAGTAAATGTAATTCCAGTAAGGAAACTTGGCAAATGCAATTAGTCAATTCGGGCAAGGGATCCAATTCATGCATTACAAACAATATATGTATCTTATATGTGTGCATGTGTGGTGCTTTGATATTATAGAATTAATCTAAGGTATAGCTACAAATGATGGCTATTCCCACAAATAATCCTGTTTACTGAATTTATTATGGCACTTGGCAATAGGTTTAGCAAATATATAGCAAGATCCTCAAGATGAGGTTCATGTAACAAAAAGAAGTCCAGTTTATATATATTTTTTAAATTGCTTAGCACTTCTAAATGATCGTGGCATTTATTTATTTGTTTAATTTTATATATTTGTCAAGTACAAGGAAATAAGTATGAAAACACATGAAGAAATGGCACAAATAAATGGATATAAATAAGCAAAACATACCCATAAACACATAAAAAGAGTACATATAAATGGGACAGTGGGACAAGAATGGTACGCTGGTGCGCTTATGCACGCCCCCTTAGGGACCTCTTAAGAAACGCATAAGGTCCACGGTAGACAGCTTAAGGTAAAAGGTATGGGGGGGGGGTTAGAGGAACTAACAACAGGATCAGGTAAGGTGTTCCACACATTTACTACTCTATTGCTGAAACCGTTTTTCCTGCAATCAAGATTAGAACGGATTACATTTAGTTTGTATCTATTGATAGCTCTTGTGTTATTGCAGTTGAAGTCAAAGTAGTCATTAACAGGTAGGATGTTATGGCAGATTATCTTGTGCACTAAGCTCAGGTCGGAACGTAGACGACATAGTTCAGGGTTATCCAGGGCCTAAAATTTCAAGCCTGGTGGTATACAGAATTTTATTACGAGCAGAGGAGTTGAGTACTCTTCTTGTAAAATACCTCTGAACCCTCTCTAATGTTTTAATGTCCAAAATGCAGTGTGGGTTCCAAGCAGATGAGCAGTATTCAAGTATAGGTATGGAAAAGGTTGTGTATGCCCTAGTTAGCAGCATAGCGTTACCAGAGAAAAAACTACATAAAATAAGGTTCACAAATCTGAATGCCTTTTTGGTATTGATGTCATAATGAGCTCTGGGGCTTAGATCTTCTGAAATGAATTCTCCTAGGTCTTTGGCAGAGTGGGGTCATCTTTTAGATCAAACTTATCTTAGACATCTAACTCTTAAACTTCATTCATCTCTAAGATGTCAGAACCTTGCTTGCCCCTTACAGCACAGTTAAAAATAGAGGGTATCATCAAATAAAAAGTTGACATTTCAAGGTAACAGTTATATCATTCATCCTAAGAAAAAAATAAATTATGGAAGTTGGGCAGAGCAGAAGTGTTGATCTTGCTTTTTCTCTTTCTGAAGAAAAAAACTTCATTCTTATATCTTCCTTTGATGGTTTTTGAGAGCTGATTGAGAATCGGTCGTCTTCACAGCAATGAGATTGCTAGCTGCTTAATTTTCTGCCGTGGTTGAATGAAAAACAAATGAGCAGACTTGAATTTCTGTTGTGGTTTATTACCTTTCATTCTGATAACAGCTTGCTACAAGGAAGGTTCATAGAAGTTTTTAAATTATGCAAAGAAATCAATGTGTAAATCTCTTGATTCCAGGACAGAAGGGGTAAAATTAAACATCAGTTCCAAGATTTCTGGAAATCTGGTCAGAATAAATATTCAGAACCAAGGTTTATGAAAATTAATAACTGACGGACTCTAGGGATGATAAATTCCTAACATATATCTATATTAATCATCTCTTTCTCTGTGTGTGTCTAGGTCATTATTGACTGAATAAGTCCCTGCAGTTTTCTTGGCAAGGATTTCAGAAATACTTTGCCATTGCATCCTTCCTAGGGATGAGAGAGAGTGATTGACCCAAGGTCACCCAGTTGGCTTCATGCCTAAGGTAGGACTAGAACTCACAGGTTTCTAGCCTGGTCCCTTTACTACAGCAAACTGCTCTCTTAGAATCACTTCTACTTTAAGCTTATTCGAAGGTACCATTCAATGTTTTTGAATGCTTTTTTCAGAGAGCAATGCTTCCTCAGCTGTATGTTAATGATGAATAATATTAAGTATTTTCTCTTTGTTTGGTCTAGCCTTTTCCATTGTGTAAACTTTGTTTCATTGCACTGTACATTAAATAATTGATAGTACTCAGCTTTTGAAAGAAAATCGAAGGAATGTTCTTATAATATATGTTTATGAGCGTATAGAAGACTCCTGGCTATGTCAAGCCTCAATAAGCCTCTTATTTAAAATTAGCCATTCTTACTGTTTCTTGCCAACATACTTACATATACTCTATTTTATTTTATTTTTTGCATTTATATTTCATTTTATTCATTGCTACTGACATGGACTAACAGCTGAATCTCTTATATAATTTGGCTATGAAATTATCCAAACTGGGGCATGATATTGTTGCATTGCAATTTAGCAGACTTTTATTTTTACATGCAATGGGACAGGTTTTCAGGAATTTATATCACCTGTGTAACATCATTATGAAGTATAATTGCTTGCATTGACTTATTTTTTTGTGGTATACACGAACAATGCATCAATTTGTGTCATTTGCATCTTGCAAGCTTACAAATTAAAATAATGTTTATCTAATGTTTGTATATAAATAATAAATACAGCTTAGTCCTTGATATATGACCACAATTCAGCCCAAATTTCTGTTGCTAAGTGAGAGAGTTGTTAAATGAGTTTTGCCCCATTTTATAACCTTTCTTGCCACAATTGTTACATTGCAAACATGGTTGTTAAGTGAATTTGGCTTCCCCATTGACTTTGCCTATCAGGAGGTCACAAAGGTGATCACATGATCTGGGACACTGCAACTATCATAAATACGAGTCAGTTGCCAAGTGTCTGAATTTTAATCACATGACCATGGGGACTGCAATAGTCATAAGTGTGAAAAACAGTCATGTCACTTTTTTCAGTGCTGTTGTAACTTTGAATGGTCATTAAACAAACTGTTGTACTGTACATCAAAAATTGTAAAATTGGATGCGGTCAAGTAATGAAATGGAGACCAGTGTGCCTGTGTTGCTATTACAGTGGGATTATAATAATACAATATAATTATATTTTGTGGTTAATCTTTGGTGAGATTCATAGCCTTTGGGGCTGGTTGGTAGCTCAACAGCTCGAGTCCTAACCAAGGACCTAAGAACTTTTAAGGTAACGTCGGAGGATATAAGCTGTTCCAAGTAGGGTGGTTTTTGTAGAATCAGAATGTACAAGTCTGATAAATTTAAAATTTCCAAATAGCGAGGTAGCCCTTTAGGTATTGCTCCAAAGGCTCCAATTACAATCGGGACAACAGACAATTTCTTTTTCCACAGTCGCTCAACTTCAATTTGCAAGTCCCGGTACTTTGTGATTTTTTCTTGCTGTTTATCTTCGATATGTGCATCTCCAGGTATTGCAATGTCATTATATTATTATTATAATTATTATTGTAATCCCAATGGGATTCTGGTTGCATGATTGTGCAGCATTTCCTGTCATTTACAGTATTTTCTGTGTTCCCTTAATTTTACTTCTAATTTTACTTCAAAATCCCTTGATTTTACTTCCATGTGCTTTTATGTTTTCAGGGAGAAATTCTATACATAGATTTTTGAATTATGAAATAAGTGATTATCTTGATATATTTAAAAAAATGTTGATCAGAGTTTTCCATTTATGTAAGAATGAAATTTAGAATGTTTAGTCTATAGTCTTTGGTGGATTTACTTCTTTTTGGCTTTTTTCACCTATTTATCCCCATCTAAATTCATCTCCGTCATTCACCTTCTTTGAGTGAATTGAAGATAGTTACTCTAATTAAGAATCAGTGGACTGAACTGTTTGCCACTGCTTCTAGTTTATTTCATTTTATTTCAATAATCGCCTAATATCTAAAAAGTGGAAGTGATGAACTTATATTAATTAACTGCAAGTGAACTGATTAAGTACTTTCAATGTGTGTTATCTGCATTTCATTTCCACTAATCAAGAAAGCAGTGTTGTACCTAATTGCCACCATAGCAAATGCATGTGCACCATAGGATTCTCATTTAACACCACCAATAGAGAGCCACACTTCCTAATTAATCTTCTATTTGAATAAGTGACATTTATTATGAATCAGTAGGAAGAAACAGTGTTACTCTGAGACCTTAATACAAATCAGCGAGCATTTTTATGTCAGTCAGAAGATTTTGAGAGGCTTGGCACTCATGGTTTATTTAAGTACCATCACTGCAGATTTTAAAACATTGGGCAGCGGGGGGGGGGGAGGAGGCATAGTCCAGCTGCATGAAATGAAGCCCTTGGTGATGCTTCTTCCCCATGGAGCTCTCCACTGCCACCCTTCCCAGCTTCTTTTAATGCATTTTCTTCAAACCAATAACTTCAGGAAGGAAATATTTTGAGCATATATATTGATACTGCTGGTTTCATTTAGCTGCATGAAAGGTTTTTACCATATACATTAAAAACCTAATGCTGTATTCTCTGAAAATGGGGAAATCTGTTT
The DNA here is from genome assembly GCF_051295495.1 of Thamnophis sirtalis. NCBI lineage: Eukaryota > Metazoa > Chordata > Lepidosauria > Squamata > Natricidae > Thamnophis > Thamnophis sirtalis. The sequence continues at coordinate 95,720,516 of NW_028261381.1, forward strand.
TAGACAACTCTTCTCCCAAATAAATAAATCTAATCTCCTACTTGTAATATAAATAAAAAGTTCGTAACCTCGGCATCAGAGAGACAAAAAGAACTTGTAATTTTATGGGGGAAATGTTACAGTGTGTTCAAAGGAGGAGGCGAACATCTTTATGTAGAAATTGCATAATCAAATGTTCTACAAGCGTGCTTATCTTTCTCTGTCTTAAAGAGAGTCAGCCAGTCAGAATTCCATATATGTATCAGGCGGATACTAGTCCATTAATAGAGGGCTGCTGCATCCAATGTTATATAAGCATGTGCAACAGGCCTTTCCCTTGCTCTGCTCCTCCCTTGAAATCCTACATGTGCTATAAATTTGCTCCAGATGGTTCTCAAGCCTCTATAACAGATTTGAAATGTACGTGAGGGGTTAAAGAGGAGGACAGATCTGATCCACTGAATGAAGTCTGGAGTCTATAAGAAGTTCAGAGGAAATGAATGACAAATATATTCGTCTGAATGAAAAAGTAGGAGAAATGGGCACTATAGCTACAAAATCTACCATACTTACAAATGGACAAGCAGAGTCTATCAATAGGATATTCGTTGTATACTGGATAGCAAACATGAAACACCCTGATCTAGTATCAGTCTCACAAAGCAACAGTGCCAAAACGTTTCCTGCCTTTTAGCCTTTCAACTTAATGTATGCTGCCCCAAGCTCAGATACACTATTGGTATTGGTTTCCTTCCAAATATACAGAAAACAATATTAAACTGTCCTAACCATTAAGAATCCCTAGCACCACGTAATGGAGTGAGCTCCTGTTACTTGTCCAAGCTTCTGCCAACTTAGCAGTTCAAAAGCACGTAAAAATGCAAGTAGAAAAACAGGAACCACCTTTCGAGGGAAGGTAACAGCGTTCCATGCATCTCAAGCAGGAGATTCTATACCATTTCAGACAAGTGACTGTCTAGTCTCTTCTTAAAAACCTCCAGCAATGAAGCACCCACATCTGAAGACAAGCTGTTTCACTGGTTAATCGTTAGCACTTTTAGGTCCTTAATTCCAGGTTGCCTCATTGGTTCAATTCAAAACATTGTTTCTTATCCTGCCCTCTGGAAAATAAGTTGACCCCTCTTCTTTGTGGCAGCCTCTCAACTACTGGAATACTGCTATCATCCCCCCGCATCCCATCATTTCTCTAGACTAGCCAAACCCAAATCCTGCAACTGTTCTTCATATGTTTTAGTCTCTAGGCCTTTAATCATCTTAGTTGCTCTTATTTGCACATTTTCCGGTCTCAAAATCTTTTTTGTAATGTGGTGACCAAACTGGATGCAATATTCTAGGTGTGTGACCTTAATGGAGACACTAAAGAGATAGGTCAAGATAGTTGTGATAATGATGACTCAAATAAGCAGGGGATCTTGGTCCAAAATGAAGAACTTTCTTCAGAAAGGCAAAATGGGTATCACACATCAGTCACAGAAGAAGAGCACGGTATACAAAAAGAGAAGTCACTTTCTGGTTGGTGATTCAATCGTAAGGCATGTAAATTTAGGAAAGGATATGGAGGTTTTAAAAGAGGTCAGGTGTCTGCCAGGTGCTACTGCCAGCAGAGACAAGAGGCATATTCTTAAGATAGTCAAGAATACAAGTAAGGACTGTGACGTTGATGCTATTACACATCTTGGCACTAATGATCTGTCCCAAAAAGATGTACTTTCTGTGCAGAATGATTTCCAGAACTTGGGGTATGAACTTAATAGTATAGGTTATAAGCTTATCTTTTCAGAGGTTTTACCAGTATATAAGGAACAAAAAGGGAAGGGCCACCGTGTAGCAGAGTTTAATATGTGGCTAAAGGAGTGGTGTAAAAGGAAAGGCTTTGGTTTTATTAGTCATGATGCCTGTAGCTAGTCCAATGAAAATCTGTACAAAAGAGATGGTTTGCACCCATCCAAGAAAGGGACTGAGTTCAGGCATTAAATTCACAGATTTTCTGGATAAACATTTAAACTGAACAGCGGGGACAGAGAATTAATAGATACAGAACATTTCTGTCCCCAGCAAACTAAAATTCATAGGCTTATAAGTGCATGTAACATAGATGTATGTACAGGTAAGATTATCACTCCTGCTGTCAAGCAAAACCAAGCATTTAATAGTAATTGCCATACCATGTGCATGAATCATACAAGTGGCAAGAAAATAGGGCAGTCAGGCATAATACAGGTTATGTAGACAGTAAACACAAGGTCAATCAAAATGGACTCAAATGTCTATACACCAATGCACAGAGTATGAGGAATAAACAGGGTGAATTAGAAATTCAAGTAAAAGAGGGCAGATACAATATTATTGCCATTACAGAAACTTGGCGGGATGAAACCAACAAATGGAACATACAGCTAGAAGGATTTAAATTATTTAAAAGAAATAGACCAAATAAAAGAGGAGGTGGAGTTGCACTATATATAAGAAATAACTACATCTCTTCAGAAATAGAGCACAACAATGATGAGAACTATCTTGAATGCATTTGGGTCAATATTAAAGGTTGGGGGGAAAATGACATTGCCATAGGTCTATACTACAAGCCACCTAACCAAGCAGAGGAAATAGATCCAACTTCTCTGTGTGCGTGTGTCTGTTTGAGAGAGGGGGGAGGGAGGGAAGGAGGGGGAAGGAGAAGAAAAAGAATGAAGTAAAACTTTTTTGCAAAGGAGAAAAACAAATGCTGTCGTTTTAAATCAGAACTGAGCATGCCTGGCTGTGGAATTCTGGGAGTTGAAGTCCACAAGTCTAAAAAAATTTGAAACCCCTGTATCAGTTCCTCACCAGCTCACCTGTATCAGTTCCTCACCGCACATCACTGATGTAGATATAGCACTATTAAGGACTTCTTCTTGAGTATGGTTTGTCAGTCAGTTCCAAATTCATCTGGTGATTATGTTATCTATCACACATTTTTCTAGCTTGCCAAAAAGTAGGTTGTGGTCTGCTTGCTGAAGTCTACACTATGTCCACAGCTTTTCATTGGTATACTAATTTAGTTACAAACTTTATTTGTTTCTATATGTTCCCAGATCTGTTTTTTTAATTATTTTTCTCAGTATCTTCCCAGATATTGATGTTAGGCTGATTGGTCTGTAGTTTCCTGGGTCTTTTTCCCCCCTGTTTTTTTAAAGATGGGAACATCATCAGTTCCTTTCCAATCCTCTGGCATTTCCCAGCATTTCCCAGTGCTCCAAAAATTTTAAAGATATGATGCAATGGTTCTGAGCTAACATCTTCAGGACTCTGGGATGTAATCCATCAGGTCCCCATGATTTATATTCATCAAGGTCAGATGGACATTCTCTTATCATTTGCTTGCTTATTTAAATTTTTATTTCTAGTCTGTGTGTTATAGTTATGTTTTGGGTAGGTTGAGCTAAAGTTTCTTTTTGTGCGAAGACTGATGCAAAGAATGAGTTAAGCAGCTCTGCTTTCTCTCTACTGCCTGTTACTTCCTTGCCATCTTCTCTCTTTTAGTGGACCAATTGTTTCCTTGACTTTTTCCTTATTATTTATATGTTGAAAGAAACTTGTTTTATTATCTTTGACTTTTGTTGGAAGTGTTTGTTCATTCTGAGCCTTTGCTTTCTTAACTTCATTTTTGCAGATTCAGGCTATCTGCTGATATTCTCCCTTAGTTATGTGTCCCTCTTTCCATTTTTTGTACTTATCTTGTCTTTCAGGTTATCAGAGAGATCATTATGCAACTCTGCTGGTTTCTTTTTGGATTTCTTGTTTTTCTTTTTCAGTGGTATTGTATTGAACTGGACTTTTATGATCATATTTTTTCAATATTTCCCATGCTTCTTGAGTTGTTTCCCCCTTTAGAATTTTTTCATGAAATTTTCCTTAGGCTCTGAATTTGTTAAAATCAGCTTTTTTAAATTTTAAGACACAGGTTGGATTTGTATTATATTGTATTGTATTGTATTGTATTGTATTGTATTGTATTGTATTGTATTGTATTGTATTATTATTATATTTTATTGGCCAAGTGTGATTGGACACACAAGGAATTTGCCTTCGCTCTTGGGTACATAAAAGATATAAGTGATAAATCATGATCATAGTCATTATGTATCTTATCATGAATCATAAGATGCAACACTTAGTGATAGTCATAGGATACTAAATAAGCAATCAAAATCATACTAGGTCCTCAATGGAAGGCAGGTTAGTAGCAATTGTTTTTTCTGCAGTTTTAATTATTAATTGTGTCTGTCTTGTTTGGTTGCAGAACTTATGTTTTATTTTATGTTCTATTGCTTATGTTACCATTATATTGAATTCCAGTATGGTCACTCTCACCCAAGGTTCCAGCAACTTCAACTCCCTCTATCATTTCTTCTCTATTAATAATAATTAGGCCCAGTATAGTTTTTTCTCTAGTTCTCTCCTCTACCTTTTGGATGACAAAGTTGTCGGGTAAATTAGTTAGGAATCCATTTGATCTCCCACTTGCTGCAGAATTTGTCTCCCGAAGTTGATATCAGTATAGTTAAAGTCTCCCATTACTAGTGTGGTATGTTTCCTACATACATTTGTTAATTGGTTAGCAAAGAGTTCATCTATTTCTTCTGCTTGGTTTAGTAGCCTGTAGTATACACCTATAGTAATGTCATTTTTCCCCTTTTATATTGACCCATATGGATTCTAGGAGGTTTTCATCCTTGGTTTTGTGTATTTCAGTAGAGATGTAGTGATCTTTCATATATAATGCAACTCCACCTCCTCTTTTGTTAGGTCCATTTCTTTTGAATAGTTTGTATCTTTCCATCACTACAATCCAGTCATGAGTTTCATTCCACTACGTTTCAGTAATGGCAACCATATCACAGGTGGTATTCAGCAGGTTCTGACCATTTCTGGAAGACCAGTACCATAAATTTTAAGTACTTTGTAGAACCGGTAATTACCACCTCTGACTGACCCACCCCCATATATTCTCTGCCTCCTAAGTTCGAGTTGATGGTGACAGAATGGGGATTTTGCAGTAACCTTCCCCTGGAGTGCAATGCCCACCAAGCCACGCCCACAGAACCTGTAGTAAAAAAATTGAATCCCACCACTGAACTATATCATATCTGTCTTCATGTACTAATACTTCAGGTTCACCCTGTTTGTTCCCTAAAATTTGAGCATTAGTGTATAGGCATTTGAATCCTTTATGAGTCTTGGGTATGTTTCTTATATCTCCTACTTTGTAACTGAGATTTCCATCCTTTCTATCACTTTCTACTTCATTATGTTTTTCTTTTTTCTTTTTATTTTATCTTTACTCCCTTCCTCCTTATGTGATTGGTTATCTTGTGGTTTTTGTTTGGAATTAGGTTCTATAGATTGTAAAGATTGGGCCCTCTTCTCCCCCCCCCCCAATTTTAGTGGTACAATCGATGGTACAGATGGCCAAGTACTGCTGGTTCTTGTTTGTTCCATGTAGGCTGAGATCTTTAAGAGTAAGACATGCTTCTCTTTTTTTAAAAGAAATAGTGTGGCAAAACATTAGCTTAAATAAATATAAAGTTTCAACTTCATGAGTCTCCATTTCATGTTATTATATGAGACAAATTCAGAGTTCGATGTTTGTGGTTGTTTTTCCTTGTTTTTCTAGTAGTCTGAGTGATATTTTTTTTCATGAATAAGAATTGTGTACTTGTTATTTTCCTCTTTGACCTTAAAAGAGATCTCTTTCAAAGGCATCCATTAGTGGCTGATCATGGTCAATCCATATTTCACATTCCAAACAGGAGAAGAAATGCCAGACTTAAGTCTAAATTATGTCCTTAGCTGCATGTGGCTCGACTTGAACTTTACTGATTTGTCAATTTCCTTCTGTGACTGACACAAATGATAATAGTTGCAAAAGATTTATTCCTGTTAGACCAAAAGCATGCCTGGAATTTTATAAACCCTTTGAAAAATTATGGTAGTTAGATCTCAATGACTTTTTCTTTACTTTAAATGTTAATTTGGCATTATGTTTAAAAGCACATACATTCACAAATTTGTCTACATTAACAAAAGAGATGGAAGGAAATTTCAAATATTACTGATTGCAGTTCCAAAGAAATGGTAAAATTCTATCACTCTATGAGCTTTCTCATTTTCTCCTTCACCTCAACTCTCTCCCCGCTCTCACCCCCCTGCTCACATTCATTATTCTGCTTTTGTTAATTCTACAAGGGACCAAGGGCATTTTTAAGTTTCATCATCCCCCTACTTTCCTTTCTTGCCAACTTAAGAAGATCCAGCTTCCTAGTAAATATTTTTTTTCTGTAGTAAATGAAGTGTTTTGCCCTTCTCCTACCTTTCTCATTCAAACTCCAAATTGAAATAGACCTTTTCACTTTAATGCGAATGGTCTAAGTACTATAAAAGCAATTGTATGGGAAAGAAATTTCAAAAGACTGGAGGAACTGTGATGCATAGATTTTGTTAACATTCCATCTTACTTGTGCAGCTGCATTCCTTTCAGTATTTTGTAGAGGTCTTCCATACATACAAAGTCTACTGCTTTCTCTCATTTCTGACACTGCGAGCTACCCCTTACGTGCAGCTGCTCTACAAATCATCAAAATAGGGCCATAAAAGCAGGCTAGAAACCAGGGGATTGTGAGTTCTAGTCTCACAGTAAGAATGAAAACCAACTGGATGACTCTTACTTAGCTCACAATGCAAGGCTCAGGTGATAATGTAATTGGCCAATTACTGTCACAATCAATGGATCAATTTTTGGTTGATACAAAAAAGCGGACTCTGCACCTATGGGTAAACACGAAGAAGAAGGAGAAGGAGAAGGAGGAGAAGGAGGAGGAGGAGGAGGAGAAGGAGAAGGAGAAGGAGAAGGAGAAGGAGAAGGAGAAGAAGAAGAAGAAGAAGAAGAAGAAGAAGAAGAAGAAGAAGAAGAAGAAGAAGAAGAAGAAGAAGAAGAAGATCATCTCTAAAGGAGAGAAAGTAGTTTTACAAAAGAAGGTATCCTTTCCTGTAGAGGATGAAATGGGTATAACTTTGGACTTAGCAGAATGTTCATGGTTAATAGAGTCTGTGGTCAAGTTAATAGTTGCTGTGTATGCTTTTTGATTCCAGAAGCAAAGGGCCTCTGTGATTTTCCAAGCACAGTTACCACAGGCATTCTCAAAACAATGTAGCCAAACAAACTAGATAGTCCAGGGCCAAAAGAGGCCAAATATGAAGCTTACAGAGTCCACTACATATTTCCCAATCACAAAAGGTTGCTCATGAACTGAATCATCATTTCTGAGTTAGAAAGTCTTTTCCCATGCATGGTTTCTGAATGGTGCAGGCCAATTATATAGGCTGCAAAGATGGGAAAGGAACACTAAGCATGGGCAAAGTTAAAAAACTCTTGATTGGTGTATCAAGTATAGCTCATATGATGGGATTCTCACATAGACACCTAGTATGCAGTTTGTTTCTTTCTACAGCTTTTTGAAGACTGAAATGCACTGGTAGCTAGCAGGTAATCTCACTTCCTGATCCCTTCCACAGAACGCTCCGTCCTTCCTGTTATTGAGCATTGTGGTGTTTCTTCAGCTTCTCGTCCCCATATCTCCTTAAATGCTGTCTCCTGCACTACTGTATAAACTCTACCTATCCTTCGTTCTTCTTTCAGTCTCTTTACTACTAAATTCAGTGGTGTGTTCTCAAACTCCCAAAGATGTTACTCTCATTTATTTATTTTTTCCCCTTCTGTTTCTGTAAAATCTGTTCTGGATGTTTGAGAGTACTGAACAGTGGAGAAAAAGGATGGGATGAACAGATGCAAAAGACCCAAATGTTTTCTGTATCTGTTTTGCTGTCCATCTCATGGTCATTCTGGATTTTTGTCACTCAGATGTAATATAGCATCATGGGAGGCAGAAGAAGGCATGAGCAAAGTCCTTTATTGGGGACTGAGGGACAGAAAACATAGGGTTCCCCCACTTCCTTGCATTTTTAACCCCAGTGAATCTTATAAAGTTCGTTCTCATCCCAAATAAACTTCACAGTATTTAGTTTTCTAAACATCTTATCTAGGTCAGAAAATCACTAACACACATGGATATTCACTTATAAACCCTGTGCAAAGTATGTATGGATTTTACTTCTGGACTTTTCCCATCTTCTCCCACCCATTCCATCGCACCACTTTGGCAAGAAGAAGTAACACTCCCTGGAATTCATAAGACACATTCATACACATTTCCCTTTAGAGTGCAGCCCCTCTTGAGCTTTCCAAATACATTCTGTAAAGAGTTGAGTACAGCTGGCCTACATATCTACATTTCTTTAAAGAATCAGTTTATAGAAAAGAACCATTTTAGTGTAATCACTGTATCAATCATATGGCTGAATTGCAATACCACTATAAGCTACTCATTCGTGAAATCATCGTCCCAACACAAATTCTTCTAAAACCATCAATAAAATGTCCAGGATCCAAAAGTTAGCTCAGTGTTTTTGAAAGCAGCCAAGACTACAAGCAGAGAGAGACAGAGAGAGACAGAGACAAAGAGAGAGAGAGAGACAGACTGACAGATAGACAGAGACAGAGAGAGAGACCAAATGGAAGCTTCCTTATAATCAGGGTTACTTATTTCTAACTAAACATGTCAGATTCCTATTTCTAAACTCAAAATATTTTTTGATTTGTTTTTTAAAATATATTGCTTGATCTACCTGCTGAATGGGAAGCAATGGCTAAATAAATGCCCTTCTAACTGATTCCTGGGACTACTTTCAGTTTGTTCTGGATAGACTAATACTGGATCAATAATACATTAATATTTTCAATTCAAGAGAAATTAGAGAGATTGATAGATTCTTCTGCTAGCAGGAAAGTATTCACCATATAGTTGGGGTTACAGCTTACTGGTGAGTTTTGATAGATGGCTAGTCTTCTGGATTCAGCCATCTGTTAGAACCTGATTCCTGAGGTAGCAGGGCTCCCCCTTCCTGCTTTACTGGGAAACCTCTACCCATCCTTCACTTCTGATCAACAAGGCTTTGTTGTTGCTGTTCCCCCTGAAACCAGAACCAGTCCTACATTTAAAAAAAACAACATGCATCCCAATTGACCCATTTGACTTTAATTTCTTCTAATTGAAAACTGTTTGCTGATCATTTTGGTGAGAGGAGGGACAGAAAAATATTTTAGCTATTCCTGACCTGGGAGGCCCATCACACACATGTCTGTCTCCATTCATCTTGACTACTATAACACATAATATGTGAGCTGCCTTTGAAGACCACTTGAAAGCTACAATAAGTTCAGAGTGCAGTTTTTGTGGCAGCACCTTACTGTACCTATAGTACATCGTTACTTTGTGGCGCAGTGGTTAAATGCAGCACTGCAGGCTACTTCAGCTGACTGCAGTTCTGCAGTTCGGCTGTTCAAATCTCACCGGCTCAGGGTTGACTCAGCCTTCCATCCTTCCGAGGTGGGTAAAATGAGAACCCGGATTGTTGTTGGGGGCAATATGCTGACTCTGTAAACTGCTTAGAGAGGGCTGAAAGCCCTATGAAGCGGTATATAAGTCTAACTGCTATTGCTATGTGCTTCTGAGTACAATTCAAAATGCTGGTCATGGTCTATCAGTGTCATGCATGTCTCCAATTACTACTACCCATCCATAGGTTCTGCCAAGATGGGCATGTCTGGGTCCCATCCAGAGGTGGGTTGCTAATTCTTTTACTACCGTTTCGGGCGCACTCCCATGCACATGCACAAAAGCATTTGGCAGGTAGGCCGAGCCTCCTGCCGCCGCTACTACAGGTTCGGCTGATCAGGCCAAAATGACAGTAACCCACCTCTGGTCCCATCACATAACCAGTGTTAAATAATAGAATCCAAAAGATGTGTCATATTTGCCCAATGGAAGAGCAGTCCCTCTGAAATTCACATGATCCTGACTCTACCTGTGTTTTAGAAGACTCTTAAGACCTGTTTTTTAACCCCAGGCATTAGGTGAGGTGGTGTCATGCCTATAATGATTGTTCTTGCCTGTTCTTCATGCCTCAAGCACAATATATTTTATGATGGGGGGGGGGGGTGTTCTAGTTATTCTATTTATTTTTTAGTCATATGTTAATTGGGCAACTATATAAATTGAATGACTAAATGAATAAATATGTAGTCACCAACCTATCCCACAGATTCAGAACCATGTACATTGAGTACAGAAGATTTGAAAAAATGGTGTTATGTATGCTGCCTTCCGGTAGGAAAGGTGGGGTGTGAAATTATTTCTTCATTTGTAGCTTAACCAGGCCTGAGGAGAGGGGGGTCCAGCCGGTACATTGTTCTGGGGCCCATGGAACTCAAAGGGGGCCCATGAAGGGGGAATTCTTTTTACATTTTTACAATGTAAAAATGTAAAAGGCAAGAATTATTAAAGGAACCTTTGGACTTATGCAGCTTTGCCCTTCTTTTCCAAACCTTCTATCTACATGGGTTCTGGCTATCCAGTATTATGCTACGGAGGAAAGGAGATAGAGAGATATAGATTTTACAAAGCCCCAAGACATTATGGCATGGACTTGCAGTGACAAGGAGCATTACTACTGTGTTATCACCCAACTCCATCTGGAATGTTGCTCCTGAATGCAAAGTGTTGAAACTCATTGCTCTTAATCCAGAGATACTCAGAGAGGGAGAGAAGGGAAATTAGAGTGATCAAAGGCAACATGCCACTTAAGCATTTGCTTTTTTTTAGTATAACAATATTCCAATTCTCTATTAGTTCCATAATCATCACTTTAATGTCATCATTGCTAAAACTGGATCTTTGACTGGTCTTATATTGGGGATAATTCTTAATATGCATACTTTTTCTCAGAATTAGCAGAACTAAATAGAGGATAAATAGTTGGCCAATGCAGTCTAGAAATCCTAACTCTGACAATGGTTTTCTGCATCTCAGATCTTTCCTATCACATCCTATTTCATCAGAAGATGCCACCATTTTTACATTAGAAGCTTTGGATTTACTTCTGAGCTCTTCTTTTTATTTATTTTTGTTTATTTCCTTCTGTACTAAAAATATTATTATTATTATACAATTGTATCACAGCGGCCAGTTGTTTCACCGGATTTGGCATTGGTTACTAGTCGGGCCCCACCCAGGGGCCTAGGACGTCGTAACGTATTTTCTTAATATGCGTGCAGTTCCAAGAAGTGCGGCTTTCTGCATTTGACTGATGGTGATTTTGTCAATTTTTAACTGTTTTAAATGTAATTCCAGTGCTTTTGGAATAGCACCCAGTGTGCCAATTACCACTGGAATTATCACTGCTGGTTTGTGCCATAGTCGTTGAATTTCGATTTTTAAGTCCTGGTATCTTGCGATTTTTTCATGTTCCTTCTCGGCAACCCTGCTATCACCTGGTATTGCGATGTCTATGATTGTGACCTTATTTTTCTCAACCAGTGTGATGTCTGGTGTATTATGTGCCAGTATTTTGTCGGTTTGTATACGGAAATCCCACAAGATCTTGACCATCTGATTTTCGGTGACTTTTTCAGGCTGATGTTCCCACCAGTTTGTTGTTGTTGTTGTTGTTGTTGTTATTATTATTATTATTATTATTATTATTACTTATGATTTTTTTGTGAAAAGTGGTTCACGCAACCATTGTAGCATCCCCATGGTCATGTATTGAAAACTTGGTCAATTTGGTAACCAGCATGTGTTTACTGCAGTTGCAGTATCCTAGAGACATGTGATCACCCTTTGCAACCATCTTAGCTGGTTTGCCTCTAAGCACAATTAAAGTGGGGGATACTGAATTCACTTAACAGACACTTAAATGATTGGTTTAACAACCTTGGGCAAAAATGTCATACTGACTCACTTTACAACACACTTGTTTAGCAATGGAGATGTTGGTCCCAATTATAGACATAAGTCATAAGTCAAGAACTACCTGTAACAGCTAAAAAGACAAACAATCGGAGGCTAAAAACAGCTAATGTTCAAAAGTAAAATTACTGTACAGTGCTTAAGAAAGACTCGGCTTGTAAAAATGATGCAAATATACTTTATCTCTAAATTGTTAAATGGAGCAATATTTGGACTTCTACAATAATATTGCCTTAACATTTGGCTCTGAGCTACTTTTTGGTTCCAGGCATGTGAATGACGTTTATACTAATCTTCCTCTAGTTCTTTTTAAAACTGGGAACTCTCATATGACCTGGCCTTTCTAAATCCAATTCAGCTATCTCAGAGTTGAAGAATTTTGAGAGGACCGTAATTAATGTATAGAGTAAGGTCCAAATCAGAAGCTAATTTTCACTTTCAACTGCTAAGTGAAATTATTTACATCCAGATTTTAAAAGCGAAATTAATTTCCTTTTCAGCTACTGATGAGTTACAGAAAATACATAAGTTTCATAAGCAAGCTGCAGTTAGGAAACATTAAGGGCCGGGGTGGGCTACTACGGGTTCACCCGGGTTTGGGAGAACTTGTAGCTAATGTTATGGGTGGTTCAGAGAACCTCCAAATCCCACCCCTGACTGGCCCCACCCACCATGCCCACCCCTGCCACCCAACCCCACCCCTCCAGGACTCTCCACACAGCCCACTTTGGATGCGAGGTAAGTGCGGAGGTTCAGGGAGGGTGGCCTCCTGGAAAGCCTCCAGAGCCCAGGGAAGGCCTCCTCCGGATCCCATCTGCCAGCCAATGTCGGCTGCCGACTCCCCGGGGGAGAGCCTTCTCTGTTGCAGCTCCAGCCCTCTGGAACGAGCTCCCCGTGGAGATCCAGACCCTTACTACTCTCCCGGCCTTCCGCAAAGCCACTAAGACCTGGCTGCTCCGGCAGGCTGGGGGGCTGTTGAAATAGTCAGCCCCACGGGAACTATGAATGTTGTGTATTTTAAATTGTTGTTTGTCTATTTGTCTATTTATCCCCTTCCCTTGTTTATTGTAAGCCGCCCAGAGTCCTTTGGGAGTGGGCGGCATACAAGACCAGTAAATTCAATTCAATTCAATTCAATTTAAGAGTACCTGATTTGGCTGCAAAAATCCAGACCAACACCGCCCCCCTAAGAAAGAGATACTCTGTTTTCTTGCAGAGCTAGTCAGCTAGCCCCAAAAAAGTTGGTGTGCTCTACATAAATAATATAAAATGTTCTGATTGCTTTATGCACAGTAATCTTCCACCATCTTTTTTCCTCTATTTTCATTAAGGCTTGATTTCTTGAAGTGGGGAGGTTCAGGATCTTATATGAAAACAGCACCTAGTTAGAATAGCACTATATCCACATTAGATTGGAGAAGCAGCAGCGGTAAATATATTTTTGACATATATAATTCCCTGCCCTCCCCCCCCCCAAAAAAAAAAATAACAAAGAAAATGAAGAGTTTTGTAAATCTTGTAAAATCACACACCTAATAACGGACATATGGCAAAGTGAGTAGGTATGTATGATGTAGAAACTCCACACAGATGCCTTTGGAAACTCAACAGATTGATCTTTTCACCCAGGACTGCTTCTGTAGTGTTGGTAGAACCAAAGACATTCTGCAAGGACACCAAGAACTGACTGAAAAAGGTTTTGGAAATCTTGATCCCAAGACCCATCTTTCTCTTCCTTCTTAGGGCACTTCACAGATAATCTAACAATCTGGAACCAGAGCAGTTCCCTTCCATCAATTACAATGAGGTACAGGATTAAAACAGCAGAAATTGTTGGGTCCATTTGCGGCATTGATCGCAGAATAGGTGGAATACTGCTGTCCTAGCCAATGTGATTTTAATAGCTGAGCTTAACTAAAACTTTTTCTTGGCCAGGATTTCTAAATTAAGATGCCCTGGAAAGTGATTTTTTTTTTACTGCATCCTGCTTCAAGATGCAGTCTTTGGTTAAATCTTTCAAGTACAATCATTCTTTGCCTAGCACTGACCCTTCCTAGGAAAGGCCTGAGATCTTCCTTGAGAAAAAGCAGAAGAGTGCCATCAATGGCTCTAAACCTCTTCCATTTATATGAAAAACAGGGTGGGATGGGGAAAAGGAAACATCTTCCTGATGAGTTGTTGGTGGCTGTTAGCATCTCTAAAGGTAGCCTACTGATGCATACACCACCAAAAGTAATTGGAGTATCTACCTGGCTGGACCAAAGGAGTGTTTCAACAAGGCCAGATCCTTATTACAAAGAAGTGATAATGGAGATGTGCACAGAGATAGGCACACAGGTGCCACAGAAATTCCTTTTTTGTCTCCAGGAACATCCAAAAAATGTTGGGGGGTGGGGGTAAGACACTCAACTAACCATTTCTTAAAGGAAGTTCCCATAACTATTGACTAGTTGTCAGTTGAAAACCATAATTGCATAATAATAATAATAATAATAATAATAATAATAATAATAACAACAACAACAACAACAACAACAACAATAATAATTGGTATTTGCAAATGGTATTTGTGACACATCTTTGTTCACGTGACTGAGTTTCATGTTTAATGAATAAAAGAAATAATAATAATAATATAATAATAATAACAACAACAACAACAACAATAGTTGCTAAATTAATCCACTGGTCATTATGTAAAAAATATGATTTACCTGTATCCAGAAAGTCATGGGAACATAAAATGGAAAAAGTTATCAAAAATGAGAAGGTGAAGATCTTGTGGGACTTTAGAATACCAACGGATTGTCATTTGGAGCACAACATGCCAGATATCATGGTTGTAGAGGGCCGAAGTGTACAGTTTATTGATATCGCTGTTCCTGGAGATGCCAGAGTCAAAGAAAAAGAACTAGAAAAAATAATGAAATATTGTGACCTAGCCATCGAAACTACACAGCTATGGATGAAGCATGTAACAGTGATACCCATGGTCATTGGGGCACTTGGCATCATGTCCAAGAATTTTACAAGATACATAAACAAATTACAGCTTCCGGCAATAACACCAACGGAACTGTAAAAAAACTGCGCTACTCAGAACATCTTATAATTTAAGAAGGTACTTAGTTGATACCTAGGAAGCTGGCAGCAAACTGTATCAACCATTAGCACCAATCACTGGTATTTGTGATGCATTTTTGAATGTTCAGTTGGCTGAGTTTCATGTTTAATGAATAAAGTATTATTATTATTGTACAATTGTATCACAGCGGCCAGTTGTTTCGCCGGATTTGGCATTGGTTACTAATCGGGCCCCACCCAGGGGCCTAGGACGTCGTAACGTATTTTCGTAATATGCGTGCAGATCCAAGCAGTGCGGCTTTCTGCATTTGACTGATGGTGATTTTGTCAATTTTTAACTGTTTTAAATGTAATTCCAGTGCTTTTGGAATAGCACCCAGTGTGCCAATTACCACTGGAATTACCACTGCTGGTTTGTACCATAGTCGTTGAATTTCGATTTTTAAGTCCTGGTATCTTGCGATTTTTTCATGTTCCTTCTCGGCGACCCTGCTATCACCTGGTATTGCGATGTCTATGATTGTGACCTTATTTTTCTCAACCAGTGTGATGTCTGGTGTATTATGCGCCAGTATTTTGTTGGTTTGTATACGGAAATCCCACAAGATCTTGACCATCTGATTTTCGGTGACTTTTTCAGGCTGATGTTCCCACCAGTTTGTTGCTGTTTTAATATTATAATTTTTGCACAAATTCCAATGGATCATTTGTGCTACTGAATTGTGCCGCAATTTATAATCAGTCTGCGCGATTTTTTTACAGCAGCTGAGTATGTGATCAACAGTTTCGTCAGCTTCTTTGCAAAGTCTTTATTATTATTATTATTATTATTATTATTATTATTATTATTATTATTATTATTATTGGATAACATCAAGCATGGAGAAGTAAAAGCTATTGTCAGGCGAGAGTACACCAACAGAGTTAGGAAAATTTTGAAATCTAAATTGAATGGTGGAAATACAATCAAGGCCATAAATACCTGGGCAATACCAGTTATAAGATACACAGCTGGTATAGTTAACTGGACACAAGCTGATTTGGACATTTTGGACCAAAAAACCAGGAAACTAATGACAATGCACTACAATTTACATCCACGTGGTGATACTGATAGACTTTATCTGCCCCGAAAATCAGGTAGCAGAGGATTATTACAAGTGAAGCAAACAGTTGAAGAAGAAAAACATGCACTGGCTGATTATTTAAAAGAAAGTCAAGAACATCTATTAATTGAAGTAAAGAACAAAAAACTACTGAAGGCCCAACAGACGAAACAAGAATACAGAAAAGATGTGATAAAATCAAGAATGGAGAGTTGGCAGAACAAAGCACTGCATGGCCAATTTCTGGAAAAAATAAAAGATAAAGTGGACAGTGAACAAACTTGGTTATGGTTAACAACAGGTACATTAAAGAAAGAAACAGAGTCACTAATCCTGGCTGCGCAAGAACAAGCTATCCGCACAAATGCCATTAAGGCCAAAATCGAAAAATCCTCTGATGATGCCAAATGCAGACTTTGCAAAGAAGCTGATGAAACTGTTGATCACATACTCAGCTGCTGTAAAAAAATCGCGCAGACTGATTATAAATTGTGGCACAATTCAGTAGCACAAATGATCCATTGGAATTTGTGCAAAAATTATAATATTAAAACAGCAACAAACTGGTGGGAACATCAGCCTGAAAAAGTCACCGAAAATCAGATGGTCAAGATCTTGTGGGATTTTCGCATACAAACAGACAAAATACTGGCGCATAATACACCAGACATCACATTAGTTGAGAAAAATAAGGTCACAATCATAGACATCGCAATACCAGGTGATAGCAGGGTCGCTGAGAAGGAACATGAAAAAATCGCAAAATACCAGGATTTAAAAATTGAAATTCAACGACTATGGCACAAACCAGCAGTGGTAATTCCAGTGGTAATTGGCACACTGGGTGCTATTCCAAAAGCACTGGAATTACATTTAAAACAGTTAAAAATTGACAAAATCACCATCAGACAAATGCAAAAAGCCGCTTGGATCTGCACGCATATTACGAAAATACGTTACGATGTCCTAGGCCCCTGGGTGGGGCCCGACTAGTAACCAATGCCAAATCTGGCGAAACAACTGGCCGCTGTGATACAATTGTATAATAATAATAATAATAATAATAATAATAATAATAACAACAACAACAACAACAACAACAACAACAACAACAACAACAACTCCGCCGGTCCCAAGCCCGGATGAGAAAGGAGGAGGGTTGGGGACAGGTTGGCAACCTGCCCCCCCCCCCAAAAAAACCGCCAACCCATACAATATGGTGAAACAAACGAATAAAAATTTTATACCGCATCGGTCGTCGCGTGGGTCAACAAGGGCCGCGGCAGATGTTGGGGTCCCTGGACATCCATCAACAAGTGGGCTACAAGTGAACCAGCCAACAAAATGACAAAAATATAGTGCAGATGAAAACCGTGCCATAATAGCCTGTTACTACAACTCAGAGCCAGAAAAAAAGAGGTTATTTAAAGCAAATGTATGAATTATGGAAACAACAACATCCAGATTCAAATGTTAATGAACAACGACTAGCAGATTAAAGGCGATTTATTAAACGGAATAAAGTGTTTAGTGAAGTTGAACTTGAGGAAATTCAAGCAAATTGCAAAACCAAAAAAACAATATCACAAGCGGAAATAACTGATATTCAAGACACAACTAAAGACATTATAGTAGAACTCCCAGAAGAAGCTCTCGGGGAGGAAATAACACCACCACCACTAGAACCAGTTATCACTGAACCAACTGATGAACTAACTCAAAAACAAAAAGAATTGAAGGATAAGATCATGGAGCATTTTCTGCTTAATGAAATTGTAGCTTCCTGCAATAACACCAGCGGAACTGCAGAAAACTGTGCTACTCGGAACATCATACATCTTAAGAAGGTACTTAGTTGATATCTAGGACTCTGGTAACAACCCATATCAACCATTAGCACCAGTCAATTGCATTTATGATGCATTTTTGAATAGTCAGTTGATTGAGTTTCATAAAGTATATAATAACTACTACAACAAATACAAATAGCAAGCTTTGCTTTTTTTATAATTGAAACACACACAGAGGGATGGAGAGGCAGAGGGAGGGAGGGAGGGGGGAGGGAGGGAGTGAGGGAGAGGGGAGAGAGAGAGAGAGGAGAGAGAGAGAGAGAGAGAGAGAGAGAGAGAGAGAGAGAGAGAGAGAGAGAGAGAGAGAGAGAGAGAGAGAGAGAGAGAGAGAGACTTATATTATCTTACTGGCCAGTTTCTGGTTTTGGCTTGTTCCTTTTTTAATTAACTTGGTGCAGCATCTATATTCTTCTTCTCTTTCATCTATATCAGCTAAATGTATTAAAAACAAAAATCCCCCTCCATCCCAAGGGTGTTACTTTGACCTCTTTGGGGGGACCTGGCTAAGTTGTGAAAATTTTGGGCCACAATTCTTAAGAAGGAAACTTCAAGTTCTTTCCGCTTCACTTCCTCTTCACATGTCTGAGGCGGTTAATGCTGCTGCCCCATAGTCTGGGTGGCAGAAGCTGTGTGCTAGCTATGGTATGTATTGTTGGAATTTTTCCTCTCGTTAGTCCCCTTGACCTTTTATTGTCTTACTCCTAAAGTGTCAGGTCAGATTTAGTGTAAGGTCTCCCTTCACTAAGGACTCCTTTCCTTTCGTGGATCACTAAACAGGACAATTGCTCTATCCATCTTTTCAGAGCCTATTGTGGGACACCCCCCTCAGCTGAGAAAATTGATTCACTGGGAAACCATTTTGGTCAAACAGAAGACAGACTATGTGTTCTTTAAGGAACTCTGTCTTAATCGCTGCCTTTTTTCCCCCTCTGGGATATGAAGAGGATGCAAGAGATCAAAAGGCTGAGAAGTGCATGGGTTTGACCACAACTTTCTTAGAAATAATGGGGAACCTCCACTGAAAAATGAGCTCTGTTACAAAGGACAAACAAGAAGGAATGCTGCACAGGGTTCCCACAGCATTTGGAATCATCAGGATTTGGGCCTTTCCATGAGGGAAATAATAAAGAAGAGATTCTTCATTTGGAACATTGGAATGAAATTGAAAAGGTAAGCGATCAACTCAACATATAAGAGCAGAGATAGAATGAAAGCAAATATAAACTCAGTCATATCATTGGATGTTCAGCATTATCAATACTGGCTGCCATTGGCTTCCTAAATGTCTGAGGTTAGAACTTAGGCCAGGAGTGTCCAAACTTGGAAACTTTAAGACTTGTGGACTTCAACTCCCAGAATTCCCCAGCCAGCTGGCTGGGGAATTCTGGGAGTTGAAGTCCACAAGTCTTAAAGTTCCCAAGTTTGGACACCCCTGACTTAGGCCCTTCTTGACGTGAAGTACTTTCTCTACCACTGAGCTGTAGCCAACCTAAAATAAAGAGAGAATGTGTGTAATCAGATATATATTTGAGATACTTGTGGCTGCTTAGAAAATGTTTCCATCAGTGTTTAATTTGATTTTAAAGATAGTAGAACAGGTAGTATTTTCTCAACTCCAGGCACTGATGGATAATGCTGATTATTTAGTTCCATTCCAATGTTCTTTCAGGCCAAGTTTTGAAAAGAAAACAACTGCTGGGTAAGCACCTCCAATCACAGCATCATTCTGGAGTATTTACCAGAACTGAGCATATGAGAACAAGGTTTTGCAATGCATCCAGGCTTTCTTGAAGCAGCAGTCTTGGAAGATGGTGCTAAGAAAGCTTTGCTCCTTCCCCTGGTCCCTGGTCTATGTGATAACAATACCAATACCACTTAGACTTATATACTGCTTCACAGTGCTTTAAAGCCCTCTCTAAACAGTTTACAGAGTCAGCATATTGCCCCCAACAATTTGGGTCCTCATTTTAACCACCTCGGAAGGATGGAAGACTGAGTCAACCTTGAGCCTGGTGAGATTTGAACTGCTAAACTGGGGGCAGCCGACAGGCAGCAGAAGTAGCCTGCAGTACTGCATTGTGCTACCGTGGCTCATGTGATGCACCAGGGTCACAGTATAAATGTACGTATTTGAGTCCATTACTAAGTACACGATAAATCTGGATATGCCATCCATTTGTAGTTTCTAATGGGCAAACCTGTGATAGTTTGTCACGTGACATTCTTACAGTATAATTCCATTGATGGAAGGAGAGTACATGATTCTTACTTTTCCTTCTTGGACAGCTGCCCTAGAAAGCTAGCCATTTACAACAATGTAGAATTGATGTAATGTGACTTTGCTATGATATCAGAGCCCCCTAAAATATCTAGTAAATTGAATTCAGGGGTGGGTTGCTGGTTCACACGGGTTCGGGCAATCCTCTAGTGAAGATTCAGTGGGGTTCAGCAAACCCCCAAATAGCAGTTAGATTTATATACCGCTTCATAGGGCTTTTAGCCCTCTCTAAGCGGTTTACAGAGTCAGCATATTGTCCCCATCAACAATCCGGGTCCTCGTCTTACCCACCTCGGAAGGATGGAAGGCTGAGTCAACCCTGAGCCGGTGAGATTTGAACAGCCAAACTGCTGAACTGCAGTCAGCTGAAGTAGCCTGCAGTGCTGCATTTAACCACTGCGCCACCTCGGCTCTTGGCTGGTCCCACCCTGCCCCTCCCACCCCACCCTCCCAGGAGTTTCCATATGGCCAGTTCATCATGCCACCAGATTAGTGCAGGGCTTGCACGGA
The DNA here is from genome assembly GCF_051295495.1 of Thamnophis sirtalis. Classification (NCBI taxonomy): domain Eukaryota; kingdom Metazoa; phylum Chordata; class Lepidosauria; order Squamata; family Natricidae; genus Thamnophis; species Thamnophis sirtalis. The sequence continues at coordinate 95,741,250 of NW_028261381.1, forward strand.
GGCTCAGGGAGAGGGAAAAACAGGCCTAGTGGAGGTTCCGGAAGTCTGGAAACAGACCTGTTTCTGTCCTCTGGAGGCCGGGGGAAGCAGTTTTCACCCTCCCAGAGGCTCAAGGAAATCCTCCAGAGCCTGGAGAGAATGAAAACACTCCCCCACTGCCATGGTGCAGGAGGCTGGCTAGCCATGGCCACCATGGCCACCTCCACCCAGCAATGGGGTAGTTAACCCGCTGCTGCAATTTTTGAAGCCCACCTCTGAAATTGATCCCATGCTGAGTGGCCTGCGTAGATGGCATTCAATGTTTGTTTCCCAAGACAAACATTTATACAAGAAGTTACAACTGATAAATATTGGATAATGTTCTTAGGAGGGATAAGAACTCACAGGTGAATAGCTCAAAAGATGTCAGGGTAGCAGAGTAGCAGCCTATCTTAATTATCTTTTTACTCGGGAACGCGCCAAAGCAGAGAACTGACAGGATCTCCGGATTTGTATGAAGGACTTCAAGCAAAAGGAAAGATGAACAAAAATTGCCTCCCTTCCTTGTGCATCATAATCTCATTTATAAAGTGGGTAGACATAGAAGAATCTGTTGGATTTTGAAATAGTTAATTTTGGGGGAAAGAAATGAGGAAGGATCTATTTTGTAGTGACATAACTAAGATATTGCTGGTCCTGTTTGCCTTCTACACTTAGAATATTTATGACTGCATAATATTCACAGATAACTCTGGAGTTCACAGATGATTCTGGAGAAGTAATATATGTCTGGTTTTCTCAGTCTAACCCCAGGTTTGGATCTATGCCAGAATTTGCATATTCCATCCTAAGACATACTGATATCTCTTGCAGTATCTAAATTGTTACAAACCCAATGAACTGTGAGTAGCATTACACCGAGCAGGATTTGATTGAAATCAAGTTTGTTGCATTAGTCAAATAAGTCACCATGCTTTCAGAAGAATAATTAATTTAGGCACTGGCAGCAGACAATATCAACCTGAAGAAGAGAGCTATTAGTCAAACTTTTGCAAAGCTAGGTAGCTCTTCCCCTTTATATTGTAAGATTTGAAGATAAGGAAGAACTATTTTAATTCTCCAAGTCCTGCTTTTTTTCCCCTTATGCAATGCAAATTGCGTGGGAGCAGGCGTGGGATGGGGGGAAATCCCATCTTCCTTATAGATGGAGATCCATCCAACATATATACCGGTTTCAAAAGCAATATGAGCTAGAGAAGAAAATATTTACTTTCGTTGTCTGCTTGAGTCTGATATTTAGTGTATACATTGCTATTAGGATTTTAAAAATTAATCATGAAGTATCCAAAAGTATTGATCATGATAAAACAAAAATGATAAAATGTGTGCCATGACATTATACTACAACACTGGCTTTTTTCACTTGCATCTCCACATGACACACAATGCATCACAATGTCTTTACCATTATGCTTTGTCATTTGCCCTCAACCCTATGACAATTGTCTCCATTTATTTATCGTGATTTAAAAACAAGTTGGGGGTGGGGAGTATTAAAGATTAAAATCAGATCAAAAACAACAATCAACCAAGGACAACAACAACACAAAAGGATCAGCTTAACCTTAGCTTGCCTATATTCCATTCATGTTACATCCAGACACTAAATTGTGGGCAGAAAGCAAGTGGTGCAAAATGCAAACATTTCCAAGGCAGAAAAAAAAATGGCAGAAAAAAGTCATCTATACAGATAATTTTCCAACCTCATTCAATACATAGGATTCTATACTTGGGATTCTGGGAAATATACAAAGACTCCAGGAGGGCATAATAATGGCATAAACAATTTCCTTAAATCTTTCAGTATAGGCATTAATATAAGTAATGCATTATTGTATATGATAATAATCATCCACCAACTTCATTCTTAGCCTGCCTTTTTTTTTTCATTTTGCTTTCTTTTTTCTAGCTATGATTTTGGTCCATAGCTCATTGTCCAATTTTATGCTTCTTGGAGCAGAAACATATTTAGCTTAAATTCCATTGTACACTGAGAACTGGCTCATAAGTTAACAGCAATAGTTGTAATAATATAATATTTATTTATCCTCCCCTCTTTTTCATTGGGCATATCAGTCTTTCATGAAACTATTCTCATTCTCACTCTCTCCTGCCACCACTTCTCTGACCATTTTGGCAACTGTCCTCTGCATACCTCTAATACCACTTCCTTCCTTATGTTCCAATCTGAGCAAAGAGAGCCAAAAGAAGTCTCTTGATGACTCAGAGATTCTATGTGTCAGCTTCGGAACTCCCTTCTCCTGAAAGACTGCCAAAGCCAGAAAATATTTTCTTCTGGAGCCAATACAACTATTCTTTTAAAAAAAATCAGACGACCCTTGGTGACAAAAAAATAGTAGATAATTATTTTCTTTTTAGGATATAGGTATACGTTTTGTGTTGTAACTCTAGTCTAGTGACAAGATGGGAGAATCTGATTTAATAATGATAGGTTACCCATCATTATTTGGTTGCAGGAATTGGGTATGGCCAGTCTAGTGAAAAAAAGAACTAGATACAGGGACGTACAGTCAGGGGAAGCAGGGGAAGCAGGGGAGGCAGAGCCTCACCACTGTCATCGTGAAAAGAAAAAAAATGTAAAAGGAAAAAGGCTGAAGTAGTTGCTGCCAGAATCACCATGGATGACTCTGCGTAGTGCTTAACTGTTTAAAAAAGCCTCTAAGAAAGTGTTCTCTACAGGAGTGGCAGGAGAACGAGGTGCCTCATCTAGTCTGACTTTATGATCACTCGAGCAGAGCTAAGCAAGTGTTAAAAGCCGAAAACTTCCTGATGTAGATGAGGCACGTCGTTCTCCTGCCTCCTATAGAGGGCATTTTTAGAGGCTTTTTAGAGGCTCTTGCAGCAACTAGTACAGCATGACCTCAGTTCATGCCTTTTTCCTTTTACATTTTTTTTCTTTTTATGATGGCAGGCAAGAGCAGAGTTGAAATCCTCTCTGAAACAGCTGGAAAAGGTACATGTGTGGGTGGGAGGGAGGGGTAGGAATTCTAAAAGTTTGATTGCATGCAGAGCCACGTTGCCTTTTCAAACACACACACACACACACACACACACACACACCTGGATAAAAGTATATAAGCCCAGCTTCACTGATTACAAGTTTGAAAAGGCGACGTGGCTCCACCTGCAATCAAAGGCTGGGATCGGAAGGCAGCAGGCTAATGGGGGGGGGTATGGCAGAGGAGCTGCTTTCAAGCCATTGGAAAATAAATCCAATCCAACTTCTGTATTTGCGTTTGTTTGAGAGTGAGTGAGTGAGTGAGAGAGGGATCCAACTTCTCTGTGTGCGTGTGTCTGTTTGAGAGAGATGGGAGGGAGGGGGAGGGAGAAGAAAAAGAATGAAGGAAAACTTTTTCGCAATGAAGAAAAACAAATGCTGTTGCTTTAAATCAGAACTGAGCATGCCTGGCTGTGGAATTCTGAGAGTTGAAGTCCACAAGTCTAAAAAATTTTGAAACCCCTGTGTGAGTGCCTCACCAGCCATAAACCTCACTGCACGTCACTGACTAGGTATGATATGAGAGCAGCGTTCCAATATTTCAAGGGCTGCCACAAAGAAGAGGGAGTCAACCTATTTTTCAAAATTGCCAGAAGGAAAGACCCGAAGCAATGGATAAAAAGTAATCAAGGAGAGAAGCAATTAGAACTAAGGAGTAATTTTCTGACAGTAAGAATAATCAATCAGTGGAACAGCTTGCCTTCAGAAGTTGTGAGTGCTGCAACATTTGAGGCTTTTAAGAAGATATTGGAGAGCCATTTGTCTAAAATGGCATAGGGTCTCCTGCTTGAGCAGGGGGTGGGCTAGAAGACCTCCAAAGTCCTTTCCAATTCTGTTATTTGCATTCCCATCATTTGTTGTCTGTAAAAATCCTTAACCATCTTATCATGTCTTTCTGAATTTTTTCTGCTGCTCTATGCACTCATATGTCAGTGTTACATGGACCTTCAGTTTAAGCTAAGAAAAAGTAGACATGACAGATTATTCAGAAGGCACCTTCAATTTACAGATGCTTGAGGTAATGAAGAATATAATTATTGAGAAGAGATTTAAACTACAGTACTGTGCGCATTTATATGAGAGTAAGATTCATTAAATGGAACCTATTTCTAAATAAATATATACAAGATTGTTAAAGCTTTAAATTACTTGATTGATTTAGGAAGAACATATTAAAGCATATTAAAGCATATTAAAGCAGGACCATCCCCATTTTAGGTGGCGCAGTGGTTAAATGCAGCACTGCAGGCTACTGCTAGATCAGCAGTTCAGCGGTTCAAATCTCACCAGCTCAGGGTTGACTCAGCCTTCCATCCTTCCGAGGTGGGTAAAATGAGGACCCAGATTGTTGGGGGCAATATGCTGACTCTCTGTAAACCGCTTAGAGAGGCCTGAAAGGCCTATGAAGCGGTATATAAGTCTACTGCTATTGCTATATTGCTAAATATTGTAAACATAAACATTTTGCAAAATATTATACTATCCAGATATGAAACAAATGTGTAACATGGACCTTTATCAGAGGAACAATGTTCTGGACATTTTCTTGAGAAATTCAATTCCAAAAACATGATGTTAAGTATAAATTACAATCATTTGTAGTAACATTTAAAAATAAATTGGCTTTTGGTAATTAACTCATTAATGGGTGACTGGCTTTAGAAAATTGGTTATGTATTATTATGCTCCTGGGGTCTTCATATATTCCCAGAATCTTATGTATTGATAGAGTATATAACAGTGGTGGGTTCTGGATCCCATTCCAACCGGTACGTCTTATCACCTCCGTGAGCCTCTGCAATGCTCCAGCTGGTCAGTGGAGCGTTGCACAGGTGCCATATGCGCCATGTGCATGAACGTAAGTGCCGAAGACATTAAAGACCAGTAAGGAGGTCGAGTTGGTGGGCCCTCCAGGGCACCATACCTGAATGGTATCCGGTGCTCCGTGCAGGCTCCAGTACGCCCGTACCGGGGCGTACCGCCTGCAACCCAATACTGGTATATAAATATTAAGCCTCAATAGTTTTAAAGGCAAGTCAAAATTAGACAAAATATTTGAAAGCTCATTGGAAAAGGTCTTGTTCAGCCTAATGCTCAAATAAGTATACAACTTAATCATCATCTTCTTTTAACAACCTCATAATCCCTTGCGGGGTGGAGTCAGGGCAACTGAATGGAGCTGAATGATTACTGGTTGGATGCCCTTCCTGTCACCAATTCAAAGTTTTGTTCAGCAGATATAGTCTCATTGTGCATAAGTATACAGCCCAATACTCAGAAAATATTATGCAGATAATCCTCAACTTACAATTTGTTTAGTGGCTATTCGAATTACGATGCCACTGAAAAAAGTGACTTATGACTGTTTTTCACAAAACCATTGTAGCATCTCCATGGTCACATGATCAAAATTCAGATGTTTGGCAACTGGCTGATATTTATAGTTGCAGTATCCCAGAGTCATGTGATCACTTTTTGCGACAAGTACAGTCAATTGGGAAGCCAGATTCACTTAACAGTCATGTTACTAATTTAATAACTGCAGTGATTCAGAAATTTTTGGGGTCAATTGTGGTCGTAAGTCGAGGGTTACCTGTAGATGTTAATGAGAATGGTCGAGCTTTATTTTTATCATATTATCTGTTACATGTACAATCATTTTACTTTTAGAATTTATTGGTTACCTATGGTGAATATTCAAATATAGATTTCTAATGTTTAGAAGAGGAAGAACTGGAAAAAATCATAAAATATAAACATCAGCAAATGGAAATGGAATGACTGTTGTAAAAGAAAGCAAAGGTAATACCAACAGTAATAGGAGCCTTGGACATCGTACCAAAGCAACTGAAGCCCCATCTGAATGCCACTGGCATTGACAAAAAACACCATTAGTCAATTGCAAATGGCAACTTTACTTGGAACAGCTTACATCCTGCAATGATTCTTTTACACCATGAAACAACAACTCATTTCCCATGACTTTAGTAAGGATTTGATATGTTTGGGTAAAAACATCAAATCGAATCAAACCTCTGGTTGACTCTGGGGACCAAGCATAATAATAACAATCATTTATTACATTTATATGCCACTCAACTCCCAGCAATAATAGTTTGGGATAAGAGGAAAATATGTATTGTGTCTTTCATTCAATCTCATTTCCTCTATCTGTGCACATCCTTCAGCTATTTGCAACCTTTTGCTATTGTTAAGCAGGTCTGAACCCATTGGCATTTAATTCTGGGAGGATGGGAAAAAGTAATCCAGGCATTTCCTATTGGCTCAGAATGTCGAAACACCTGTTTAAATCATGAGTAGCTACTTGGCTGTGTTCTGCTCTGATCCCTGCCCTTTAATGGAATTAAACCTAGATTTACAGTGAAAAGTATCAAACTACATGGGAAAAATGCAGCCTCTTAAAATATAGTCATATGAATAGGCCTAATGAGACTTACTGTATATAGTTCCAGACTTGGAACTCTTGGAGAAAGAGCAAAGAGGAAGCTTTGGGGTGGGGGTGGGGGATCTATAATTGCAGTGTCTGGGAAAGCCCTCCTAAAGACCTGTGAGAAATCTCCTACAAACCAGTTCTTCAAAAATCCTTGAAAAAAGGCAGAGGCAGTTGCATAGACAAACACAGTTAGGGCATTCCGGTGTCTATTCCCACGATCCTGCAGAAAACCATGGAAGCCATATCAAGAGCTCAACTGTAAACAATCAGTCTGTGTGGTTACCCTGATTCCTACAACTGTAGCCTTCTTTTAAATGAGAACCATGGGAATCAGTTATGTCTCATCCCCACATAATGCTGGTGACACAAGATGGTCACCATGCAGTCAGCAGGTGTGCAAAAGAAGAGGTTTACAAATGCAACTGCCAAAGGCTAAATAACTGCTACATGAGAGATGATATACAGATCACAATTAATTTCGTTTTTCCTGTCAGCTGAAGTCAATTAAGGTTTCAAACTGAAAAGATGTTGGAAGATCACATGTTGACATAAGAAATCATTTACTTTCATGTATTTAAATTTGTTTCCTGTGATTCTATCAAATGGCATTTAATGAAAAGACAGGAAATGCAAAATAACAAATCCAAAACAATACATAAACCAGGGCAGGCAGATAAAACACATCAAGAAAATATCAGCCAATTTAGAATGTCTTCATTTGCTTCCTCCCCTAAAAAAAACAATGAATGGAAAGCAACATGTTTGGAAATGTATTGGCACAGCTATGGTACATAGTTGATGAGCCAAGGTGGCGCAGTGGTTAAAAGCAGCACTGCAGGCTACTGCTAGATCAGCAGGTCAGCGGTTCAAATCTCACCGGCTCAGGGTTGACTCAGCCTTCCATCCTTCCGAGGTGGGTAAAATGAGGACCCAGATTGTTGGGGGCAATATGCTGACTCTCTGTAAACCGCTTAGAGAGGCCTGAAAGGCCTATGAAGCGGTATATAAGTCTACTGCTATTGCTATATTGCTATTGCTATAGTTCTTTTGAAAGGAATTCTGAAGATTTGAAGGAAATGCTCTCAAGCCCTGGATCCAACAAATTTGACTGAAAAGTATTTGTTATTACTTTTGTGTATGCAATATTGTGTATGCCTTCAAGTTGTTCTTGACTCCTATTGACTACATGGACAGGTTCTTGCAACTTCCTTGGGAAGATGTTTGGAATTGGAGATCAGATTGACTGGCCCCAGATCACTCAATTGGCTTCATGTCTACGGCAAGACTAGATTCTAGACCAAAGCTTTTAACCAAAATACATATATAACCAAAATACATATAACTGACTCATATAACTTTTTTTCAAAAAGTACCTGGACTTCATTTTGGTTCTCATCCAAGAAGCTTCTTAAGTTCAGAAGTTCTTGGATGAGAAATGAAACATCTTCAAAGAAAAACAAAGCCCAGTAGCCTTTTGAAAAAGCACCTTTGGGACAACCATGACTTGGATAATTGAGAATTTCCATAGATATATAACTTGGACATGACCACTTCAACTGCTAGAGAAAAACAGGAAAATGGAATGCTCTGTTCACCATCTTGAAGGAATAGATGAGATATAATCTTACAACTAAATGACCAACTTGCATATCTCCTCTATAGTACAAACCCATAGACCAGTGTCACTTATTGCTGGTAAGATGTTTTTGGAACTAATTGCTAATTTAAGCAGAAAATAATTGAAATTCACCCTTTTTTAAAAACTGAACTACTCAATCAAATACATCATTTATGATTATTTAGTCACATGCCAGTAGTAAACATTTCTTTTTTGGGGTTTTACAATATAGTATACAGTATAGTATACAGTATAGAGGTTGCTATCTCTACAAAGTCATTGTAAGGACAATTCTTTCTGCTACAATGGTATATCATTCATTTTGGATTTTCCGTTCCAAAATGCATTTGACAGGGGTCACTTCCTTGTTTCACATGACTTTATAATTGGAAATTCAGAGCTAGCCAATAAAACTGCCCAAAGCTCTACTGAAATCAACAAAACAATTTCAATTTGGAGTATCCAAAGACTGTTCCAAAAATGAATGCTCATTTGTCGTTTTTTCCTGTATTTTATGGAGGGCCAGGGTAATGGAAAAATGTAGCTCTAGAGAACTCCTAAGTGAAGTTTGTACGTTTTTGCATGTTCTTTGAATTAGTGCAATAAAGGTACTGCCTTAATATGTAATTTAGTTTTTATTCATTTAATTTATTCATTCATTCGTTTTTACAGATAAAGCTAGATTTCATAACAGCAGAGTTAGAACTTGGGGGAAGGAGTTGAGTTCTATCTTCTCTGTATATTACTGCAGATACAGCTGTCCAGTTAGAAAATGAAATATTTTTATTTCGCCTACATTACTATTTTTTCCCAAAATATCCCTTTGGCTTTGTTATTATAATTGTTGCTTTTTTCCCACTTCTGTTTTCCAATCTGCAGCTGTACTGACTTATCATGCTATCACCATTTCTGTTGTATTCTGTCTAAAAAAAATATTCTGAAACCCAGGAATGTTGATGTTCATGTCTCAGCCTCATCAAGGTGAGAAACAAGAATACCAAATTGCTCCCTTCTGCTGATCAAGACATGCTGCCACCAAGTTTTCACACTCAACAGCTACAAAAATCTCATTATTCATAGCACTCCAGACAAATGGAAAAGAAATGCATATTGATGCATTGGGAATTTATTCAGTGCATACATTTGTAATTGAAGCTTTTTTTTTCCTTCCTAATTCTGCAGCAGTTTTGGAACCTCATCTTTGTTAGCTGGATATATCCAGGTCAAGAAATTATCTTTGTCACAAAGGAAAACAATAGAGATGAAATACATCATAATTATTTAGGACAGGGATGGTGAACCTTTCAGATACCGAGTGCCCAAACTGCACATGCACGCATACCCAAACTGAAAGGTGTGTGCGCACGCTAATGTGCACATGCACTGACATGTGCACATGCACGTATACACTTGCTTGAATATGGGTGCATGCATGTGCGGATATGCGTGCATGCACAGCAGAGACTCAAAGTCCAGCTGGCCAGTGGGACGCGGGACATCCCAACACCAGCAGTGCAGGAAGAGGTAAGATATTTTTCTTTCGTGAGCTTAGGTTTCATCGTTTGCAGGGGAACAGAAGCTCACAAAAGAAACACCACGGAGATCTGATCTGGGGTGATGGCACACATGCCAGCAGAGAGGGGTCTGCGTGCCACCTCTGGCACGCATGCCATAGGTTTGCCATCACAGATCTAGGGGATGAGTTAAAGCATCTGGATCATTTAAGTAATTGGAAAGCTGTTTCAATAATTTGGAAGCAAGCATCTGTTAATTTTAAAAAATGAGTACTGCACATTTCTTAGACTTCTCAAAGAATGTGAAATCAGATTTGGCTACAAACTCCTCATTTTTGAAATATGGTTTCCCAAGCAGAACTTTCATAGATGATTTGAGCTTATTCCTGTAATTGGAAATTCTATGGTTCTACAATGCTCACAATCTGTCCAAGATACATACAGTACAGAACTTGCTAACTAGCTTATATCCCTTGTACAGAAAACATTCAATTTATTGGATTAACATGGGGAAAGAAGGGCACATTAAAAAGAATATCCATCAAATGTGAATAGCATTTTATACAGATATTTTACAAATTTTACTCAGGCTTAAATGGAAGAGCTTTCATACCTTCACATTTTATGTATTTTATGGACAGGTAAATAGAATAAAGGGACGTTATGCAGATACATGTATTACAATGCATTGTGTCCATTTAATTTGTGTCCATTCAAAGTCTGTTAAAGCAAGTATTGATTGCATATGGAATTGATCCATATTTCAAAAGCTATGAATACTTTATGCAGACCAAGATAACTAAAGAATCTTTCTCATTACATGACATATTCCTATTATTTGATGGTTGTATGTATTTCTTGTCTAAATGTTAAGTGTTTGCCCTTTTATGCTTCTTTGTGTAACATTCAAATTCTGTGCTCTGTTTGTGTTTTGCATATGTTAGCACAGGCTGTAGACATTGATTAAACAATTTCCTCTTTAAGCAGTTTGGTTTATTGCTTTTGAATATAGCATGAGATTGTCCAAATGCTTTCTAACCTAGTTTAGCACAGTTCAAAATTTCTTCTCTTTTGTCACCCTCCATGTTAATCATTTGATCAAGGAGGATGTAGCTATTGACCTTCTTCACTTCATGACTTTCAATTGGGGGAGGGGGGTTGGAAGTAGTTGCTGAATTTGGCATGTCTTCTAAATATCTTTAGGAGTAAAGATTTTCTTACTAATTTAGATACTATTACATTGTGGTATTTGAATATATTGAAACTGCTACTTGCATTTTGGAGATTGTTTTTTCGCTTTTGATTTTTTTAAAATCAAGTATGTTAAGAAGGTGAACCCGCAGCAAAAAATATAAACTGAAGCAAGAGTTAAAATAATGCCAGTCTCCAAAGTCCTATTAGAATATATTCCTTTGTAGACAAGGTCTTTATAAATATTAATGCCACCACTGTGAGTTTCTTTTGAAAAAGTCTAGTCCAAATTTATTTAATACTGACTTTGGTTTTCATTGTTAGTTTTTAGACTTAGTACTCAACATATATATAACATAAAATATGCATCTTTTAACATGCTGATATTGCCTTTTACCACAAAATGGTACATTTTAGAAAAGTGTTTTTTTTAAGTTGACAACTTTTAAAATGTATGGACAATTCCCAGGATTTCCCAGCCAGCATCCATACATCTATTCATCAAATTTGCATATGACACCAAGCTAGCAGGAATAGCCAACACTCTGGAAGATAGGCTTAAGATACAGATACACTGGGTGCTAACAAAATGAAATTCAATGGTGAAAAAAGTAAGGTTCTACATTTAGGCAAGAAAAACAAAATGCACAGGTACAGTATATGTGGTACTTTGCTCAATAGTGGTGACTGTGAGTGGGAGTCCTAGTGGACATCTATTTAAATATGAGCCAGCAGTGTGCAGCAGTTGCCAAAAAAGCCAATATAGTTCTAGCTGCATAAACAGAGGGATAGAATCATGATCACGTGAAGTGTTAATACCACTTTATAATGCCTTGGTAAGGCCACACTTGGAACTGGGTACGTCTAGTTTAATGAAAAGAAGGATGAGGGGAGACATGACAGCAGTGTTCCAATATCTCAGGGGTTGCCACAAAAAGAGGGAGTCAAGGTATTCTCCAAAGCACCTGAGGGTAGGACAAAAAGCAATGAGTGGAAACTAATCAAGGAAAGAAGCAACCTAGAACTAAGGAGAAATTTCTGACAGTTAGAACAATTAATCAGTGGAACAGCTTGCCTCCAAAAGTTGTGAATGCTCCAACACTGGACATTTTTAAGAAGATGTTGGACATCCATTTGTCTGAAGTAGTAGTGCTTCCTGCCTGAGCAGGGGGTTGGACTAGAAGACCTCCAAGGTCCCTTCCAACTCTGTTATTCTGTTCTGATCTGTAAGTTGTCAAGTTTCAAAAACACAATGTTAGCTATTCAAATCACCTTTTTGTAGGCAAAAATTTATTTTATCATAGTATTTGACTGAATCATATCTAACCATTCATGTGTCTAATTATATTGTAATTTCATTATATACACTGTATATTAAAGAAGTAAAACATTTGAAACAATGAAGGGAATCGGTTTTTAACACCAGTCATCTTATTTCTGGGCAGAATTTGTAACATGCACCCAAAAGAATAGATAGATAAACTAACACCTGGATTTTTCAAGGATTTTCAACCCAATCTGTGGGAGAGTTTAAACCAAGATTATGCAGAAAATTATGTATAAAAGTCAAGAGGATGGGAGGAAAAAGTTTTCAGGAAATTATTGGCAGACATGGTGATCAACAGTCATGTAAGAAATAAATATTTAGGTCAAGGCAAGTTCCAGTTGCAACATTTGTAACTCAGATGGGCAGCTTGAGAACTATCCATAGGAATGTGTGGCATGTACGTATAAAGTATTTCTATGAAGAGAAAAGAGCACACCAATGGTGTTAAGCTTTAATCTACATGGGAATATATCCTGCCCTCAGGTCACTACTTTAGACTCAGAGTGGATATTTGAAAGAAGCAGATAATGTAGCACTCTTTTCATCTGTTAGTCAGACAAAATGAGAGGCTCGCTAATTAAGGAAGGTATTTTACATATTAATTATATATATATATATATATATATATATATATATATATATATATATATATATATATATATATATATATATATATATATATATATATATATATATATATTTAAAGTCACAACCCCTGGTATGCCCAAGTGTGGGAGGAAGGTCACACTTCCACTCTCTGTCATTAGGCTCGTCACAAGAGTCCATCCAGACAGAAACCCAATATTTTTACTGTATATATATAACAAAAACACATATATATATATATATATATATATATATATATATATATATATATATATATATATATATATATATATATATATATATATATATATATATATATATATATATACACATGCAATAATAGTGTACTTATTGGTAATTGGCCAAATAAAATCCAATAAATTGGATTTTGCCAAATAAAAACACACATCCAACATGGGTAAAACAACAAGAAAAGTACAGAACACTCTGCTTGGAGCTACAAATGATACTCTCCCAAATTATTGTAATGAATCACCAATATTTCTGTTCAGTTTAATTTCTTTTAAGCTGTAGAGGAGCTAAAATTGTATAATGATGATGATTATCAAAGTAAATGAGAGGTATTATCCAAGATAATTCATCAATATTGTTTAATTTAAATAGTTGTCATGTATCCTTGAAAGAAATCTAGAAATTGCTATGGGTATAGTTTTGTAGGCTTTCCGGCAGTAGCATATGACACCAATTCTAGCCAAGCTGCAGTAGCTCCCAATGGTTTATGGAATGAAGGCCATAAGAATATGTACCCTCTGACATCCTTTCCCACAATGGCCTCATCAGTACTCACAACAATATAGTACCTCACCTTATCTTTTTCACTATTGGATTATGTAATGTATTCTAGCTGTGGTTGCTCTTTTGAACAACCAGTTTGTTCAAAATCCAACAACCAAATCACTTTCTAGTATGTCTTTTGGAAAGAGGAAGGTATTTTTTTAAAGGAAGATATCTCCCCACCGTGTAACTTTTACAGGGCTAGGTCAAACCATCATTAAGAAGGGCAAATTATACCACTGATTCTCCTTGAGGTCCAAAAGATGGATCAGTCTTAAATCTTTCTATTTCACCTTCACTTGATAAGGAGTCAATCTGCAGAGTTTAAAAAAGCCCTAGGCTTATCAAGTATGAACTTACTTGGATACTCATTATAACAGCAAATTGTAACGTGTGTATTGCACCTGTGCAATGGGGTACATCTTGTAGACATCCCAGGTGGAGCAGTGGTGTACTTACCCCCCCCCTTTCTTCCTGCAGATTATAATCGTCTCTTCTTGGTCACACAATAATCTAGATCAATGTAAACACTGATTTAGATGGAAGGACTGTATGTGCTGAGAGTCGTCCATGCAAGGAAATCTTTGGCTCAATGTGACTTGTCCCGTGTATAGACATTTTAGCAATATATTAGGGTGTGCCCAACTTTTCTCACATATACATACACATTCCCTGAATGTACAGCTGCCTGCAGGGGGTTGTGGGGTTTTTTTTTGGGGGGGGGGGGAAGTCTGACACTTCTAAAAGCCTTACCTATTCTTGCAAGATAAAAAATGTTCCCTTATGGTATTGAAGGAAAAAAAACACCCAGTCCATTATGAAATAATCTATTCACCAAAAGACAGATCACAAGCTTATTTGATGTCAAGGCAAATTCCTGTATAAATAGCTTTTCCAATTTTTAACTTATGTTAGATAAAAATTCTTCTCCATCCTAAGTGGCATGACCAATACATCTCATTGATGCCAGTTTAGGCAACAGTACAATGCTAAGCATGTTGACTCAGAAATAAATTAGTTTAAGTTCTGTAAGCCCTGTGAATTATGTTTAGAAAACACATTTTAGAAGTTGTATTTCATGTTCAATCATTCTCCATCATAATCTATTTTGAAGCCGATGAATCACTGATATATACACAAAGTGTTTTTATAACCTAAACCTGCATTTTGAAGAACGTTTTCTCAATAGCTCAACAAACAACCACTGGATAAAAAGTAAATGAGTGAAATTTCCACATCTGGAAACAGAATGTGATGAAGGTGCTTTTTAGGTGTGTTTATGTTTTCAGGAGTTTCATATGATGCATGCTTTTCCTGTTGACGAACAAATTTAACTTCCATAGAGACAAAAAATGAAGCAAGAAAAAGAAGGGGAAAAAAGAATGGTCAGGAAAAGCCATGAACCTTAAATAATATTTATTTAAATAATAGATCAATTTTTTTGGTAGAGTTTAACAGCACTTTTTTTTCAGAGCAGATTACAAAATAAATATTAATGCAAAATAAACATTGGCATAGTATTATTCGGTGGTCCATGATAGAAACAAATAGATACCTATGAATGGAAGTTAAGAATGTGGAGGAGTCTGGGAGCATCTTATCTAATCAACATATTTTATTAAGATACAAGCTTTCAAACGCTACTGTTCATTTCATTAGCTGCAAGAGATAAAGCCCTGTGAATCACATCAGAATGCTGGAAAATTGCATGTATTTTCCAAATCCCAATTGAGATATAGGTCGAACCTCCTTTATTAGAATTTGTGAACCAGATCTTTTGAACTGACCATCCTTATCCCTAGGAAACAGCTATGCCACTTTTTAGAAAAGATCAAAACTATCTTTGAAGCTACTAATGATATTTATCAACTCTGTTCCTGTAGGAGATGACCAAGGTGAGCCTGAGGGAGATGTCAAATGCATCAGAGTCTTAAGTCCGTTTGCACCCACAAGAGTCTAGTCCACCTTGAATTCCATTGACTCATCTACCACCAATTTGCTTTGACCGTTAGTACAGTTAACATTCAATAAACCTATATATCTATTTGGACTGCTTGGACTCCTGATTTCCTGTAATTGACAGTTGTTTTAGTAAAATCCAGTCTCCCTTTCTTCATATTTCATGGTTTAATTAAATGAAACTCTGGCCTAGAAGACCCAATCAGCACAATAAAGTAATTGTAAGATGCTACAGAATTCTTCTCAGACTTAGTCTTGATTCCTGATATCTTCACAGATGTGTTCATGTAGTTCTCCTGGCAACCATATTCACATAATTTGTAACTGTTTTCTTTTTACCTTCCCAGTCCGTACTACAGCCCTGGGGTTTCCTGGGAATCTCATTTGTAAGTTTGAGCCTGCTTATACTTGTTAATATCAGTCAGGCTTGGCCAGGTGCTTTCTGTCATAAGTATCCTAAAGTGATAGCATGGACTATGTAATATACTCTTTTCTCATAACCTGATTTGATTATTGTAATGCATTTTATATGGGATTGCTTTTAAAGATATCCCCATAGTGCAATTGCTATAGAACGTAAAAGCAAGAATACTTGTAAGTGCCAGATGGTCAAATCACATTACATCAATTTTACTTCACCTTTATTAGCTACTATTCACTTCTGTTCCCGATTTAAAGTTATTGTTTTGGCCTATGAGGGTTGATGCTGGGTTGTCTAAAGAACTGTGTACACCATAGAAGCCTGCCTACACTACCAGAGATCTTGCTTTCTGAACCAGTAATCTAACTGTTAAATTAAAGATATCAAGGAAATGACCTCTCCAGTGACATGTCTCCCTTCCAAAATCTCCTTTTCTGCCTGCCTGGCTATCTGTCTGATATCAATTACAAGCATTCAGTACCTTCCTAAGGATCTTCTTATCCCTGATGTGCTAAGGTCTCCTAAGAAATTAGTGGGATTGATGGGAAATTTTTTATTGCTCTTATTGGTTGATGACAATAACTTCAGGGTGCACATTTTTAACCTTTTGTAAACTACCTGTTGAAAGCAACATATTATCTGTTTACCAATAAGAATGATGAATATGACATAGAAACATTAGTTGCTCGGGTCAATGACTTGCAAAGATACCTAGACAGGGAATCTGGTATCTGGATATAAGACCTCTCAGTGACATTCAGTTATGGTATCCTTCTGGATCACCTACAAGGGCTGGAAATTGGGGGCACCATTCAAAGCAGAGGTGGGTTCCTACCAGTTCGCACCTATTCAGTAGAACCGGTTCGTCAAATCTACCGAACCGGTTAGAAGAGGTTCCACCAGTGGACCCGGAAAGCAGGCCACACCTACAGAAGAGGTTCCAAATTTTTTTGAAACCCACACTGGTCCTTGGATATGATTATTCTACACTATCATGCTCATATTTGTAAAACTCAGTGCCTCTGTGAAAGGTAAGGATGACTACTGCGTTTGTGGTGCAATCAGAACACTGCATGTGTTGAAGTTGTTTTAACTCAAACCAAAGATGCCTTTTAAAAAACAAGTTTACATCATATTCTTATGCATGCCAGTGCTGTGTGTGAGATAATTTAAGATGGTTCTGACAAGTGTCGTCGGCATCTTCATATCCGGTCCCATCAGGTCACATGGGTGGCAAGCCACTTCTACAAAGGAGGCTACATCCACAGAGTAGGTTCGAACAATTTTTGAAACCCACCACTGATTCAAAGGTGTTTGTATTTCTACCTAAGTGGGCAGTGCAAGTCAGAAGTAATGGAGGGAAAATACTCTAGTCCTTGGTTATCACAGTGTCATGTTTCCCATGGCTCATTGTTCTCCCTCAAGCTTTTCAAGCTTTTCAACAACTTATGAAACTGCTAGGAGGGGGATAGCTGCCAGTTTATGGTGCAGTTTCCTTAGTAGCTATAAAATTCCACCCTGGGCTATGTTAGAAAGCCTGAACCAGTGCCTGGTTCTAGCTAGGGTGTCTAGTTAGAGTGAAAGAAATCCAAATTAAACTCTAGATGAAGTTGCTTTTCATCAGTAAACACCAGAGCATTCTGATCCCATTAGTTACTCTGGTGAGTCAGCCTCTGATCAATGCTCTGTTGGATAATTGCCATACCCCCCACATGGAGCTGCCTTTGGAAACAGCTTAGAAGATGTACCTTCTTCATAATGTGCTGGCTAGACCTCTAGCAAGTCTAGGCCCCATTACAGAATAGCACCAACTCTAGATAGCTGCCGTGATTCACAATAGCCTCCCAATCAATTCAAAGTGTGGATTAGATCTTGGAAACTCTTTACAATGTTTTTATTGATTGATTTATTTTCACCAAGCATGAATTAGATAACAGATATATGTATAAACATGACTATGAATACATGAAATAGATACAAATACAAGGGAAAATTAGGACAGGGATGGTAGGCACTCTGGTGCACTTATGCAAGCCCCTAAAGACCTCTTAGGAATGTAACTGATGAATGTAACATCAAGTTACATCAGGAACCACCTAGCCAGAACTGAATTTGCCTGTCTGGTCTGAACCCCTACAGCAAGCCTGCTGAGAATCCTTTCTATAAGAAGATTGTGCAGGGTAGACAAAGTGGCGTATTTTTGTTCTCCATTGTAGCCTCCAGGCTTTCAACTTTTTCCAGCAGTACATTTGGCCCCTCTTTGCGTTTTGCAAGGCACTGAAAACTATATAATTCCAACATGAATTCTAGCCAACTGATTCTTTGTGGATACTCATCTTGGGGATACATGATATTTTTTATTCTGCTGATCAGCTTCTTAATCTGCTTCGTTGTTTGTCACCAGAGTTCCAATTGACTAAGGCAGCTTACAAATAAATAAACAAATAAATAAATATTAAAGCAAACATCAAACAAAGAAAAATATCCTGCAATCAGACAACAAACAGAGAAGGCATCCTTCTCTCTGCCAGGCAATTCTAAATGTTTATTTATTTATTTCTCACATTTCTTCCATTATGATTCATAGGGATTCTAAGTCTCTCTCATTCAGGCCCATAATATAACACCTTCGTGAATTACCAGATAACACCAGATGAAATGCAAGCCCTAGAAGAAACCTTCACAATCTCTATTCTTTCACTAGACTACAAAATGACAAGAATCACAGAAATACTCTGCAGTCGGCCACTCTGCCTTTAAATTCCAATAGCTGCCTATAGACCCATTTAGTACATATACATTTTTTCCAGATATTCTAAAGTTCTTTCCATGAATGGTGAAGCAAAGCAGCATAACTGTTTACCGCAAACAGAATACAAACACCCGCCTCCATTCACATACAGACACTTAGGAAAAGTAAATTCCACAGAATCTAATTAGGCTGACTTCTGATAGACAGGCTAGGCTTGAACTCTTAAAAGATTTATTGACGTGTTTCTGTTATTGAAATTAGCCCTCACTGATGCTGGAAGCTAGGCTCCAATGTTAATAGCCAAGGGTGGAAAATTATTGGCTAAAAGATTGTTCTATATATTTAGTTGCTTCTTGCACTATTATGCAATATTCCATCTGCTTCATAAAACAGAGGTAAAATCATACAAAACCAAAACTACAACATAGCGAAAAATATGAAACATTCACAAACTAAGCAAGAAGAGAAGAAAGTGGACAAACATTGAAAAAACATTAAAACTTAAAAAAACTGACTTGATTGAAAGAAAATACTTAACTCTTATCTTGGGCAAACAGAATATAACAACAGTCTCCTTGGAGTCAAAAGAAATACAAGACTGGATGTTACAGTAAGACAAACTTACATCCCAGGGCTCACACAGTTCTCCCAAAAAAGAAGGAGCAAGATTCTCATAAAACATGAGAAGATAAGAAAAGATTGACTAATGTCTACTCTTGAACATTGATAACCAAATATATGATTAATACAAAGGCAGTAGGCAAGACTTTGGAGGAAGAAGCTTCAAATCCTTACTAAATAGTCAACCAGCCAAAGCAGAAAAAAGAAAAGAAAAAAAAATAATTGAACATGTTAGCAAAACGTAAACATGGTAATGATAAAGCAAAGATTAACATTTGGGATAGGGAATTGGGATAGGGAGTGAACAACATCCTGTTTCATAACTCTGATTAACTCTTCCAAGGATTTCACTGAACTGGGGATATAGCAAACACCCAGTTCAATATTCTTATTATTCAAGGCTAGCTAAACTCTGGAACTGAGGTAGACAAAGAACTGGTTTTCCTGATACCTATTTCAGATAGTCCTTGATTCACAATAGTTCATTTAGTGACCGTTCAAATTTACAACAGCACTGAAAAAAGCAACATGACCATTTTTTACACTTACGACCATTGCAGCATCCCATGGTCATGTGATCAAAATTCAGGACCCTTGGCAACTGAGTCATGTTTATGACAGTTGATGTGTCCCAGAGTCATGTGATCACCTTTTGCAACCTTCTGACAAGCAAAGTCAATGGAAAAGTCAGATTCACTTAACAACCTTGTTACTATTCAATTCAATTTAATTCAATTTATTAGATTTATAGGCCGCCCAATCCCTGAGGACCCCGGGCGGCTTACAAGAACAAGAAAAGAAAAACAAAATAAAAATAATTTAAAAATTCCCCAACACGCATACGTTCTGATCGGGGCTGGACCCTACATAATAAGGTCAACAGCCCCAGGCTTGCCGGAACAGCCAGATTTTAACAGCTTTTCTGAAGGCCATGAGGGTGGGTGAGGTCCGGACCTCTGGGAGTAGCTGATTCCACAGGGTCGGAGCACACTGTGCAGTGATTCACTTAATAACTGTGGCAAGAAAAGCCATAAAATGGAGCAAAACCCACTTAACAAATGTCTCACTTAACAACATAAATGTTGGACTCAATTGTGGTTGAAAGTTGAGGACTACTTTGTTAGCAGCTCTAAATTGTGACTACCAGGCCTGGATTGCGAGAATCAAGATGAACACTGGTTGGCAGTAAAATGTGTTTCTTCATTTGTTTCCTCCCCCCTCTCTCTCTTCTGCCATCCAGGGTTAATCTGGATTCTCGCAGCCCAAAGCTGGTAGCTCCAATCCAAGGCAGCCTCCCAATTCTGCCTCATGATTTATCTCGATTTTTATAAATCTCTAATCATTCTCCCACCCTGGCATTTGTACCCGTACATTGGTCTGCCTCAGTCTGATTTCCTCTGGATGTAGAATTACATTATGCAGAATCCCTATCCCTATCCCTAAAACATTCTGGGCAGAGTAGCCACAGGATGAGAAGGCTGATCAGGAGAGATCAGCTAATGTTCCAGCCTGGAATACAGACGTATGTAGGAATTCAGCACAATCAAAATTCTTTTGGAGTCACTGTGCATAGGTGTAACTGCCCATTCTGCCTTGGGATATGAACTGGTCTGTCAAATGATCTCATGTATTTTATTCATGTGCTTCCCAGTAATTTACGGGAAGGGGAGAGAGAGAAGGTCCATTCTTTCATATGGAAAAAACAGGTTGAACAGGAGAATAGCTCTCTTCTCCATATACTGTGCTCAGCTGCTTTGGGAATTTTTCCCCCCTAGCAGATTCTCTTTCAAAAGTAAAGATGGGAGAAATTATTGCCTTGTTCCAATTAAACAGGCTGAGGCAAAGCTTTGGGGAATGAGACATTCTTTTCTTCAATGACATAGGAGAACAAAGCAGACACCAGAGGAGTAGCTATTCTATCACATCTACTTGGCATTCCCAGGCTGGAATCCCTGCATTTGGGGATAGCTTGCAGTTATGTATTGCTTCTCTTGATGACATTTCAACAGCTTTTTGGAAATCCACAACAATTTACACTAGCGAAGGAGGCTAGCCAGATGTTTGTCGACATCTTGACGTAAGCAGCCTCAGAAGGCTAGGCTGAAGAAGGCTGTGTTCTCAACAGCCTTTGAAAGGTCAGCATTTAGCACTAATGGCTCAAAGTTTGCTGGGTTTTGCTCAGTCTTTAAGTTTTCTTTAGCCTCAGCATCTATGGTAGGGCTATCAGTAGGTGAGTGGCAAGGTTTCCTTTACATTAGTAAACAGTTTCAATAATTCATTCATTCATGTATTCAGTTTATATGGCTTATATAAAGTTTATATTCAGTTTATATTACCGGGTGACTCTGAGCAGTGAACTTTGAAAACAGCCAAATATACCTCACTATAAAAGGTGAATAAATTATAGCAAGCAATAGTTAGACTTATATACCGCTTCATAGGGCTTTCAGCCCTCTCTAAGCGGTTTACAGAGTCAGCATATTGCCCCCAACAACAATCCGGGTCCTCATTTTACCCACCTTGAAAGGATGGAAGGCTGAGTCAACCCTGAGCCGGTGAGATTTGAACAGCCGAACTGCAGAACTAGCAGTCAGCTGAAGTAGCCTGCAGTGCTGCATTTAACCACTGCACCACCTCAGCTCTGATGATGAAAATACATCAATTTGTATACATCTATACAAATAACATCTATGTTAGATAGTCCCCAAACTTTGTGACTTGGCAACCCAGCTGCATGGCAGAGGGGAGGGGAACTGGGTCGTGTGAGTGCCAAGCTGGTGCACATGTGCCTGATTGCCCATCATCCCTTTGGTTGTGCAAGTTGAGCTGTACACATGCTCCAACCAGCCACTCACATGGCCCAATTTTGAATAGGCCATGGCTCAGCAGTGGGCCGCTGCCCAGAGGTTGGGGACACCTGGTCCAGAGATGGTATTCTGCCAGTTCTGACTGGTTCACCTGAACCAGTAGCGGAAATCGTGGGTGGCCCTGCCCACCTGCCCCAGCTGTATGGCATTCCAATTAGGACATTTTTTTTAGGCAAAGCACATTTGCGGTAGGTGGTGTGCATGCACGGACGTGGAACGTGAGAGTGAAGCATGCACATTCACATTTGCAAACTGGTAGGGAAGGTGAGTGAATACCACCCCTGCCTTGATCTATAGCACTGGGCATAATCAGACACAAAACACATATTGATACAACCTGGCTGAGGGAAGAGCCAGGAAGAGGACTTCAAGGCCTGGCCAAAAGCCAGAAGGTTCAGGTTGTCTGCATCTCAGCGTAGGGGATGTACAGCAGCAAAGAAAGCATGCTACTTCAGTCCCACAAGAGGACACTGTTTCAAAGACAGGATCTAAAGCACCCCAACCGTGTCTGATCTTGTCAAGCAGGGAGACATAATTGGCATAGGAGTTTCCTCAAATACTTTGGCCCTGACCCATGAAGGGCTTTCTAAGGGTTAACCACCACTTTGAATTGCATGTCAGAAGTCAAGAGTATAATCTACACTAATGCAGTTTGTGTAGAAATGTTGTTACATGGGTACATCAAATACCCACGTATACATAATCCTGTACTGCTGTATTTTAGACCACCTGTAACTTGTGAGTGATCTTCAAGGGTAGCCTCATGTAGAACCCAATGCATAATCCAGGTGAAAGAACACCACGAATTGTATGACCACTAGCAGATTTCACACTAGAAATGTATTCAATTTGTCCACGAGATGGATTTGTGCACAGCTCCTCCTAGGTATTGCTGTTACTTGTTCCTCAAGCAACAGCCACAAGGCCAGTGCATAATTGTCCCACATCTTTGTTGCAAAAGACAACAGATTCCACAAAGACACAGTTCTTTAATACATAAATCTCAGAATCCTCTTTGGGAAAATGATGATTCTTACCAAAATTCCTATTGAAGTTTCCAAATGTCACTTGATACATCCATGTGATCCAAAATGATGGTAGAAGACAAAATCTCATATCTTACTTTGTGATCTTTCTGAAAGTTTTCCTTCCTTCCTCTTTCTTTTCCTTCCTTCTGTTGGAAGAAATGCCCATCTGTATTCAGTTCCCAGTGAGGAAAGAGACACTGGAAATATGGAGGCTGATTGGAAAGGTGGTTTATTGATGGACAGGACTACATGGGTTTGAAGTTCTGGGCAGCTGAACACATGGAGGACAGAGAGGTATTTATACCCTCTCTTT
Source organism: Thamnophis sirtalis (assembly GCF_051295495.1). Taxonomy (NCBI): domain Eukaryota; kingdom Metazoa; phylum Chordata; class Lepidosauria; order Squamata; family Natricidae; genus Thamnophis; species Thamnophis sirtalis. The sequence goes on from NW_028261381.1 coordinate 95,764,774, forward strand.
GGTCTTGCCCTTCAGCTTCCTATTCCTGTGCAAGAAATGTATTTTATTGGTTGTCAGTCTCCCAGGTGGCTATGTGGGGGTCATAACTGAGGTTGTCTAAAATATGTTTTAGTTGAACCTTGCTAGGTGAAGCAATGAAGAGGACTTGGTTGTGCCATGGGATGAGCTCTGCTGATAGATAATCCTATTAAGTCCTGGAGAGTCATGTCTTAATCCCATCACCCTGGAGCTGAAGGTCTAATTGTCTTGTAGATAGGCTGGCCCAGTCCTGCTGGGGCTATTAAGAAAGGTGGGGGCTTCTTTCCAAGAGCATGTTTCTCCTTTAGGGAAATATAATATTCTGCCTTTTTATAGTTTCCCAAAATATTTCATTCTTTTAGGAGAGGAATGGGTGCTAACTTTCTATACTTCCTCTCTTTCTTTCTTTCCTTCCTTCTTTTTCATCTCCCTTCCACTATCTTTCTGAACATCTTCTATCTACCTTAATAAAAAGAGCCATAGTTCAGGGACAGGTAGCAGATCGGTTCAATCTCAGCATCTGTGGTTAGGGCTAGAGTTAGATTTCTCTGTGAAACCTTGCTGATATGCAGGAAATACTGAGCTTGATTATGATGACTTGACTCAGTATAATGCAATTTCCTATGTTCCAACAATATATTTTTTAAAAAAAAATCATTATCTCTACAAGTCTAATCTATCCCAGAATTAACAATGCCTCAGCATTTCTACTGGGGAAAAATATGCCTGATTTCCTCAGGGCTGAAAAAGGTATGATTAATCCTAAAAGATCATTAGTACATTAGACTAGGCTGCTGAATTAGACCAAGGCCTATCCCAGCAATTTGTTTCTTATAGTGTCCAACTAGATGTCTCTGGGATGCTCACTGGCAGGAAATGTAGATATATCCCTCTCTAGCTGATATTTCCCTTTACAACTGGTTTTTAGAGGCAAGCCGCCAACAGCCCAGAGGTAACACTGAGTCTTCAAGACCAACAGTCTTTGATCGATCTATTATCCGATTCTTCAAAGTTAAGGCTTATCACTACATATTGCAGTAATAAAATATACAGATTAATAATTATTATAACCAATCCTAAATAATGGAGATACTTTCTGAATAAGACTTTATTTTTCAACAGATTTTTCCCCTCTTGTGATAAGTTAAATATCATTTATTATATTCTTTTTCCTTCAAAGGCAAAATAATGTTTTAAAGTTGACATTTATAAACATTTATGGTTCATGGATTAAAGAATTAGAATAGACAATAGTGAATGATTAATGATTGCATATTATTTTGTTTTAATTTATTTTAAATTATTTAATTTAAGCTCCAATCTGAAATGTTTCAGTGGATTTAACATTAAATCTGACTATCAAAAGATCTTATTTTGAGTTTACTGAACATACCAAATAATATATTCAAAAGGATAGACATTGGATTCCCTTTGCTGACAATGTGAAATTTGGGGGAGGGGGGTCTCATTAACTCATATGATTTATTAATCACTGACCTCCTTTTAGAATAATATTTTAAAGTACATAAGTAGATTCATGGGAAGACTTTTACTATCAAATTGTTAATCTTCAATGATGTCCTAAAGCTTAGGCTTTCTCTATTTTTGAAGTGTATTTGTGGTGCTGCTAAGATAATTATTTTCAATAATTAGATGTTTTTGAAAAGGCATTTATCTTCTAAATGGTTGAATGCAACAGAGATATCTGAAAAACCTTTTTCCATACTAACTTTCAGGAAAATATAAACATTATCTTAAAATACTTTCAGAAAAAAAATCACAAGAAGAATCCTATTTTGTGCTTTTCTGAGGCAAAATTGCACATGTCCTATTGGTCAGGAATCAGGAATCAAACTTCACTGGATGGTGTGTTTATCTTTTACTTTACAAATAAGACCACTTGAGGATATCATCTACAGAGATAAGGAGCAGAAGAAAGGCCCGACCTTTTGCCTGATTGTGTTTCCCATTCAGAATATTCCAGGAATAATTGTGTATCAAAAGACAATTAGCTAACTGGGTTGTTCCCATAGAAACTTATCACCTGTATTTGCCTAACAAAGGCATGTTCCTGCTCTGTTGATTTGATCAACTTTTAAGCACTCTCTAGTGTGGATTTAATACTTTCTTGTCTAATCTTAAAGGTAAAGGTAAAGGTTCCCCTGGCACATATGTGCTAGTCATTCCCAACTCTAGGGGGGGGCGGTGCTCACCTCCATTTCAAAGCCAAAGAGTCAGCACTGTCTGAAGTCGTCTCCGTGGTCATGTGGCCAGCATGACTAAATGCCGAAGGCGCATAGAACACAGTTGCCTTCTCACCAAAGTAGTCCCTATTTTTATACTTGCATTTTTACATGCTTTCGAACTGCTAGGTTGGCAGAAGTTGGGACAAGTAGCAGAAGCTCATTCCGTTGAACTGCCAACCTTTCTGATCGACAAGCTCAGCATATTAGCTACTGAGCCACCACGTCCTTTTGTCTAACCTTACCTCTTCTTAAAATTTACAACAAATTGGTAAACCAATTCCTTAGTTTTATACACAACACAAATTTGTAGGGTTGCAATCAAATAGTTTTCAAATGTCCAAGATCATTTAATTTATAGCCAATGACATTTAAAAAAAAAAAAAGAAAGTCACCATTTAAAATATCACAAAGTGAACATTTTTCAATTATCTTGTGGGTGTAATTTCTAAAACTTCTCTGTTCAAGCTACACAAAATTACCTTCTTAAAGGATGATAGAATGTTCCGCTACCCTATAATGGCATTATCCTCAGATGTAGGAAAGCATGGCTGAATTTTCTTCCCACAAATTTCTTTTTTGCACTTGCCCTTCCACTTTCATCAAACTGTCTCCTTGTAAATTCTTCAATAATTCACCAATAGAAGCAGATTTTTAATAACATCAAATAAATTGTCGGAAGAAAAAGAACATCCATTCAGAGAGGGTCATACTTAAAACATGTAACTATTCCATTACCTTACTCTTGCTTGTATTCACTGCCTTTGAAATCAGATCTTGAATTACTTTAGCCAAACAAATACAGATCATTCAGCATTTTATAGAAAAAGTATCAGTAGAGATGAAGAATTATGGTAGATTGGAAAGAGCTCTATGGAAGTTATTAAATTGCTTCTTCACATTCTTCCTAATTGTTACTATTGCACTGTTGTATGAAGCTGTTATGTGCTAAAAATACACATTTTTCCAAAGAATAAATTGTTGCTTTGAGAAGGAGGTGTTAGGCTAACATATCTGGAGTATAAATATATGGATAAAGACTTTAGTTAGAATTTTATACACGGCTTTGGTAAAAAAAAAAAAAAAAGCAGATTTAACAAAGAAAACAGTACCGGATTTAAAAAGGGTTTTATGCTCAAGGTCTGTCCTTCAGCTCTATGAACTGTACTGTTACTCTGTACTCTGTATACAGGCTATAAATATATTTTTTTTAAATGAAATGGCTTATGGACCCCTTATATTGCTGCTCTGATCTAAGAGAGGAAGAGATGTAGAAAGATTCTTTTGATGATACAGGAAGTTCTTCTTTTTGCTACAGAATTGTCTACAATGATGTAAAACTTGCTTCTCTGGGAATCTCTTAATATAAGGCTTGAAGTTGTTTTCTGCAGAGAGGATTGCAGAAAATATTTGGAGCACTTTTTAAGATTACAGATACTCCCAAATTATGTTTTTAAGTGTTTTGTATAGTTTATTCTGTTTATTTTTCTTTAACTTGGTTCTTAGGTTTTGTTTATCATTCTACATACACATTATTATAAAATATTTTCTTTTAAAGAAAATGTATTGTGAATCTACAGATCTTGCAATCAGGGGTGAAATGCCACTGGTTTGAATTGGTTCACCCAAACTGATAGTAAAAAAAAAAATGCTACCAGTTCGGGCAAACCGGTAGCTCCAACAATCAGCTGTGTGATAATCAGCTGTGCTGCACGATTAGAAATCATGCTGCACAGCTGCTTGTCACACAGCTGATCATTGGAACTACCAGTTTGTCTGAACTGGTAGCATTTTTTAAAATGATCAGCAGTTTAAATGATCAGCTGTGTGACAAACAGCTGTGCCACACGATTTATATTCTCTAGAAAACAGGAAATCCTGCTTTCTACCGAATATAAATCGCATGGCACAGCTGCCCCCCCCCCTCGCTGTTCTACTTACCTTAATCCTCATTTTTCAGTGTTGCACAGTAGTGCCTATGATGCTCATGCACGCAAAGTGTGCACACCCACACATGGATCTCCAAATATAAGACATCAATGTCTACCTCTCCAAATTTGTTTCTTTAATTTTAACCAGGGGCAGAAGGCCTTTGAGTTGGTCAAAGCTTTAGCTCTGCTCAGAGAAAGTATCGGGTGCTAATGAAATAATTTATTTCACTGGCTAAAAAAATGAATTTAAAAAAAATAAATGAAGAAAATATTAGGAGATATTTCAATCTCCTAAAAAGAAGTATGCATTTATCCATATTTGACTTTGAAGACCTTGATTTCCAGGTTAGGGTTAGGGTGCTGTAGTGATCTATACCTTAAAAAAAAAAAAAGCTTCAAGCAACTTTAGACGCAATGAAGGCATCCCAGGTCAGCAGTCACTTTTAACCATCTTACATTAGGATTATTACTAAAGGGGGACCGCTGCTGAATTTTCATTTCATCCACAAGAAGCATTGATTGCAATTAATGCTCCCGGCCATTTAAGTCATTACTGTACACTTCATGAGAAATCAAAGTAGAAATGCCATGGAAATTAAACTCCTTGACCCGTAGACATTTTTCCTCTCTTTGATGTCAATCTAAATAGCTGTTTTGACTGGGATATAATTTTAGTTTTTAGGCATACAAGCTCTCTTGACAGCTACAATGCTAGACGTAAAAACGAGGTTATTTTTCCTTAAATGACAATTCCACACCTTAAAAACACAGTTTTTTCCCCTGAATGAGAGTGATATCAAACTGTTTCCATAATATTACACTTATAATTTATAAAATACTCAGTTCAGTTTATACTTGTAAAGTTTCTTAAACTTTTCCAAGTAACAGTACATCAAAGAATTATTTTTAATGAAAAATGAAACACCGTTTTTGTTTTATGAAAGGAAACACATACATTAAAAGGAAACACACTGAAATTCCTCATATTTTAATAATGTTTTTATTCTCCCTTCCATTTAATACACTGATTATAAATCTTAATGGTCTGAATGAGCTTGCATATGAGGGTATATTTCCTTAATGTTTGAAAGGAGATTTATTAAAGCAAGCCTTAGAGTTGGCATAACATTTAGTCTGTTTAAATATCTCACCTTATTTGTTTAAGTGCTGATTATCCATTTTTTCAGAAGAATATGTTGAAATAAAAAGTAACAGGACCTTCAAAGCCTTTGAAGGAATTTGTGGGACCTTCAAGCTACAATACTCTCTGTCAATGGCATGATTGAAACAAGGCTCTTACTAGTATTATTACAACTGCTACTAGTACCATGAGGGACACAGTGGCTCAGTGGCTAAGATGCTGAACTTGTCGATCAAAATGTCAGCAGTTTGGCGGTCCGAATCCCCAGTTCCACGTAATGGGGTGAGCTTCTCCCAGCTTCTGCCAACCTAGCAGTTTGAAAGCATGTAAAAATGCAAGTAGAAAAATAGGGACCACCTTTGGTGGGAAGGTAGCATTGTTCCGTGCACCTTCAGCATTTAGTCATGCCGGCCACATGATCACAGAGATGTCTTTGGACAGCGCTGGTTCTTCAGCTTGAAACGGAGATGAGCACTGCCCCTTAGAGTCGGGAATGACTAGCACATATGTGTGAGGGGAACCTAGTACTGTTAGGGAACAAATTAAAACCATGGCTATGCTATTGTGCCTTCTCCGTAGAACGGCCATTGGGAAAGAAGATGATCCATAGGTTACATCTCTACTGGGGTTAACATACACATATAGAAGGTGTTTCTATCCAGATGATAGGAAGTGGAAATAATTCTCTTTCAGGATCTTTTAGTATCTATGGCAGACTTTTTGAACCCGTCAAGTTGGAGTCACTGTTGTTCTGTCGAGAAGAACAAATGGAATATTAATTTCCAAGTATTATATATTATGCAATTAAATATTTTCTTAGGGGTATAAGGAGCTGCCTTATATTTTTCTAAATCATTGATCCACTGAGACTGAAGAATCTAGGGTTTTCCAGATAGTTCTGAGGTTCACCTCTCAGTGGCAACATTAAATCACAGAAGCTCTGTAGGAAGTAGCCTATCAGGAAATAGCAGTGACCACTTGCCATGCAGTAGTACCATATGTCTATCCCAATAGTCCTTCTCTACTGTTTATTCATGTATATTTGATTACTTACTGTTTTACTACCTTGTTTCTCAGAAATTATTAAAACCTGAAGCAGCTCATAGCAAGAAAAGTCCTCCATTAAGATACAATAAGAATGGGGAATGAGCAAAAAGAGAAAAGATGGTTGTTCTCAATTGACAGAAAATAAGACCTAACATTTATATGTAGTCTGGAGTTTGGGCCACCTAATCTTCCTTGCTGGTATTGTAGATCACTGCTGGTCTCTTGACCTAGAAATGAAGCTGAAATCTGCTACTACTTGGCTAAGGTTGCCATATGTGGCTTGTAAAAAGTCCTGAGAACTGCAATATGGGTAAAATACTTTATATATCAGCTGTTATATACATTTTACAGTTCAGATATCTTAGCTCTACCTTAGAGAGAAGCGATCTGTTTTCAACAATGTTACAGAGTTATACGGTATGAGATGGACAGCTGATAAATAATATCTTTAAGAGTTATTGTTTTATTTAATTCCTTTTGTGAGTGAAGGATGGGGAGAACCTTCTTGTAACCAGAGCAGACAAGAGCGGTTAAAAAAGGAAGTGCCTGATGACTCCGTTGTAGAGTGAGGTCCACCTTCTTGTCCTCGTGTTTCAATGGATCTTCAGGTGCCCCAGGCATATTAGCAGAGGTATGTAAAGCAGTCACTGGGGCATCAATGCTAGGTGGTAGGAGCACCTGGACTATATCCTTAACTACATTAAAAAGTAAAGGAGGGGTGGAGGCGGTGATTGCTTCCCATTGGCCTGGCTGCCTTGGTTCACCGATCTCCAATCGCTATTGGTGGACAGACCCTGGAGGATCCCTTGGGATATGTTTTCCCTTAGCCAGGGGTCACTGGAGCATCTGGACCCTCAGTGGTTGACCGCCTGGCGCTTGAGTGGAGGGTCCTGATGGAGGACAATTATTCCTCCAGGGTCATACAGATGATCCAGGCAGCACGCAGGCCGTCCACACAGCGCATCTACAATTCTACCTGGCACTCATTTTGCTCCTGGTGTGTCGAATGGACAATTGATCCGGTACAGGTGACAATTCCATAAGTCTTGGATTTTCTTCAAGTGGCCCTGGACAAAGGGTTGACTCCTAAATACCATTAGGAGACAAGTATCGGCGATACCTTCTATGTTATTTTGTGTTAATTGCTCTGTTTGCGTTATCTACTGTACATATCTTTGACTTCAGGCAAATAGCTGAATAAAAATCTTATATAATTAGAGTTGTTAAAATAAAATTGCAAAAAGCACCCATTTTATTTTATTTTATTATTTATTTTATTTATTTAGTTCATCAAGCATGTATTACATAACATATATAAGTATAAACATGATTTTGAATACGTGAAATGGATACGAATAAAAGGGAACATTAGGACAGGGATGGTAGGCACGTTGGTGCGCTTATGCACGCCCCTTACAGACCTATCTAATTTTCTATCTTATTTTCCTATCTAAAACAGTATTAGGGATATTTATTTCTCATTATCTTCGAAACATTTTACAATACTCACATGCATTCAGTATTATTTCAAATAAATCACTATTTTATTGGGCCAGCAAGGATGAATGATAGAATGTAATGAGTTCTTTGGTTTCCTAAATCACTGAGCCTTCTTTCATCCTAAGAACTATTCATAAGCAAATCCTATTTAATTAAAATTCCCATATTTCATTTCCAATGACTTTGCTAGGAGACATTGCATCCAAAACAACTAGAGGTCTCAATATTACAGACTCTTTCATATAGGCATATAGTGTCTCTTCACTGATCTTTACTTGAATAAAATCATACCAGGGAAAAGGGCAGAGGGTATGTGGATATTGGGAGGAACAACTGCTCAAAATCAGTTCTTTTGCACTTTTTCTCCTCAATATTATTCTGTTAGTCTAAGCATTAATATGTCAGGGTTCCTAAGGAATGACCCAATTTCAAAACAGAACTCCATAGCCAGAACAGCTTTGGGATTGACAAAATAACTGGCCCATGCTCACGCTGAATATTTCCGCATTTAGCATTTAAACCACTCTAAAATGAGTGGTTTAGTTTTATATAGACATTGAATTTTTTATGTTTAATAAAAACATTTTAAAACGTAGGGTGGGGGTGGTGAGATTCTGCATCTCTGTATTCCATTCTGATATTTTTTATTCACTCACCAACTCTATTTTCTTTTTTATAAATTCATCAAGAATCAGATTGAAACTGGTTTGCCATGGAAACACTGGAATTCTGAAGTCTTGAGGCAGGTAAGTAGGAACTTTTACTTCACCCCACTTCCTTCCTTCTAAACAGATTAAGCTACCAAATCAGCTGTTTTAGGAACAACAAAGGGTTGGCAACTTACTGATTTTGCACACACACACCCCGCTCCTCATGGTATATTCATAGTATGACCTCACAATATGGATTACTTAGGACAGAGAGGCAGCTGGGTTCCATTTTTGTGTCCTTCAGACAGACAGTAGAAAGAAGCACTCACTGGTGATGTCCTTTGCATTCAAAATCAGCAGCAATGAGAATGACTAGGTTGCCTTGAAACTGCTTCTCACATTTTGGGAAGTAAAACTGGTAGTAATGTTATCATCCCAGCCCTAGGACCACCTGGTTCTCAGCTGACATTCAGTCTAGCCATGGTTGATTTAGTTATAGTTTTCTATTATTTTTATTTTCTGTGTGCACACAACATGCTAAATTCAGAGAGATAAGGGTAACAAATCCTATTAAACTAAACTGTGGTTAGTTAATATGTTACTCAATGTGACCTTAGAAACAAAGCTCACTCTCATAGAATTAATCCTTAGCCCCTACTCTGGTTTCATGACTTTGTTGTATTTATTACCAAATTATATGAAACCTAGTACATGAGATATATACCATCATTTATAACATGTACCAATGTGCCCCTAAAAACTTGGTGTGCCTTGTCTTCCCTTTCCACAAGCAGTTCTGTGAGCTCAGAGACATCATAAGCCTCTAATACAGATATTGTTTTTCAATGAAACCTTTTTAAAGTGTGGTTGCTTTTGTACTAACAACCTTCTTATATGGTCAAAAGACATTTTATAGACTTTTGGAGAAGAGACAAAAATGAATGGCATGCCTATCGATATTAAAAGCCAGGAATTTACTGTTGGGCCATGGATAACTCTAGAAATTTTGCAACTTTGATCCTCTTTATTTACCAAATCTGCTGTTTGTAAAATGAGGTTTTACATTTTATGCAGCAGGTAAAACCGCTACAAGTGTGAAATAAGCCCCAGATAATTGGGTGGGGGTTTAAACCGTGACCTGACATAAGGGCGAACGACAAAACCGCGCCCGACTAAACCGCATTGGTAAAGGCGATTTACAACAGCATGTCGGCAGAAGTGCTATTTAAGTTAAGGTAAGGGTTAGGTTTAGGGTTAGGTTTAGTGTTACGTTTAGGGTTAGGGTTAGTTTTAGTTTTACAGCGCGCTTCTGTCGCCGCGCTGTTGTCGGCATGATTCAGCGCTCATTTGTCGGAGCGCTTTAGAACACGCGGTTTTGTCACGGCGGTTTAGTCGGGCGCAGTTTTGTCATTCGCCCTTTTGTCGGTGAACCGGTTTAAACTATATTCTGCAGGTATCTTGATAAATGGATTCTATTCTACTGGAGGACTATTTCATTTTAATAAAAGGTTTCTCCTTTATTATAAACTGCCCATGGATGCTGATTTGTTTATTTCATAATAAGGTTTCAGCTGTGACTGAATATTTATTTATTGCATATTTTATGCCATGGACTCACCAATGAATGAAGCAGACTGAACATTCTGGTAACTGAAATCACAACACATCTGGTTGAGAACCTTGACATAAAGCAAACTAACTTTTATTAAAGCAACAATCTCTTCAACCTTGTGTGTTAAAAATCCTTTCCAAACCAATGAACGTTCCCAACTACTTATGTTTTTTTAAAAAATCTGGGTTTCTCACTCCTTCCTCAGTGAATTCAGTGACAGTCTAAAATCAGACATGGCACCACCTAATTCTGACTACTATTTGTAAATAAGTACTACTTTTTTGATAAGAGAATTCTTAGGAAACAAACAATGATTAAAAAGAGAAAAAGAAATAAAACATGTCCATGTTGAGCCAAATAGTTCTTTAGTGGGGATTTGCCAATTTTGATCTTTTTGTGTTTCAAGCTTAACATAAATGCTAAATAACACAAGAAGGGAAATCTGATGGTTTTGGACAGTGTATAGAACTGAATGATAAAATCTAATAGCAAATCTGGGCAACAGAAAGGAATTCAACAATGCAGAATGTTTCATTTTTCTTAAGCATCCCCCTATCTTTTAAACTTTTAAACTTGCTTTCACTCCTATTTTTGATTTTGTTTTTAATCTACTGTATCTCTATGGCTTTATATGGCTTTTATCTGTAAACTGCCCAGATTCACACAGCTGAGGGCTGAATAAATTTGATAAACAAATAAAACATATTCAGATTTTTAAGCCAGAGGTCCCAGAGTTGGTTACTAGCCTTCTCATTTTTTTCCTCACAAAGAAAAACGTAAACATGAGTAGATCATCAATAAGGAGAATTTAATTTCTCAGGTCATTGTCCACAGTTCATCTCAATTTCTTTCCACTGCTACTTAGCACTAGAAGTCAAAGATTCCAATGACTCTGAACAGGAGCTTTCAGTAGCTTGAATATAAAGGATTTTCTCAACTTGCTGTTTGCTCCTGTTTCCTACCCAGAGGACTCTACTACGATAGTGCAAAGTGCTTCCTTGGCAGTCCTAGAAGTGTTTTTGAAACGCCAATTTTGAAAGTTTTGTACAGACTCCAGGTCTTTTTTCAAAGTAATGTCATCCAAGATGGTATGTTAATTTCAATAGTTAATAATATACCAGTGCAGTGACTTACTGTGTAGTAAAGAAAATGTTTTACATTGGTTATATTTTATGCCAAAAGGAAAGCTTCTGATTTAAAAAGAGGCTCTTCGTGTTTTTGCTTTTATTCTGAGGATAAAAACCCACAAAATGTATATTATCAAGCAAAGAGAGGAGTTTGATCTATTTGTGGTGACAGTGTAGAATAAGCGTATCTATCAGTTACTTATAGCAGTTCATCCACAAACATGGAAAATAGCACTGATGGAAAACATTCCATCAATATAGACTATTTTCAACTCTACCCAGAAACATTTTAACATAATGTTGCTGCCACCCATGTAGCTTCCTCTTTGTTTTTCTGCTAATCTTCTATCATATTAGTTTCATTTAAACATACATAACATGTAGATAAGGGAACTGTGTTGTACCAGCTACACGACATGTTATTAACACGCCTGGCCACCTGCAAAAGGAACTATTTGCAAAGAGTTGTTTGGATGTACTCATCCACATGATCAGGTGAATTATGCAGAGTGTGTAATCCAGCAGAAAGTATGCAGATATAACTGTATGCTCAATTTGTATAAAAGCATTAAAACATTGAGAAGTAGAGACAGTCAGTTATAGTCAGAGGAATATTAAATGAACATGTGTGTACACCTGAAAGCATATCCTGAGAAAAAGAGTCCACACCCTTCTCCAGATATTATATCACTTATGGAAGAATTCAATTGTATGTGATGGTCAACCACAGATATTGTTAGCTTTCCCATTTGCCTCTACTTCATTGGCTACCATATTAATATTACTAAATGTTACGGAACAGTCATAATTTACTATCTATTAATTTCACATATAGGCCATCTAATTCTGGTCATAGGAAATGCTAGGGTCAAAAATAAATACAGCACTATCTGTAATGCCCCAAAGATGCTTTTCCAAAAGGCAACTGGTCTTTCTTCATTTTATTTCTTTGAAAATGTTTGACTTCTCATCCAAGAAAAGATTCCAAAGGAAAAAAAACAACCCCAAAGTCCAGTCCCCTTTTGGAAAAGCACTTTTGGAACAATCATAATCTTGATGGTTGAGAATCTCTATAGACACTATCTGTAATCAGTTGTCTTCTGACTTGACTAGTTAAAAGATTCCTTGCTGAAAACTCAGGAATGGTCAAATGAACAAAGACTTAATTTCAAAACTTATTAACATAAATGCAATTGACATATTAACTGCATCTTCCATCAGGATTAGATTTGCCATTGTAATGGTTTCTCGTCACTCCAGTTTGTTTAAATTTTGTTTTCACATTCCATGGGTTTTGAAGATCAATGATATTCAGAAACTAAGCTAGCATTACACCATCCCTTCCAAACAAGATAAATGCAATTTAATTGAAGTTAATCTGTTTCTGTTTGCACTCTCGGTGCACTTAGAGCAATTGCATGATTACAAAGCAGCCAATATCACAATAGCATTAACAAGTGAAGTTCTAGATTCTACTGACAATTTCAAAACAATAATATCTAGATAGGATCCATTTAAAAGTTATTCAGCCTGAAACAGTAAAATCTTCTGCAAATTGTGAAATGTGTTTATCTATATATTGGAGGAATAGAAAGTAATCAAATTAAGTTTTTTTTAAAGGAGATTTAGTTGGCAATTAAGAAATTGCAGAGTGGTTACTTCTCTTGCAGGTAACAGTGGACAGTTTAACTAAATATAAATTTATTGAACATGCAGAAGGATAGGGCTTGCTCAAGAATTTCAACAGTCTTTTTAGAATTCTTCTAAAGTACTCAAGAAGGATAAGGATAGTGGTAATCAATAGGTTTTTTTGGACTCTCAAGAAACTCTAGGTTAACCCACCCCACAAAAAATTAGTGAGCAAACTTTGCAGCAGAGTTATTTAACAAATTTTTAACTGGTCAAAAAAAAAACCCAAATTGGAATGCAAGGACATAAAAAGCAATTGAGTTTGTTGCTTCTTCACTTATTCAGAAAAGAACAGAAACTAAAGATAAGTAACAAGTAGTTTGCTGATGGTATTGAATTATGTAGAGTGGGTAAGCAGAAAGACACAGAAAAGACTTCCAAAGGAATCAATCCTAAATGTAAAAGTGGGCATTAAAATCGCAAAGCCTATTTTAGTATGAACAAGTGTAAAAATGATGCACATTAAGGAAAAAAGTATGTTATGCATGTATGTGTATGTTCAACCATATATATGGTTGAAAACAGATGGTAGTAGATAAGAAAAATGGTTTTGGTGTAGTTGGTGGATAAAATGTATGCCTCCACTAATAAAAAGTTAAAACAGGAAACTCCATGTTGTTGGAAATCCTTAGTACAGGAATAAAAAAACTCAAGGATTTTTAAAAAATTGTATCATAACCACCATATCTCAAAGATAATATTGTAGAGATGGAAAAGGTACAAAGGTTGCCAATAGTTTGTTGGGCACATAAAGCCCTAAATAATAACAACATTGTTGATTTAACCCTTAAAGCCCTAAATAATAAAGGCCTCTCTACCCAAGACGACCATGCTCCATTAGGAACCTACCCTTTTACTAAGTCAAATGGATCAGGCCCTTTCTTCAGAGAAGACAAGTCTTCACATTTGTAAGCCCTGTAGGAAAGAGTCTCTTGTATCTCTTTCAAACTAAGGGCTGTACTTATTTCAAAACAAGAGTTAGTCTCTTGTTTCTCTTTGGACTTTTCAAGGCAAATTATTTTTGCCATTTTATTGTTGCTTTCAAAATACTTTTTTTTTTATAGCAAATCTTCCTTTAAAAAAAAAAGGTATTATTGATATATTTATCATCAGCATCAGCACCATTTTAGCCATTGTCTATCCACTGCAGGATGAAGGCCTCTTCTGCGTGTTTCCAACCAATATGGTCCTGAGCTTTCTTTTGCCAATCGGGCTCACAATACTTATTGATGTTGTTGGTTTAGGTCTCTTTCATGGATGCTTTTTATCAAGTGGGATCCATTCTCTGACTGCCTTGGTCCATATGCTGTCAGTTTCTCTTGCTACGTGACCAGCTCATTTCCATTTCAATTCTTTTACTCTCCTGATGATATTGTATACTTTTGTTTGTTCTCTAATTGATGTTCAGGTGTTTCTACCTTGTCTTGTGATGCTGAGCATGTATCTTTCCATGGCTCTTCGCGCCACTCGTAGATTTTGAATTGACTGTGAAGTTAGTGTCCATGTTTCACTGGCATATATGGAGCACACACTGAAAGCTTTTGTCTTTCGTTGTTTTTGAAAATTATGCTTAGCTTGCTGAATGCCTGCCAACCACATATAACATGCCATTCAATTTACTTTATTGTTATTACCTTCCATTGAGATCCATTGGCCAAGGTATATGTACTGGTCTACTATGTCTAGTTCTTCCTCAGATGTAAAAATTAGTCTTTCTTTGGTAAATTTATTAAACATAACCTTCGTCTTTTTCAGGTTTATTTTTAAGCCAAATAGTTCTCCTGCTTTGTGCAGCTCTTGTATGTGTGTTTGTAGCTCTTCTGGGTCTTGTGAGAAGAGGTACCATTGATTTTTATTCCATGTTTTTCCCTGTTTAGTTTGCAAAATACTCCTTCAAGACAGGCTGAGAAAGGGATAGGTGACATTTATAAATATGACCTATCCCTTTCTCAGCCTGCCTTGACGGAGTTTTTCGCAAACTGAACTAGGCAAAAAACATTGCGATATGTCATGAATCGGCCAGTGTCAGTCAGATCATGAAATATTGTGATGTTTTTTGTCTTTGCGGAGCTGGGGTAGGTGTGGCCTGTGCATGATGTATCTGGCCCACAGACCACCAGTTTGACAGGCCTGACATATGTAGTTCTACCCTGTTTTGTCAGATTCTTGAAAGAGAGATGGAATGATAGGGAAGCAAGCAAATAAATATTGTAATATCATGCTTATTTCATTTTACTTTAAGGCAACCCCCTTCCCCCCAAAAAAAACCTCTTATGAATTGGGACAGCCTCCCAAAGTCCAAGTTTCACAAAGAAACTAAAGAAAAGGGTACGTGCAAATCATGGGAAGAATAGAGGTCTGGGATAAACAGTCCTCCTTTTGAAAACAGGAGGACGCCAAGATAGGAGAAAGGAGAAGACAGGCACAAGGACACACTGGGCTCTGATTCCTAATCTTCCCAAGAGTCTGTCTTTATTGTTCGGTGGAGTTAGAAAGCCTGGGTACGTTGAGTCAGAGTCACAGATAAGAAGCCCTGTTCACATTGGGCTCCCATTTCAACATAGGTCTTGCTGTTGCACTGAATGTTGGCAATTTTGTGAGCCTCTTGGCTGCATTCAAAAATACTATTGTCAGAAGGCAGAGAAGTATGCAAAGGTGTTTAACTTGCCCTGATAAAACCTGGTTGCGAGAGTGCCTAATCTTCCTTTACTTCCCCCCCATCATAACTCCCCAGTTAGGAATGTCCCTCTAGGACTTTTCAATATCCCCCTGCCCCTCAAATTTGCTTTCCATTTATCTCAGTTTCTGTAACGAAATCTGAAGCATTTTCTTTTCCTTTTTTTCCCTTATTGAATCCAAAATGGATTTCCATACATCAGAAGGTGGAGAAAATCTAAGAAAAGTTTTCCTTTTCTTGTATTAGGACAGGAGACAGTTACCTGAAATCACACAGTAGAACCAGGATGTAAACTGCAATTAAATTATTTTCTGAAAATCACCCTTTTGTTTTGTTTTGCAGTTTTCCAACAAAAAATGTGCATGGAAAAGTAAGAATCAGTAGACCCTGGTTAGCATTGGATGGGAAATTACAATAAACATTACTGTGGTCAAAAGACAGTACAAATGTATGTATGTATGTATGTATGTATGTATGTATGTATGTATGTATGTATGTATGTCCCACCTTTTATTATTTTTATCAATAATGCAAGACAACAAACATACATAACACCCCTGCATCTTCCTATTTTGCTCATAACAATCACCCAGTGAGATGAGTTGGGCTGAGAGAGAGGACAGGTCCAAAGTCATCTGGTTGGTTAAGTATAGGATAGGATAGATCATGTATAATATAATATAATATAATCACAATACAACATATAATATATATATATATATATATATATATATATATATATATATATATATATATATATATATATATATATATATATATATATATATATATATAATATATATATATATATATATATATATATATTCACTACTTTATTGTTGACCCAAAACCCTACTTAGATGTGTCCATGTAATCACCTAGAATCCAACTTGCCTTAAAAGATTTTCTTTTGCTTAAAATAGACATACTGTATCTATAACCACACAGTGGTTGCTCTGTGCCAAATAGCCACAACCCTCTTTTCAAATATCATGTTACTCCTTCCTCATAGGGACACGGTGAAAGTATAACTTCTGCATAATTGAGAGTTGTTGTGAGTTTCAAACACAAATATGTACTGATTCTTCTGTTTGATACTCAAAATGTGGAAGCAGGAGATCAGCGTGGTATAACGGTTAATTTATTTAACCCAACTCTCCCTGGTTGAAGTCATCTGTTCTAGCATGGAGCTCTCCAGGATAGTCTGCCAGTCACCCAGATCAATTCTCAGATCAATCTCACAGGTTATAGATTAATAACATCACAGGAACGCTTAGTTTGTTCCATATCCATAAGCTGTCTTTCATTTGTGGGTGGAGACCAAAAATAAATGAATAACTTGTTCACCTTTAAAAATTAGGATGCCTTCTTTAATTATCCACTGACACCTGGATAAAAACAAACAAACATCCAAAGTATTGAACAAAAGTTCAGTATCTCTATAATTCCTTGGCTCTTTTTAATGACAAATTGCTGCTCTTATAATTTTTACAACATCCTCCTCTGCCTTTTTGAATGGAAGATTATGTTATTGTTTTCACTGGCTTACTGTATGCTACCTTCCGCCCTCCATTTTTGGAAGCAGAACAGAGAGCTAATTTATTTATTTAAAAACTAATGTAAAATGAGTGTCAGGTTTACAGACCTTTTTTTGTGAAAACTGAACTATTTTCTAACCAAAGAAAGTGAAAGTTTACACACAGAGAGAGGTGGGGAGGGGCGGGGAGAAGGGAGGGAGGGAGGGAGGAGAGAGAGAGAGATGCCAGAAGCTTCATTGAAGATGAAGGCTCAAGCCACTAAAACTCTGGAGTATTTTGCAATAAATTTCTCTTAATAAACTTTCTCAAAAAAATTATCTCCCTTGCCTTGTACGTGCTGTGTTACTGAATATACAAATTTATACATTGCCAATAAATTTCAGTCTTATTAATTATTATTATTTAAGATTCAAAGGGGAGCATAAGGGATAATGTCTTTTCTGGGATGGTACTACTGGTGTACAGTTCCCTTCTCGCAATGTCTTTACAATTGCTATAGTCCTCTTTTATCTGCTACGCTTTTCATAATTACTTATACAATTCTATCTATTTAAATTTAAGTGAGAGCCAGTATAGGGTTTAAAGCAAAAGGCTAGATACTGGGAGACTCTGAGTTCTAGTCCTATCTTAGGCTTAAAGTCAGCTGGGTGACCTTGGGCCATTTTTATCTCAGCCCTAGGACAAGACAATGGCAAACCACTTCTGAAATCTTGCCAAGAAAACCTGTTCAAACAGTTGCCGGAAGTCAACAGAAGAACACAGACACAAAAAGCTTAATTATTTTAAAGAGTCAGAGTTAGATTATATAGAAATGTAATGAATGAATCAATGAGAATAAACAAACAAAAAAATGAGAAAGCCTAACTATATTAAATGAGATAAAGTATTATACTATAAGGTAAAGGTTCCTCTCGCACATATATGCTAGTTGTTCCTGACTCTAGGGGACAGCGCTCATTTCCGTTTCAAAGCCGAAGAGCCAGCACTGTCTAAAGACATATCTGGGGTCATGTGGTCGGCATGACTAAATGCTGAAGGTGCACGGAATGCTGTTACCTTCCCACCAAAGGTGCTTCCTATTTTTCTACTCTCATTTTTACATGCTTTCAAACTGCTAGGTTGGCAGAAGCTAGGACAAGTAACGAGAACTCACTCAGTTAAGTGGTGCTAGGGATTCAAACCACCAAACTGCCAACCATTCTGATCGACAAGCTCAGCAGCCACTGAGCCACCACGTCCCTCATCATACTATAGTAAAGGTGTATGGAATTGATGCTGTTATTTCATGATGGTAATTAAAAAGAGACTGTGGCAAGGTTTTTGATACTGTTGTACTGGATGACATTATTTTCCATTATTACATTCATACTCATTGCCATTAATATCCTTTGAAGCAGTGGTGGAATTCCGGTTCTGGGGGTTTGGCTTGGTGGGTACAATGGGGTGGCCGTGGCAGGGGGATACTGTAAAATTTTCATTTCTACCCCAGTCCAGGGGGAAGTTACTGCAAAATCTCTTCCCAATCAGCTGGGACTGGGGAGGCAGAGAATAGATTGGGGTGGGGCCAGTCAGAGGTGGCATTTACCAGTTCTCCAAACTACTCAACATTTCTGCTACCGATTCTCCAGAACTGATCAGAACCTGCTGAATACCACCTCTGCTTTGAAGACAAGTTATGGAATGATCAATCAGCTAAAGTTTTAGAAAAACTTTCCATAACACATCTGTGTGCCACTGTGGCTGGGAACAAGGCAAAGATACCACCCTTTGGTACAGGTAGTCCTCAATTTATGTCCACAACTGAGCCCAAAATTTCTGCTGCTAAATTGTTAAGTCAGTTTTGCCCCATTTTGCAACCTTTCATGCTACAGTTGTTAAGTGAATCTCTGCAGGTGTTAAATTAGCAACATGCTTGTTATGTGCATTTAGCTTCCCCATTGTCAGAAGATAGCAAAAGGTGATCACATGAATACAGGCCAGCTGCCAAGTGTCCAAATTTTGATCAAGGGATTCTGCAACAGTCATGTGAGAAACAGTCATAAGTCAATTTTTTCAGTGCTCTTGTAACTTCAAATGATCACTAAATGAATGGTATGTAAGTCAAGGACTACCTATATCAGGTCTACTTTGTGTGCTGATGGAAAGGAACTATCCAATCAAACTTCTCATTTTACTCCATCTTGTATCTTACGTAAGATATAAGATAACCCTGCTAGGGATAAGAATGACCTTACTCATAGGAGCATTGCAAGAGGAAACGTAATGAAAACTGTAAAGTATTAGTCAAAAATACTGCTTAAATTATTAAAGTACAATACAGGACCATCCTCTATGTAATATTTGCCTAAGGCTATCCAATTATAATCTGAACAGCATATAAAACTATGCATGAGAAAGCATTCTCATGGGAAAATTGCTGATATAGGCTTGGAAACGATACACATTTCATACTTTGAGGGTAGGTCAATAACATATACCTGCATGTGGCTGGTAAGTAAAACTAGTCCCAAACTAGTCTGCGCTGGCTACCTGTTGATCGTCGGGTGCACTTCAAGGTCTTACTTACCACCTATAAAGCGCTCCATGGTAGTGGATCTGGCTATCTGAGAGACCGCCTCCTGCCAATTACCTCCCTGCGTCCCATCAGATCGCACAGAGTAGGCCTCCTCCGAATTCCATCCGCCAGTCAGTGCCGACTGGCGACTACGCGGAGGAGAGCCTTCTCAGTTGCAGCTCCGACACTATGGAACAACCTCCCCGTGGAGATCCGTACCCTCACCACAGTCCAGGCCTTCCGCACAGCCCTCAAGATCTGGCTATCCCGTCAGGCCTGGGATAGGATTATTCTCACCCCGCCCGAATGTTGAGTGAATGTTGCGTTTTTATGGTTAATTTCTTTTATTCACGTTTCTTTTTCTTTTAAGTCTTGTCTTGCACTCCCTCCCCCCATTGTTGTAAGCCGCCCTGAGTCCCCTCAGGGAAAAGGGCGGCATATAAATGCTCAATAAAAATAAAATAAAATAAAATAAAAAACTTGAGCTTATAAACATTTTAAGATAGTCCAGAAACAGGAGAAAATTCTTTGATTCCCCTAGTTATTTCAATGTCCTTGGCAATCAGATAACCATAGTCCACAAAATGTGAAATATGTCATCAAAACTTTATTTGACTTTGTGATGTTCCTTGGCTCTGTTGCTTCCCTCAGACTTCGCTCACCCACGCATCATCTGCTAGACAATACAAGCAAAACCAAAGTCAACAAGAATTAGAGGTATCTAAACTGGAAAAAAAAAATAGAAAGAGGTGTACTGTAAAAGATAAATGATTCTGGATTCCACTTAATATTCTGAAATTGGATAATCCAAACACATGCTTAGCCAAATGTTTTGAAGTCATCCTTCTGGGAGCTCACCAAAGCAAAAACAAGCTACTGTTTAGCCATCAATCTGGGAAGGCACAGATGTTTTGGGGGATTTGGGATATTTAATGAGACTTCTCATTAAAGTACTTGGTATGGGAGGGGATAGAAGTCTTGTAAATAAATAGATAAATTTCGGCAGTTCAAATCCCTAGTGCCGCATAACAGAGTGAGCTCCCATTACTTGTCCCAGCTTCTGCCAACCTAGCAATTCAAAAGCAAATAAATAGATAAATATTAAATGAATAGAGGAGGTTTCATTAGGGCATTCATATTGTATCAAATTGTTGATTTACTATGTTATTTGCGGTCTAAAAGATGAATGTGTACTTTAAAATAATAATATTTTTCCTCCATGAGCTGCAACTTGATTATGGTACAATTATGTCAGATATAAGAATAAGAATAATTTGCTCATTGATAAAACAAACAACTAATCCAATTGTAATGCTAGATTTCTATTCCAGAGCCCTTCTTAATCCATTTCTCAAAACGCACCTTTCTCCAACTTTAGCAACATGTCTTTTTTACTTAGAAAAATTGATTCCTTGAGCACACCAATTTTAAGGTCTCAATGCAATTTTGAGAAGCTGCAGAAATCAAATTTTTTTGATGGCCCATGAGAAATGACTTACAAGTCCTACGATACGGAAGCAAATAGCTTAACTACATTCCTTCTACTCCTTGAACAATGTGCTTAGTCAACAATCTGATATTTCCGGAACCTCGTATTACTAGTTGTGGCACATTCTGGGAGATTGCACCTTTTGTGTAGTGTGAGGATTTTTACTTAGGAATTGTTTATTAGAAAATATAGATACAGCTTTCAGTTTCCATTTTAAAAAAATTCCCAAAATAGTTTATAACAAAATTATACAAAAATGTGTTTTCAATTGTCAGCACACTGGAAATTCACTGGATTACACAACTCAATCCATATGGTACCTTGATAGAAAGTGAATGGAAAAAATGATGACATCAATACTATCATCAGAAACTTAAAACTAGAGTACTAATATTATTTATTATAATCTTAAACATTTTGTTCCTTTTTCCATTATAATTGTGACCGCTAGATTGAGTTCAGTTGTAGTTTAGTACAGTAATTTCTCATATACTGCACCATGCTGTAACACTATTTGTTTGGTTTTGCCTTCCATTATACAGCCGCAGTGGCACAGTAGTTAGAGTGCAGTACCGCAGGCCACTTCTGTTGTTCACCGTCTGCCAGCAGTTTGGCAGATCGAACCTCACCAGGCTCAAGGTTGACTCAGCTTTGCAATAGTTGTCTGAGGTCTGTAAAATCAGGACCCAGATTGTTGGGAACAATATGCTGCCTCTGTAAACCGCTTAGAGAGGGCTGTAAAGGACCGTGAAGTGGTATATAAGTCTAAATGCTATTGCTATGATGTACAGTCCCAAGAGCCATGGTGGTGCAGTGGTTGGAATGCAGTATTACAGGCTAATTCTGTCAACTGCCAGCTGTTCTATCCTGACCGGCTCAAGGTTGACTCTATCCTTCCCAAGTTGATAAAATGAGGAACCATATTGTTGGGGCCAATATGCTGATGCTGTAAAATGCTTAGAGAGGACTATAAAGCACTTGTTGTGGTCTGCCTGCGGCCTGCAGAACTGGCAACAGAGTCGGGGAGGAGATTGGGGAGGAGCATGAGCCTGTCCCTGGGGAAGGCTTGGACGAGGGCTTTGCGTCAGAGGCATAGAGGGAGCCAGGGCCATCTGGGAGTTATGTGCTGCCTCCAGAGCCTCCACAGTTGGACAGCAGCGAGACAGAGGAACAGGCTCCCCGTTCCCAGTGCAGAGCTGCCAGAAAGCAAGAACAGTTAAGACAGAAGGGACAGCTTGGGAGTAAGGTTTGGAGGTGATTGGCCCCTCCCATATGACATAAAGGAGAAGCAAGCTCCGTTTTGACTCTGCTCCATGTGGCCTTGTCAAGCTAATTGCCAATTAAGTCTTTGGCAACATTTCAAGGAAGATAAAGGTGGGTGCTCATCAGCCTTATCCCGAAAGACTTTGGCAGCCTACTGTAGAACTCTTTACAACTATTTGGGACTCATTACAGGCTGTAAATGAACATAATTCACAGCCTTTGAAATAAAAAGAGAGCTTTGGGGACTAAGCGTGTGCTTTTTACTGTATCAGGAAGCCTAGGTCAGAACAGAACTTTGAAGTGGCATATAAATGCTATTGCTATTACTATTCCAGTTACTCTGATTTATAAATTATGCATTATAATTGGACACTTTGTAGGACTAATTGTAGTAACCCATGGTTAACCAAAATTGCATCTTAACAAAAGTGTATGAGCACACTCTTGCTTGATCTTTGACTAGTGACAAATATAATCTATAAACTTAATATAATCTATGTCACAAGATTGCTATGGGTTAAATGGGGAAAGAATGAGACAGAACATAAAAATATTAATTTGTATGGATCTCCATATATTTCCACCACCGCTACCATCCCCACTCCCATTACTACCAATTGGGCTTGCTCTTACTTCAATAGTTCTTAACCTTGGTATCTCTGGAGAGATTTCAGAGGATCTAGGAACTTAAAATATGGTTGTAAAATTCTGTCCAGTCACATGATGACTTGACTTATGATCACACCAACTGATGACCAAAATCCTAGTCACAACTGTGGTTATGGATGGAGACGTATTCGTAAAACACATTTGTATACATATGTTTTATTTAATGCATTTAAATTCATTTTTTCTAAGGAGGGGTCCATCAGACTCTCAAAGGGGTCCATCACTTTAAAAATGTGTTATTCTATAAAATCCATGGGCATCAGTTTCTTCCAGTCTCTTATAAAATTCCAATTTGCTCAGTTTCAACAAAGTCCTTGCAGTACTGTTTTTTACGGTAACTAGATCCTTAACAGTTTGTTTAGTTAATCCATATTTTAACTAAACACATTTGACAAGGATTCATGACTTTTTCCCACATCAGTTCCTATCAGATTTTTTTAAGCTCCACCTTTTTCTCTCTCTTCTTCGGGCATATTAAGATATTCAAGGCTGGATAATTCAAGTCCCAACCATCACCTTGGGATCCTTTGTGACTCAGTTATCTGCATTCTCTCATGAAAGAAAATTGCTTTACAAACATATTGAAACAAGTTGCCTGAACTCTAGATGATTGAAATTCCATTATAAAGTAAAGACCGGTCTGGCATCTACTCAAAACTATTTCACATCTTTATATGCTCATTCAAAAGGAATCCAACCTACCATATCAAATCTCAGGATAAGCAAACTGCCTGAGCTTTCAAAATACCTGATGAACTTATCTCTCTCTCTCTAAACTATCTTGTAAAGGACTATGCCAGCTTCTTTACAGATATGTCATTCAAAGAAACTTTGAACAGGTAGTCCTCAACTTACAACCATAATTAAGCCCCAACTTTATGTTCCTAAGTGAGAAATTTGTTTAGTGGGTTTTACCCCATTTTATGACTTTTCCTGCCACATTTGTTAAGCGAATCACTGCAGTTGTTAAATTAGGAACCCGGTTGTTAAGTGAAACTGGCTTCGTCATTGACTTTGCTTGTCAGGTGGTCACAAAAGGGGATCACATGACTCCGGGACACTGCAGTAAATATTTTTGTACTTTCCAGAGGTGTTGGACTTTAACTTCTTCAATCAGCATAGCCAACGTATCTATCAGGGGCCCAACAATGGCATTGATATTGGCACTGCTGGTTAATACATACATACATACATACATACATACATACATATACATATACATATACATATACATATACATATACATATACATATACATATACATATACATATACATATACATATACATATACATATACATATACATATACATATACATATACATATACATACATACATAATCTCAGAATACCTAAACATTTGCATACAATATATATGTTAAAAATGTGTACACAAGCACAATTAAAGAAGGCCAAATCAAAATCCTAAGGATGGAATAAATCCCTGGAGCTTATCACTGTTGACAGACATATCAGCACTGGCACGATTATTTTAAATAAGCAAATTGTGAAGAATTAAAGCTTAGATCATATGAGAAGAACACAGTGTGTACAGATTGCAAAAACAAAAACCTCATGTTCTAATCTTCACCTGTCAAAAAAGAGATGAATTACAGTACTGTCAATACAAATTGATTCATGAGCAGAACACTGAAGAAACAATTAGGTAATTGCTTTGTTCTCTATCAGTCACAAATCAAGTCTCACTGCTCAACTTTGGTGCTTTGGGTTCTCTGACAGGTTAACCATCCATCAAAGTATATGATAATCTATGTTTCATGATTTTTGTCCAAACTGTTGTACCCACCCAGAAAATTATCATTTTTTTGTTTTTAATAACTGACTTGATTGTCCCAAATATGCTGCTGTTCAAAAAGCAATTGGACTTTCTTCTTGTTTTTTCTTCTTCTTGAAAACGATTCACTTCTCATCCAGGAAAATTCAAGGAATTCTCAAAGAAATCCAATGAATTTTCAAGGGGAAAAAAAGCATTAAAGTCCAGTTGCCTTTTGAAAAGCACTTTTGAGACAACCACTACCAGGATGATTGAGGATCTCCATAGACAACTGACTGATCCAATAAATATAAAAATTGCACCTACATATCAGTGGTGGGTTGCAGGTGGTACGCCCTAGTATGGGCATACCGGAGCCTTCCCGGAGCACAGGGTACCGTTCCGGTACAGTGCTCTGGAAGGCCCACCCGCCTGCCTGAGCAACTTACCTGTCCTTTAAGCCTTTGGTGCTTCCATGCATGTGCATGGCGCGTATGGCGCCTGCGCAATGTTCCACTGAGCAGCTGGAGCATCGCGGAGGCTTGCGGGGGTGTTGCAGGCAGGTACGATGCATGCGCGTGCTGCGCACATCAATGTGGGCAATTACTGCTACATATTGATGTTTCCCATATAAATCAATCCTACAACATTAACCAAAATAACATTTAAAATCTTAATAAGACCTGGTACTCGTTGGGGGGGGGGGTTGTCTTGTTTTGTTTATGGGTATACTACAATATCTTCTTTTCTGTTTTTTCTCCTTAATCCTTCATTCAGTAACTGCAGTAATTTCTCCATGTATTTTCCCTAACCAGAAATATCCCACAGGTGAAGACTATGAATCCGACCAATATAAAGACAAGCTAATTCCAAATGATAATTACTCAACAAAACCAATTCAATTAAGCTAAGCAGGAGGCCATTATCATACTTCAAATTCCCTGCTGTCATGGCCAAATGACCAGCAAAACTCCCCAGATTGGGAAACAAAACATATCCAAGGACTGAAATGCTTGCACAACAAAAGTAGATGAAACATATAGCAACACAAAATGCACTGTGTGACTAGATACATTTCTGCAGAATTTCTGGTAACTGCAGATTGATCTCAGGAAAGACAGTATGGAAATAGATAGTATGGACTGGACCTTTGTTTTTTCTGATGGATGCTAAGCACCTTCAAATTACTTATTTCATTTGTATGCCTTGTTTCTTCAAGAAGAGGAACAATGACATTGTTTTCAGGCACTAAATTGAAAGACTTGATGCATCCTGTACCTTCAGGCACTGAGAAGGCAACCTGGCACCTTCTAGATATTTTGGAAATCTCCATAATTCCTACTTTATAACTGTCCTTGTTGATTGAGATTTTTGGCTTTATTGCTTTTTATTATTTTTATATTGGTTTTTTGTAAGCTGTAAGCTTTTTTTTAAAAAAAAAACCTTTGTAAGGTTTTTTTGTGGGACGCGGTAGCTCAGTGGCTAAGACGCGGAGCTTGTCGATCAGAAAAGTAGGCAGTTCGGCGGTTCGAGTCCCTATAGCCGCATAACGGAGTGAGCTCCTGTTTACTTGTCCCAGCTTCTGCAAACCTAGCAGTTCGAAAGCATGTAAAAATGCAAGTAGAAAAATAGGAACCACCTTTGGTGGGAAGGTAACAGCGTTCTGTTCGCCTTCGGCGTTTAGTCATGCTGGTCACATGACCATGGAGACGTCTTTGGACAGCACTGGCTCTTTGGCTTTGAAACGGAGATGAGCACTGCCCCCTAGAGTCAGGAAGACTAGCACATATATGCAAGGGAAACCTTTACCTTTACCTTAAACTGTCCAGAGTCACTGAGAGTGAGCTGGATGGCAAAATGAATGTTCTTAAATGAATAAATATTTTTGTACTTTCCAGAGGTGCTAGCCTTTAACTTCTTCAATCAGTATGGCCAACATATCTGAATATTATCAATGGGAAAGCTTGACTTACCCATTTTCTTATTCACCTTTTCAAGCTTCCATCCATAGATCAAACCATGGTTATTGACAGAATGGCACTTTAATGCCCAGCAAACCTCTTTTTAAAACGCATTCATTTGCAAAATGGAGAGCATTTAAATTGCAAAAAAAAATCGCCAAAAGCAAGCAATTCATGTATCTTAAGAGAATGAGATTTGGTGGTAGAGGGCTATATGAGAAAATGCCTAGTTCCTAACAGATCTTTTTTTTCCATGCCCTACTATTGATACCAAAAAACCAAAACTTTCCAACTGAGCATCTGAAAATTCTTCTATAAACAGACCCACAGTGGCATTGCAGTACTTATTCCAAGAGTTTAACATAAAGGGAATGGGAAGAATAAAGAATCAAAAGGTACTTGATAAGACACTCCTCTGTCCATGAATGGGACAATATCCAAGAACAAAAACAAATCTAAATTATTTATTTACACACAGTTTTCCTTCATGGCAATCCCAATCTTATCACAGTCCGATCCTCCAGAAAGTTTTATTATGGTGCTGTATCCTACTCTCCTAGTCATAACTGTTTCTCACAGTAATGTAAATCCAATTTCTTATCATAACTGCGGAAAATAGCATTTAAATGACACTTGGAATTTCCCACTCATATCATGTGGATCCAACAAATTAAATGATAAAACATAGTCAATGGAATGTTAAGGCGACTTCTGATGAGGCTTTGTCACTTAAAAAATAAAAGCAGTACTGGGTCATAATATCCTATAGCGGTGATGGCAAACCTATGGCACGCCTGCCACAGGTGGCACGTGGAGCCATTTGTCAGGGCATGCAACTGATTTCGGCCTTTTAATGCCATTTTTCGCCCTCTGGAGTCTTCCTTGAATCCCTGGAGTGCGAAAAACCAGCCCTACGGGCAAACCAGAACTTCAGGAACAGATTTCCGGTTTGCTTTTAGGGCTGGTTTTAGCCCTCCGGAGAGTTCCCTGACATTACAGTTCTCTTCAGTGCTGAACACCATAACTGGACAGTGTTAATGAGGATGGTAAATTATGATTTAGCATGGTGGAATGTCACCAATTTCTCACCCTTGGAATAAAAAAAGTTTATGTCCCTTGGCAAATAGAACCAGGCGAATTGTCATATTTTTCACAGATCCTGTATACATCTTCTCTGACAACAATTCCTGAAATCCAAACAATTATGATCAACAGAAGGTAAGAGAAATTACTGGAACAAAGATAACAGCCTTTCTTTTTATCATAGCAAGCTTTCAGCTATTTACATATTTTATAGACTAAAAATAAATATCCTGAAAAGTATCAAACGTTTTTTTAGAAAACAAAAGTCCTTTAATCCCAATACATTTTGTAAGCAAGATTTCCAACTAAATAAACTTAACAGGTCTGAAATCAGACAAATCTTTATTGTACACAAGTAAATTTTATAATGCTCTCTTAGACCTCATTCAGTTACTTCAAGAGCTATATCATCTGTCCAGCTATTGATTATTACTATATTATATGTTTATCAGACACTTTTCCAAAGATATCTAAACAGACTTTATGATGGTCTAAACCAAGTAAATCCTTATAAATATATCCCTATAAGCCCATTTTAGGAGCAAGTTAGGGAATGACTCCAGGTTGTAGAGAAAATCTCATTGCTGAGTATTTTAAACTGGAATTTCCTTGACCTAATCAGGCACTTTAAGTAATTTTCAAGCCTAGTGGCTAGATTCAGATAAAACAGGATGCCAAACCAACCATATTGTGATTTTAGAGATATGTATGAACCAGATCAGAGAGAAGCAGGAAAAAAATTATCTGTATTAAGCAGTACATTTCAAACTCTGATTGGATTAAGGAAGTGTGCTGTTCCTGTTATCTATGGCATTCCATCATGTTCACATGTTAATATTTTTTTCATTCTTTAAGGCAAAAAATGATTCTTCCTATCACTTGTCAAAGCAGCTTATAGTCTAAATAAGACCTTTATCAATCCAGACGAAGCCAAAACTTTGTTTTCTTCATTCAAATAAATGTGAGTTTGAAGTGTTCTTCAGAAGATAACAAAACCCAAGGCATTTTCCACTGTGATGTCCTTGAATGTGAGTAGGGAGTCCCTTTAACTATTAACATCCTGGCCCACATTTGTTGTTATTTACATTTGGGAGTTACAATGCAATTAATGACTCTGCAATGATGTCCAAATGCCTTCGCCTATAAAAGGCATGTCTGTCTTTTGATGCATTCATATGCTAAAGGCCTTAGCAGAAAGTGACTATTGTTCCTTTTTGGCCTGCCTTCATCTGCACTCACGCTAGTCTATTTAAATGACAACATTCAAAAGGTTAACCAAACCACCCAAGTGCCTTTCAAAAAAAGAGAGAGAGGAGGAGGAGAAAGGGAAAAAAAGAAGAGGAAATGCAAGTCTAGTAAAAGTAATTTAAAAAAGCAAAGTAAATTGTAGCTGGATAAATGCCAAATAAAAATGAAGAGAGAAAACTTAAGAATTATGTGGGTTGTTTTGTTTATTACTTAGAAAAAAACAGGACATAATTGAAGTGTGGAAAGATCTACAGTTGTAGATCTACAACTGTTCAAAATCTTTTTCAGAGAACAATACATTTCTATCAATTCTTTGCAAATAAATATAGAACTTATCATGCATCATGTTTCTTGTGATATTACGGGGAAGGATTAAAAATATGTTCTGGGGGGAGAAACACAGCTAAGCCATTAAAACATTGAATGGAATCTGGAAAAAAGCAGCTGAATTTACACAGATGTTTAAATTAAAATGAGACCCATTATAATTTGCAGCAATCTTGTCAGCCTTCTGTTAAATTTGCAACAATGATCCATTTCTAAGGGAAAACTCACAAAGAAACAAATTGTGTTCTATGTTATATGTCCTGCATATTCTGCAGGGGGTTCAATCTTACATACTTGTTTTGATAATCTATTTACTACACCTACACCCCAAACCCCTAGGATCTAGATCAGGTGTCAAACTCGCAACACTGCCATTACGTGATGTACGGCAACTTTTTCCCCCTTCGCTAAAACGAGGGTGGGTGTGGCCAGCGTGTGACATATCTGGCGCAGGGGCTGCGGGTTTGACACTCCTGATCTTGATCAAGCACATGGAAAATACATTTTGTTACAGTTTTCTTTTCTTTAATTAAAAATATGTTATTTCTTATGTTTTAGCTTATCCAAAAGGGTCTGACCCCCCAGGGTCAGAATTAAATTAAGCAACTTCACATGTATTGAAATCTGACTTCTCAAAAGTTTTTTCTTCTGTGAAACAGGCTTTCCTTTACATTGTCATTATGTTTGAGACTGTATTTTGAATTAATGGTGGTGGTGGTGGTAGTACTACTATAGTGATGGTGGTGATGATTGTGTTTTTAAGTGTTGATTCCTGGAGATTGTCTGGATTAATTCCTGCAGTTTTCTTGGCAAGATGTTTTGGAAGTAGTTTGCCTGGTGAAAGATCACCCAGCTGGCTTTGTGCCTAAGGTAGGACTATAACTCACAGTCGTGTACTAGCCTGATATCTTAACCACTATACCACACTGCTCTCAATGAAGTCTTTGAGCTAACTTTATTAAGTATTGGAAGTAGCAGGACTATCTGAAAATGTTTCCCAACTGAACAAGCTTAATGAGGCATCTACTCAGCTTCTCTTCCATTGGGATTTGAGGGAAGCACAAGAAGCCAGTGAGGTTTCCCACCCTTAGAAAGGTGACTACACAATGAAAGACTACCTCTCTACGAAGACAGGCCAAAAACACCACTTCCCACTGATTATATGCAGAACTTCTACATCGATTCGCAATTAGTCTTGATTTCAGTTGCACTAAGACAGATTGTGTGCCTTTTAGGAGACACTATTAACACAGCCCAAATGAGCCACACTATCCTAGTCTTCTGATTAGAGAGTGAGAGCTTTTATTTAATAAATTAGAAACTGCTCTTCCTCTAGGACAAACCATTACCTCTTCTGATTTTTGAAATAGCCCTGGCTGGACTTAAATTTAGATCTCACCAGTTCCACTACACATTAACCACAGTGGCATTTTTTTGCATTTCTGTATTTTATGCAAAAATTATGCAAATCTACACATATACTTACCAGTCGGGTATGGTAGAACTTCTTACCCTCAGATTCTGGAAGGATGAAGCTTAATAGGTTTAGCTGCAAGTTACTGAACAATAAGGAAGCAATAAATCTACGGCAGGGGTCTCAAACTCACGGTGTCACATTCTGTCTCAGGACTCCACCCCCCTTTGCTACACCGGGCAGGGACAGGGGCGGGCCAGCATGTGACGCATCTGGCCCGTGGGCCATGAGTTTGACACCCGTGATCTATGGTATGTCTGAAGCTTATTTGATGCTATCAAATAGCTCAGGGTAGGATACACAGACGTATCCCATTTTTCTCCTTGCAACATTTCTTTATGTTGTGCAGGCAAGTTACACTGAGGCAGTGATTGGAGTTTTTTCTATGCATAAGGAAGTCTTATGGAAGTCATCTTCTACCTGGTGCATTACAGACACCAGATTGAGAGGCTGGTTTTAGGACAGCAGTGATAACCTGGTCTCTTCAATTCCAAACAATGAAGGCGGAAACTTGTCTGATGTGCTATAATTCATATGGTTTGCTACTGAATAAATGGCAATTAGCTGGTATTATTCAACCTGTTAAACTCACCTTGGCTCATAAGGGACACTGGTTTGGGTTCATATAACATGGAAAGCCAAAACCAAAATCAAATTATATTATAGCTTAGCATAATGCATGATCCAGGACAATTACTGCTAACTAAATAATCAAACAAGAAGCTTAGAAAGTTACATATATGCATGTACACATTTAATCTAGAAAGTATAAGCCTAAATCAGATGCCTTTAAAAATACTGATTTTATCTTCTGGAATAGATGAGTCATAGCACAACGCTTGGCTGATTGACTTTTCCTAGCTATCCAAACTATTTACAATACGTCATCAAGTTGGTTTTGCTCTTTTCTACTAAGTAGGTTCCACTTATTCTTCAACTTACGTGTTTTACTTCTAGTTTCACTGATTCCTAGTTTTTTCCATCTTGTGAGTTCAATTTCACTCAATATTATAATGATACTTTCTGAATATGTTGGGGGAGGAAATGGAAAGCACAAAAGAAGACGGAGAATTTGTTGAGTATGTGTAAGTTATACCCAAACAACTTTAGCTGATCCCCAAATAGTAAAGTTGTGTCAGAAGTTAGCATATTAGATGCTAAGGAAATTCCTGGGCCATAAACAAGACTGGAAAATAAGAAAAATATTCCAGAGGAATGTAAGTAGTAAGTAATTTCTGCATAGTTGTTTAAAGAGTTTGACAGGATGCAAACTCAACTTGAGGAAATCTTTATTTCATAGCTAAGAGAATTCTAAATGGAATGAAGCTGAAATCTTACATACATTTCCTAGAAAGTAAGCCAACTGAACACAATGCAGTGCTAAGACGCCACTATTAACTTGAGGAACCAATTCCAGAAAAGGGAATGAACTGGCTCCATGTTTTCTTGGAATACCTAGGAAAGGAACATTTTTAAACAAATGTGCATTTTTAAAACTACCAATTGGAAAAATGACCTCATGGGACAGGACTATGTAAGTTGTAAGTCAGTGTACTATCAGAACAACAACAACAACACCAAAGCAATTATAACCCCCAACGCAACCATACTGGAAATTAGGAGTATAAAAATAGAACATTTTGCATATTTTTTTTATTTATTTAATTAATTAATTAATTAATTAACTTGTATGCCGCCCACTCTCGGAAGACTCAGGGCGGCTTGCAATAAAAAGGGAAAGGGGAATATAAAAATAAAAAGCAACAGTTAAAAAATTCAACAACATTCATAACACAAGATGGGGCTGGATAATTCAACAGCCCCAGGCCTGCCAGAACAGCCAGGTCTTAGTCGCTTTGCGGAAGGCAGGAAGGGTAGTGAGAGTCCGGATCTCAACGGGGAGATCGTTCCATAGGGCCGGAGCAGCAACAGAGAAGGCCCTCCCCTGGGGGGTCGCCAGTCGACATTGGTCAGCAGATAGAATCCGGAGGAGGCCTAGTCTGTGCGATCTAATAGGTCTCAGGGAGGTAACTGGCAGGAGGCGGTCTCTCAGGTAGCCAGGTCCGATACTATGTAGGGCTTTAAAAGTAACGACTAGCACCTTGAAGCGTGTCCGGAGACCAATGGAAGCCAGTGCAGCTCGCGGAGGATAGGTGTAATGTGGGTGTACCTAGGTGCACCCACAATCGCTCGCGCGGCTGCATTCTGGACTAGCTGAAGTCTTCGAACACTCTTCAGGGGCAGCCCCATGTAGAGCATGTTACAGTAATCCAGTCTTGAGGTGACGAGGGCGTGAGTGACTATCCGAACGGCCTCCCAGGCCAGATAGGGTCATTCAACCGTAAAATCGAGGAAATTTCACCCACCCATCCCAGTAACAACTTTGCCCTCTTCCAATTAGTTGGCTAACAAGAGTCATTTTACTTGTCAACCTAGAATTTGTTATCATAGAAAATCCCCTTCCCCCTCAATCTTTTGAGTTTGGTTTGTTAGATACAGCTGCTTTACCTATCACGCCTGTCAATTAGCTCTGTTGTATGGGGGTTCATTCACATGCCCAGCTTGTGTGAAGGTGTCCCACTAAATATTTGTAAAGAACATGTCTTCATGAGATTGACTATCTCTGCTGCTGAGGCAGCCTGAAGTTAGCCTAAGGCAGGGGTGTCAAAATCAAGGCCCAGGGGCCGGATCTTGCCTGTGGGGTGCTTAGATCTGGCCTGCACTGCCACCCTGGAAATAGCAAAGGACCGGCCTGTGGTGCCTCTGCTAGCAAAAACAGAGCTTGGGAGCCCATTTTCGCTGGCAGAGTGCTGGGACCGCCACAGGCGTCCCTGACATGAGTGATGTCGATCATGTCATACCCACCCTGGCCATGACCCCCATGACCCGAGGCCAAACACAACCATGATGCAATCGAGTTTGACACCTCTGGCCTAAGGTAAGGTGCAAGGCTGGAGTGTTTGTCTCATCACATGACACAAGATATGCTGTGTGGACATTCTAGAATGCATGGAGAAGGAACCTTCAAAGGTGGTAACATGCTGGGTTCCAATCAGTGGTGGGCTGCAGGCGGTACACCCCGATATGGGTGTACCGGTGCCTGCCGGGAGCACTGGGTACCGTTCCGGTACAGTGCTCCAGAGGGCCCACCCACCTGCCCGCCTTACCTGTATTTGAACTCTTTGGTGCTTCCTCACACGGGCATGGAGCGTACAGCGTCTACACGATGCTCTGCCGAGCAGCTGGAGCATTGCAGAAGCATTGCAGGAGGCAAGGATGCATGTGTATTGGGCATGTGTGTGTGTGTGTGCTGTGCATGTGCTGTGCATGTGCTGCACGGCGTTCATGTGGTGGACGCCGAGCCCCGTTGCACCATTTTGGTTGCAATGGGATCCGGAACCCACCACTGGTTCCAATTGATACAAGATTCTTCCTATGAGATTCCCGGCCATTATTTCTGTGGCCTGGGAGGGAGATCAGACACTTTTAATTGTGCAATCCATTTTTTCCTAATGTTGGGGAGGATAGTGGAGAAGGCAATATTGATCTCATGGTACACCACAATAAAGGTTTTGAAGGACTCATGCAGTAGCTATCTTTTCAATTATAATTGCTTATAGACAAGAACAGTTCCCCCCCTCCCCCCGAATGCCATCACTCTGCTAAATAAGTATTTCCCTCACCATTGTTAAACTATTCGCTAAGGTTGCATTACTATTACTATTAGTCTCCTCATCATTCCTATCACCTATCTCCTCCCACTTACTGCATGACTGTAACTTTGTTGCTTGAATCCTTATGCTTTATATTGATATTGATTATTTCCTGATTATTTGCACCCTATGACTATCATTAAGTGTTTTACCTTATGATTCTTAACCAATGTATCTTGTCTTTTTATGTATACTGAGGGCATATGCACCAAGACAAATTCCTTGTGCGTCCAATTACACTTGGCCAATAAAAAATTCTATTCTATTCTATTCTATTCTATTCTTTAAGATATTTCTATTTTTCAAAAGGATGGAAATCATATGCAGGCAGCCTTTATTTAGGGACTGTCTTATTTAGTGTCAATTTGCAGTTACAACAATGATGAAACTGCAATTCTTGAATTTATGACCTTTGCAGATCTACAAAGCAAAGAAATGCTGAAATAAGATCATAAGCACAGCCACAACTTCACTTATAAAATCCCCTGCTTTGTTTAATGACCAAGATGCTGGTTTCAATTGTGGTCACTAAACAAAGACTATATTAAGGGTTCCCCCCCGCCTTAATTTCACTCCTACATACATTGAGAAATATTCCAATGGCTATAACTTTTTGAAAACCAGCCCTAGAGGATATGAAGTGGCTATTTCAGCAGCAGAGTTTTCCGCTTGATGATTGGCTTGTGAAAGGCAACTCTCCCAAAACAAAGCTGCTTTTTCCCACTCAGCCTTTGAAGAGGAGACATGTGGAGAGGCAGGTCACTTCTCCCAATGTGCAACATTCTGTTCAAGAGTCTGAACGCAAAAAAAATAAAATAAAATCAAAACCAAATGCTGAATTCACAAGTGGCAGGACAAAAACCAAGACAGTTTCTAAAAGCAGAGCAAGTGAAAGATAGACACAATCTTCCTTTGAACAAATCCTTGGGTAGTTCCCATTAGTCACGATTTAACTTAGGGTAGAATTCCTTCAGTCTGAAGAGTTCCAATGATTCCACCTGGAATCAATGTCTTTGAATTAATGCAGCATAAAATCTTACTTCAGATCTCTTAATACTGAAATTAATCGTCATAACCCTCTTTGAAAAGAAATTAATTGTAGCATCTGAATCACCAATCTTTTCTGGAACTGTATAGATACAATCACACAAACAAACACATAAATACTTATTCTTTGCCCAAGCCCCAGACTCAATTCTAAAGCAACCCATCAAGATCTTGCAAATTAAGCCCACAGCATAGCTTGGGGCTTCGTTTCATGTTTCTTAAATGAAAATGTAGTTGGAGCCTCCAAAGGAGAAAGCCATTAGCAATCCAAATGTGATCCCTAAGAAAGCTTTTGGCAGTAACTGTAGCAAATCAGAATTAAATAAAATACATGCATCTCCTTAAGATGAGCCCTCGTGGCGTAGTGGTTAGAATGCAGTACTGCAGGCTACTTCTGCTGATTGCTGGCTGCCTGCAATATGGCAGTTAGAATCTCACCAGGCTCAAGGTTGACTCAACCTTCCATCCTTCCAAGGTGGGTAAAATGTGGGGCCGGATTGTTGGGGGTAATATGCTGACACTGTAAACAGCTTACAGGGGGCTGTAAAGCACTGTGAAGTGGTATATAAGTGGAAGTGCTATTGGTATTACTATACTGAGCAGGCATGCAAAGACCAAAGTCACTTTTCCTAGTAGTAACACACTAGAATTAGCTTGTGGGTCTAAACACAGAGCTCTAAAGGACAGCAATCACTGTGCTCCAACAATGTGGCTTTGGGACATTCTTGCCCGAGGCACATCCTGCCCTTCCTCTTGGCTAATAGGACTCATGAAACAATTTGGATTTAAACTGTTATGGCAGCCATGATATCTAACCTCACAACATAGCACTTTCTCCTTGAACCCACTCAGCGCGAGCCATGCCCAACTCAACGTGTGATCCCCTATTTCTGTTGCTGGCCTTCTTGCTCTGAGAAGCTCACTGTGAACAGAGGCTAGCGAAAGAAATACTGTTAGTCCTCAACTTACAACAGTTCATTTAGTGACCGATCAAACTTACGACGGCAACAAAAATTTTCACACTTACGACCTTTGCAGCATATCCCTGGTCATGTGATCCAAATTCAGATATTTGGCAACTGATTCATATTTGTAATAGTTGCAGTGTCTCAGGGTCATGTGATCCCCTTTTGCGACCCTCTGCCAAGCAAAGTTAATGGGAAAACCAGATTCTCTTAATTGTGTTACTAACCGGACAACTGCAAGTGAGTCACTTAACAACTGTGGCAAGAAAGATTGTAAAATGGAACAAAATTCACTTAACACATGTCTCGTTTAACAACAGAAATTTGTGGTCATAAGTCAAGGACTACCTGTAATGACATCTCCACACCCCAATCCAACAATACATTGACAAAGGCAGATAGCTGTGAGGCCTGCAGAGATTCTCAATCATCCAAGTCATGGTTGTCCCAAAGGTGCTTTTCCAAAAGGCAACTGGACTTTCCAGCTCCGTGATGGCAAACCTGTGGCGCGCAGAGCAGAGGTGGCATTCAGCAGGTTCTGACCAGTACTGGAGAATCAGTAGCAGAAATTTTGAGTAATTCAGAGAACTGGTAAATACCCCCTCTGACTGGCCCCACGTCCATCTATTCTCTGCCTCCCAAGTCTCAGTTGATGGGGAGGAAATGGGAATTTTACAATAATCTTCCCCTGGGATGGGGAGGGAATTAAGATTTTATAGTATCCTTCCCCTGCCATGGCCACCAAGCCACACCACACCCACCAAGCCATGTCCACAGAACCAATAGTAAACATTTTTGAATCCCACCACTGACACAGAGGCCTCTCTGTGGGCACACGAGCTGTTCCCCCAGCTCAGCTCTACTGTGCATGTGTCTGCGCCTCCTGCTGGCCAGCTGGTTTTCGGGCCCATGCGGGAACGTATGTACATGCGTGGGGAGGTCATGGGGGATTCGCATGCATGTGTGGGGGCATGCAGGGGCACACATGCATGCATGGGACCAGGTGGCACATGATTGCACAGGGTGGGGGAGCCACGCATGCGCAAGGGCAAGGCGCACACAATGGGGTCACCTGCTCATACACGGGGATGAGCGTGCCGGGGGGTTGTGCATGCATTGCATTATGGGTGCACGCATGTGCGCGCTTTCACACACACACGGACGCATTCGGCTCCCAATGCCAAAAAGGTTAGCCATCACTGTTCTAGAGTAAATGTTTTCAAAGAAAAAAAGAAAGTCCAGTTGCCTTTTGCAAAAGAACCTTTGGGACAGTTA
Organism: Thamnophis sirtalis; assembly: GCF_051295495.1. Taxonomy (NCBI): domain Eukaryota; kingdom Metazoa; phylum Chordata; class Lepidosauria; order Squamata; family Natricidae; genus Thamnophis; species Thamnophis sirtalis. The sequence goes on from NW_028261381.1 coordinate 95,802,788, forward strand.
GTCAGTTTTTTCACCGGTAGGAAAAAGGAAAATTCATCAGTGAATTTACCTGAAAGCAAATCCTGTTATGTTCTGTGAGCCTTGTTGGCTGTGGCTGCCGTTTAGGCTCACAGAAGACTGCTACCCGCAGGATGGACAACACATTAATGTGGCTGAGGAGAAAGAGCCCTTAGAAAGGAAAACACTGAAACTGGACACCAGTTGGTTGAGAGAAGCAGTGATAGAGAATGCCTCAGCAGCAAGCCAAGAACTATGATATGAGATTTCTAAACTGCTTGACATTTGCCCTAATTCCTATTTGTATTCTGACAATAATAATAATTCACCCACTTCCTATTCTGCACCATTAACAACTTCGTGACAGAAGCAAAGAGCGCAATCATGAGCATATTTACTCTGAAGCCAGGCCTCTATGTTCAAACAATTCCAGGCCTATTTCTATTAAGTAATAGTTTAATTTAAAATACACAAAGCCCAGATACTTTAAAAAAAATCTGAACACTAGGATTTATTTTCTCTTCCATATCTCTACACCAAATTATTTTGCTCCCAGTCCAGTTCCTAAAACAATATTTTAAAAATATATGCCCCGCCTTTCTTTTGGGGGGGAGGGGGGAAATAGGAAGCAGGAAGCTTTACAAAAACAGATTCAACGATGAGAACAATAACCATCTGAGGTCTGTCTTTCTCTGTTCTTGTGGGCTCGCCTCTTAGAAACATTACGGTTAATGATGGTGATAAGAGAAACCATGTGGGCTTGTTAACTTAGGCACAGGCAAGAATGATAGGAATTCACCGCGCTTCCATTTAATGATCAGAGGACAGAAGCCTCAATTAAAACGATATCATTCTAGATTTTTCCCAGTCTCGATTCTGATACAATCCCTATAATCCTTGCTCACCTAGAAGGATTGGCATTTAAAGTGCTTAGGATCTACCCCTCCCCCAGGAATTTGGCGTGGGAAAATAAGGCGACCAGGAGAATTAAACGAACGGCGTCTTTTCTCATTAAAATACAGATGCCATTCAACCCCCCCCCTTAAAAAACACACACAAAAGAAGCAAACAAAAGGCTATCATCTCTTAAAATCTCAAAACGCGTTTAGAAGTAGGTTAACATTTTCCCTCGCCCTACCCCTTCCTAGCGTTTCAAGAGTCTGGGAAATTATCGAAAAGTGCTCAGCTCCCGGAAAAATCATAATTTGCATTATCCAGTTGCATTTTGATCTCCCTCTTTTATTCAGATACAATGTAGTCAATGGCCCTTACGTAAGGGGGGAGCCTTTGCGATTTTGCTTTTTTAAATAAGAATGCATAATCCCATGACGATTATTGCTTCCTTTCTCGGGACCGGGAGGCTGGGGGAAGAGAGAAAAGATCTAACTCGGCTTAACCACACCTCTCCAGCCCAGCAACAGATAACTTCGAGTTTCTGACACCCCCCTCCCTATTTCCAAGGGGCTGCATTGCATATATACTTTGTAGAGAGCGAGGCGCGCGGGGGAGGGGGGGTGGAATGCTGATTACATCATGAGAAACTGCCTGCAAGATTCTTCTTCACGCAGAAGTTCCAACTTCCTGATGTCGCTATTATCCAATCCACGCAAAGACAGGGGAAGCAGATCGAATATCGAATTTCTCACAGGGAGAGGGGGGAAACCGGGAGGCCATGCACACACGCTCACGAAGCGGGGGAGGGGAGAGAGAGAGAGAAAAGAAGCGAAAAAAATTAAGATTTCACGCGTTAAATACTTGGTTGGAGACAGGGACCGAGAGAAACTGAAAGGCTGGCGGCTGGGAGGAAATGCGCGCGCCGCGGTGTGGTAGGCAACCTCAGGAATATACACCGCCTGTAGCCCGTTCAAGGTACACAAGGCAGCCGATGTGCTAGGTAGACAAGATCTAACCAAGCATTGCTGTTTCTTGAAAACGTGTCCGCTTCCTCCACGTGTTGAGAAAGAGGGAAAGCTACAAGGTTGCCCGATCCCTGTCTTGGGAGGGGGGGGATCTAGATTAATAACGCTCCTTTTTGCAATTGGGTACCTCTTGGCTAATGAGCCCACCTAAACTCACCTAGAAGTACAGGCGTTTACTTTCCAGTAAGCATATAGGCTGAAGTTGGCAAAGTACCTTTTCGACGAAGCAAGCCAGCCTGCCGGAAGGTGGGGTGGCAGGGAGGATCTCCCCCCCCCAAAATTCCGGCGAATTAGTATCCAAGTAAATTCTCCCGAACTCTCCGGTTTTAGCTCTCCGAGGTGGGATCCTTACCCTTTTTGTAGTTCTAAATCTGAAGTTGACCTCTCACCACCATCCCGTCTGGAGCTAATATTTATTGAGGGTCGGGTACAGTATTGAGAGAAAGGAAAAGCTCTTTTTCCCTCAGCAGTGGTCGTGACCACGAGGTAGGCAATGTTGCTGATGGGACGGAGAAGAGAAGCTAAACCCATAATTCACCTTCGGAATCTATGCGTGTTTTAAACCGGGGAAATGAACTGTGTGCGTGCGCTTTAGCCGCTCCAGGTGAAGCCGAACGTGAGCTCCCTAGGAGCTGCATACTTTTTTTTAATGGAAAGATTTTTAACAATGGCAAACATTGAGCAGAGGTGAGGGTGAGGGTGGGAGAGGAAAGCAGGGGGAGAACTCCTTCAAAGTTGCCCATCAGGTATCTAGCTCAAGGTGAGATCCCACCTACACATGTGGGAAGTGGTTTGTTTAATTTACTGTGTGGCATTCTTACAAACAAAAGAAGGTTGGTTCCCATTGCTAGGGATCGAGGCAAAAGTACATTCCTTCCAAGGAGTAAGAAATTCCCTGGATCAGCATGGGAAAACGAAATTTGCTGGTTGCTCTTTCTACTGAAATGGAAAAAATAGCCCAAGGGGCGCAACAATCGGGGGAGCGGGGGAAGATAGCACCCTATTTCGGAACACCCCGCCACGATAATTCTCTACATAAGAGAGTTAAGAGAGAATGCGAATTGGTAAATTTCTGCAATAGATGCAGAAAGATAGGTGGCTGCCTCATCCCGCATGGACTAAGAACCCAAATGTTTTACTTTGGATCCCGAATGAGCTTTAAAGCTGCACCCAGACAGACCTTGACACTGTTTTTACAAAAAGCATGGCAAGTGTGACTTGGTTTAAAAAAAATCTGTCTCGACCCATGTTTCTTTTGAGCTTTTAACAAAGAATAGGAAAAAAAGAGAAATTGAGCAGCGGAATGAGAGTTTCAGCGAAGTTTTCCATCTTCGCTTTTACGCTTTTCGGTAATTCCGGCACTTTTGACCATATCCCTTTCGTCTTGTCAGCGAGAAATCAAACAAGTTCCTAGTTCAGATCTGCCTGATCCGCCTGGTAACAGATCTATTCCCCTATTGGTTTATGCTAATTCCAGTTTCCTCTTGTATTGGAGCCCAGTTGGGGAGGGGGGGGGAGTTCCCTCCAGGAATTAGAGCCAATTTTGTTTTAAGTGTGCGATCTCGCCCCTGCAATATTGCCACACGCAGCAGAAGGCGATCTTTCTGGGCAGGCGTCTCAGCTGGAGGGCGATGGCATGAGGGGGGCTCCGGAAAAGCTGTAGCTGATACCACTCTGTCTCAAAAATCCAGGTCTCCTGCCACACCGATGCACATTTTTATGAATGAAGAAACAACATTGCTCTCACCGTGTTCCTTTTCCAAATAAAAAAGCACTTGGAAAGGGAGCCGATTTTACAAAGCTAATATTGTTTGGAAGAGGGAAAGTGCACGTAGCTGGTTATTGACGACTATTATTTACTAAAAGTAAATTAAGAAATAAAAGTTGGAGCTGCAAATGCTTGGATCGAGAGTAGAGGTAGCTTCCTTTCCCAACGTGAATGCTTCAATGGGGAGGGACAGAGGTCAGGAATTATGCAAAGACATATCCTTTAGGTTTGTATGTCAAGGCGTCCAGCATTTGCGGGGCGTTTATTTAACATTTCTAAAGGCGAGGCTGCGCTTCCCTTAGAATGCTGGAACAAAAGTGCACCCCCCTCCCCCCCCCAAAAATAGCGCATATAGACATAGATCTAAAGGCATACATGCGCACAACCAGTTTAAAGGAAGGTCAGGCTGAGTTCTGCGTTTTTGGAAGGGAGAAAGCTCCACCACAAAGTGGAACTTAACTTTACTGCTGAGTAACATAGGATCCGAATCCACCTTAGAACTTACCTCTTACAAAGTCCTAAAACAGCCTTGCCAGAGAACTGCCTTTGTGCCCTTTTATTTTGGATTAAACCGCATTGAGATTTGGCATAGAAGTAAACACGAGGAGGGTAAGGCACCACATGGGCAAAGGTTATAATATACACAAAGAAAGGAGCAGCACGAACCCAGCCCTCGAAGTATGAATTACATTTGGAGGTCGAAGATTTGCGATTTCAAATGAATACCTGGGTATCCGGGGTCTTCAAAGCGGTTTTCCTGAACAAAAATATTAAGCATGGCGTGCTTTGGGACTTTTAATTGCTTAGAATTGCCACTCCCAGGAGTTATTGCACACCTTTTATTCCCTGAAGGTAATAAGTGAGAGAAGATACAATTTTATTAATTGGCGTGCTTGAAACCTGGGGACATGAACATTTTTAAATGCAAGGAGCTGAAGAAGCTTGTTCCACCACCCGCTTGCGAACCCACTTGCCACGTGCTTTCTAAAAAATGTTTGCGGAATGCATCCGCCTGTATAATTCATGGTAGAAGTAAAACCAAACCGTCCTATTGAAATGAATGAATGAGAACTTCTTCCTGGGTTTTTGCATGGGACTTAAACCCAGGGGCAAAATGACTGCACTTCGTTTTCCTCTCTCGTGTCCAACCCGGTGCCCTGGAAGAAACTGTAGCCACCATCTTGCTTAAAATACGCTTGGACTTTCACTGGGTAGTACTTGGGGAGGGGGAAAAAGCTGAATGCCCCCTCCTACTCTCTCACCAAGCCAATGCCCTTCCTTGGTCCATAACGCTGCTTTTCTGGCCGCCGCGGACGAGGTGCCCTCCTGCAAGTGGTATTTTACAGTATTGACATTCTGTAGCTCGAGCCCAGCCTCGTGCAAACTCGTTCTCCCAACACATCGGAGGGTCGCCCTTAAGAACAGGGTGGTCTCCTTCAACATTAAAAGATAGCAAGCAGAGAGATAAGGACAGACATTTTTAGGCATATATTTTGGATCACTAGGAAGTCCTTAATCCACGGGGTGGGGGGGGGAAAGCTTTGACAACTACCGCCCTTTCATTCCGAACTCTCTTCTGAAAATGGCGGGGTTCTCATTAAATAAAAATGGGGGGAAATGAAAAATCAACACGGCTATCTAGATCCCGGCGCTCTGGCGAAAGCGGGGCGGCGGTGTGCCTTTTCTTGAAGAAAAAAGAAAAGCACCCGGAGCCCGTCTTCCAGCCCATATTCTGCCCCAACATGCCTGTGTGTGGCCTAGCCTCATTCATCATTCGCCTCGCGGAGCCCTCTCCATTTTTAAGAAATTCTGCCTGATCGGGGAGTGGGGGAGGAAAGACCATTTGGGCTTCCCCCACCACTTCGCTCCTTCCCCTTAAAAAGAGAGAGAGGAAGGGAGGGGGAGAAAAGAAAGCGAGCCCTTGTCCTCATTTGCATTTGCATTAAAATTTAGCCCTGCGTCTGTTCAGCTAAGCAAAGGGGAAGGACTTGAAGCCTATGGGATGGCTTTACGGCTCGGCCCCCTGCTTTTGGCTTCACTCCTTTCCCCCCTCTCTTTCGCATTCTCTCTTGGCGCTTTGATCTCTGCTTAACAACAGTAACGTCACACGGGGACTCATACAGGAGAGTTTTGTTGGAAGTTAGAAAGTTTTGCAGCCTCCAGAGGGCTGTAGCAGTAGCAGCAGCGGCAGCAACGGCAGCAGCAGCAGCCACAGCAGAGAGCAGCATCTGAGGGACTCAGGGGGAGCGCCAGAACATACTGACTCAGCCCTTGGAGTCCGCAGAAGAAGAGGAAGAGGAAGAAGAACGGCGGCGGCGGCGGCGTTGCGGCAGCGGCGGCGGCAGAAGACATGGAACATCAGCTGCTCTGCTGTGAAGTCGAGACCATCCGGAGAGCCTACCAAGATGCCAACCTCCTCAATGACAGGGTCTTGCAGACTATGCTGAAAGCGGAGGAGACTTGTTCGCCCTCCGTCTCCTACTTCAAGTGCGTGCAAAAGGAGATCTTACCATATATGAGGAAAATAGTGGCCACTTGGATGTTGGAGGTAAAACGCGCTTCGCAAAAGTTTTCGGGCTTTTTAGAAATAAAGCGATCCTTTGCTTCTTTAGGCGTCCTTCCTTCCTTCTCTTTTAACCCCGAGTCCCGTTTCCTGCACCCTAAAACATCTTGCCGAGAGGTCTCCGTCGCCCCCACCCAGCGCGCTCGGGCTTGTCCTTCTTGAGCTGCATGGATTCGGGCGAGAGATCGCGGAATGCCGATCGCGCGCCCTGTCAGCCCGATCCAGACCTTTGGGGACCCCTGGAACAGGAATCCGGGCAGAAGCAGGGGTGCCCGAGTAAGTTTTGGAAGTTTCCGAAGTCGCCCTCCCCCAACGCACACACCCCTCTTGTAGGTCTATGGATTCCCAAGGCGGTATAGTTAGAGCCTGCGAACCCAGAATGTCGCCCCCGGTTTCTCCGGTGGCCCTTCAAGCTGGCCATGCATTTGATGGGGATTTTATTTTAAATTAATATCCGTGGACACGTATGCAAGTGCTCCTGGTGCCAGTATTATGCGCCATCTTTGTTCTTTTATTGCAAAGGCCAAGTGTTTATTAATAATTAGAAAGGGGAAAAGCTCGTCGTAGAAAAGTGGGGTCCCCGCGGGACCACCGGGCTGAGGGATCAAGATCTTGGCTTGCAAATCTCGGGGAGTTGCTGGTTGAAACTTTCCTTTGTTCAGAGCACAGGGTGGTTTTAGTCTCTTCCTTTCCCTCCCCCCCCCCCTTTGGAAGACATGCTTTTGCTACAGAAACTTGTCGGCAAGGTCGCCCGGCAAAAAGTAGTGTGGGTTTCGTGTTTCCCCTTGAAACATCTTTCAAAGGGGTCCTACCAGAATCAGGACGGACTGGGCTATATTTTCAGCCCTTTCCCGAAGCTCTGGGTGCTTGCGATCTATTTTTAATTAATTTTTGAAACCCTGGCTGCAAGCAAATGTCGCACGTTGCTTCTCTAGGAAGGGAGGGAAGAGGAATGGGGGGTCTTGGAGTTTGACTTCGGGGAGGCCTTTTTGGAAGCCCCCCCTTTTCTATCACAACGGGGATCAGTAAAGGATCCCCCCGTGGTTGTTTTCAGCCAATTTGCGGGTCTCTGCTGATTTTTTAAATATTTTTAAATATTTTTTGAAAAGATGACGTCTGGGGAAAAAGCTTGCAGCTGCCTCTCGACGCCACCTTTGTGTCTCGAGGAAAGGGGGGGGAATCAGCCACACTCAAGCCAAATGGAACCAATAGGGGGCACCAAGGCATATGCCCCCCAACATTTTGAAGCCCAGATTGCTTTCTTGAGGTTCCCTGTTGTTAAATCTTGGGGTTTCACACACCTATTTTGGTCTTTTCGTCCAAATGCCCGACCGCATTTCAGAAAAGCACATTTTCTTCTCTTGCGACTTTCTCTTTCACTTCTACACATTACAGATTTCATCGTTTTTTTAAAAAAAATAACTAAATAAAGAATGCTGAATTATTTGTGGATTATTTTCTTTTCTTTTGCTTCCTGCTCCCCAAAATATATTTGTTATCAGAAAGAGAAGAGACTAGCTTAATTCAGGGAGTAAAAGCTTTCTAGCATGTCTCTCTTTTTTCCCCCATTTTCCCCCTTCCTTACAGGTTTGTGAGGAACAGAAATGTGAAGAAGAAGTTTTCCCATTGGCAATGAATTATTTGGACCGATACCTCTCTTTTGAACCCATCAAGAAAAGCCGCTTGCAACTACTCGGAGCTACTTGTATGTTCGTGGCTTCAAAAATGAAGGAAACTATTCCTCTAACAGCAGAAAAACTGTGTATTTACACTGATAACTCCATTAGACCTAATGAATTACTGGTAATTTCCTGTTTTCTATTGCATTAGGGAAGTAACAAATTATAGGAAGGAACTAATTTCTTTAAAAAAACTAATTCCATTCTCCCAGATAATACTTTTTGTTTAAGATGATGTGGTTTTCCCATAAAATTATTTTAGATTTTAAATATGCAAGCTATTAGACTTCCCGATAAAATAGAATATATAACAGTCTTTTCCCTATTTTTGAATGGAAGCAGAATTGCAATGTTTTAACCATACTATAGAAAGACATGTCCCATTGAATTCAACCATGTTTATTCTCAAGTAAATGTGCATCAAAATCAGAATCAACCACTGAACCAGGCATTTTTTGGGGGGAAGTGGAAGCCAGTAGATGCATTTAGTCTTGGGATATTTGTCAACCCCTGGGCAGCTGCAGCCCACATGGTGCAGTAGATTAATTGAATGAAAATGTCCTAATATGTTAAATCCTTATTCACTCTAGGAAAAATACAGTAACAGATAGGGGGATAAAATGAGTGGCTAGCGCCCTCTTGTGTTAATTTGAACAATTTGCCTAGTTAATGCACATTAGTTCAAAACAGCTGGGTGATGATAGTGCCTGGAAATGGTGGGGGAAGGGAACAGAATTATGTAATTTTCATCTGGAAAGGCACCCACCTTGCCTATTTATGTTCTTCTCCAGTAGCACAATGGTTGCTGCTAAATTTGGCAAGGATTCAATTTCTATTAGACAAAGCAGAAGGCCTAAACAAGTGATGTAGAACAGGGTGAGAAGACCACAAAACAACTTATGTGCCTAACTATTTATAAACAGAGAACTTCATAACCACATTTTTTTTTTCTTGTCCCTTCTTCTCCTCTGTTCATCCCAATCCAGCAAATGGAACTGCTTCTGGTGAATAAGCTGAAATGGAATCTGGCTGCCACAACTCCTCATGATTTTATTGAACATTTTCTAAATAAAATGCCTGTGGCTGAGGACAGCAAGCAGATCATCCGTAAACACGCCCAGACTTTTGTGGCTCTCTGTGCAACAGGTATGAGCCTTGCACTCTCCGAAGGCGTGTTATGTTTCTATGTGCCCCAGCAAATGCACCCGCTTCCCTTTTCCACTGTCCAGAATTCTTACAGGGGCACACTATTAAAATGGGTGGCAGTAGCTCAGCAAAGCTAATGCTTGCAAAGAACATGAGCTTGCTCCCAGAACCTGGATTACTTTGCTAAAGGTGAGTTGGCCTCTGCAAGTGGCATTTCTGGATGGCTTCAAGGCTGAAATTGGTGCTTTTGAGATCTGTAGTGTCAGAGTAGGACATTGCCAGCCCAGCTAGCAGGAATGGGTAAATGGCTGCAAGGCCATTAGGCTCTTAGGACTTGAAAGCTGTTTAATATGAATTCAGAGTTACAAACATATGTCAGGTTTTCCCTGGAACCTCTGATTTCATTCTTGTTTTTTGCCAGACTGTGTCTTTTCCAACAATTCTTTATAACTCTGTTTCTCCTTTCCAGGAGAAACAAGAAGAGGGTACTGTAAAAGGGTCCTGGCTAAGGGTTGAGTCTGTGACCACGTGCTTGGCTGCAGCCATGTGCACTTAAAGCCTCAGGAGGAGCTAGAGACACTGACTAAGCTCCAGGATTTCACAGAGAGGCCTGGTGTTGGGTTTCAAGGGCAATCTGTGTGTCTGCGCATGCTTGCATTCTCAAACTCCTCCAAACTTTGCCTGCTGTTGTTTCATTTCCTTGATTGCTGCTGCCACACCCATTCAAACAAGCAGGAGCATGGGATCAGAAATGCAGCCCTGCATTCCCGTTGTCCAGGTGGACTAGCTGTTGCTTTTTTTAAATAAATAATAAAAATAAAAGGAGGGATAGGCCAGAGAGGAGAAAATGCCAAAGCAGAGTAATTAGGAAGAGCAAGACAATATGGACACATGTTCTTTCAAAGGTTTGCAAGGTTGATTAGCAAGGGTATCGTACAACCTATGCCAAACTGAATTGGGATCTTCTAGATCCCAGGGGGCTGCAGTTACAACATACCTAGAGGATCCAGTTGAATGTTTTTAAGTCACGCATACCAGGATCGCTTAGATTGATTTGTATGTATATGACTCATCTAATCCCAGATGGGCACAAGAAAACAAGGATTTATCTTAAGATTGAAAACCCTGAAAGGCATATAAATTCCAAGGGTCAAGTTGGTGCCAGAGGTAACACTCAGAAGTGTTTATGATGTCACACCTGAAATGGAATTGGTGGAAAGATCCAAGAAAAATAGCAAATCATCAAAAAAACGTTTGCCGTTTTAAATGGTTTCTCCACTGCAGTCTGGTTTGGAAAGCTGGCCACAGAAAATATGTAAATATTAGGTATTTTTCAAGCTTACCTTTCTTCTAAGCCTAGCTACCAAAGAGAGACGGCAGTTTAGGATTTTCTGGAAAATAGGTTCTTTGCCAAGTTCCTCAAATCCTTAGAACATTTTAGAATAGTTCTAACAAATACAATCATTTTTTTTTAAAGTAAAAGGTTTTGGTTTTTTCCCAATCAGCCTCCTTTGCCACTACGGTGTTCGTTTAATAGACTCTTTCTTTCAAATGCCTGCCCAGCCTTTTCTTTAGGGTATGGGGATGTTTAACCTGGATTGTGGCGCTGGCAGAAAGAGTCCCACAATGATGAAAACAAGAATAGTTCAAAGGTTGGAGGCTTGCAAAGGGCCAAGTACTTTGATCTGCTGTCAGCGTTGTTATGTTTCTCTTTAGAAGGCAGGTCTTGAGGCCTATCTTAAACATTGTTCTAAATGGCCATACATAGAACCGGAAAATGAATTGATGAATGCAAACCTTGTCTAGAAACGTTTTACACAAGCTTAAAGGAAGTGTGGAGGTCAACAAGGGAGCCCCCAACCCCAAGGAAGTCGCTGTGAATTTTGCCTAAGTCAACATTAGTTAATAGGGTTTTATCTTAGCAAATTTATCCTTAGCAGTCATTAGATTAATTGGGGATGCCTAGACTGAGATGTGGATGTTTGTCTTTCTGTTGCACACTGAGGACTTTCTATGTCCCTGTTGCTCTTTTGCCGAGTTTTTATCTGGATGAATTACAAACTCTTTTTCATCTGCAACTAATGGAAGTTTCACTCAAAGTTTATTGTAGGAATTACCTATTTGCCCGACTAGTGATTCTTTAAAGCAAAGATATGTAAGGTAGAGAGCCCCCCCCCTCCCCGGAGAAAGATCAACGCAATATCTCTCAAGTTTAATATTGGAAGAAAATGGCTTACACGAAATGGATGTAGGAGGAAGAGAAAAAGAGATGGAAGATTAGGGCGAGTGTGCCTTTGTGTCAGATACAGAGAAGATTTTTCTAACAGTAAAAAATGATGAAAAGAATTTAGTCTCTTTCCGTTGTGTCCCTGGCCCAAATGGATTGTTTTGCAGTGTTTTGTTTAGTTATATGTTTTTACCAAAGATAATATTTTCTGCTCATAGGAGGACTGGGTTGCAAAAAGCAAGGAGGGACGGGGGAGTCGTGAGTTGTTTCACTTAAAACGAATGAAGACTTGCAAATCAGAACAGGAATATAATAGAGTAAAAGTGATGCTGAGGCCACTGCTAAGGAGAAGCTCTTGCCCATGAAAGCCAAATGATTAATAGGAATAAATATCAGGCATGGGTGTTTTTCATTGTGTTCATCTGGTTGCCTAGGCATAATCAAGATCATTACTTTTAATTATTACTATTGCTATTATTGATCCCCCCCCTCCTTAAAAGTCATTCTCTTTTGAAACCTTGCTTGCCCTAGTTGCTCCATTCTCAAGGCTTTTAAAAATTTGAAGTCTCAAGGTATGCGACCAGTTGGAACTTGTTGAATCTTGCAGCCGGTGATTTATGTTCAGAGTTTTGATTTGGCTCAATGAAAAGATTTTCATTCATAGCCCCCGGCTCTCCAGACAGATGGAATTGCTGCTCCATTGAAAAAGGAAAAGAGGGTGACTTGCCTTGTTAGGAATTTTTTTTTAAAGCGCCACAGTGCCTAGATGCCTGCTTTGTCTTCCCTTCAGGGTGGCTGGCATTCTTCTCCCTCCGCCACCCCTCCTTTTTTTTTTTTTTAACCACACTGAAGTTGTTTATTCTTTTTGGATGAAGTCTCAGATAGGCTGCTGGGGATGTGTGCTTCAATTGAGGGGGCCTCTTCCCTATTGTAGCTATGTCAGGTCTAATTCATCTCACCGAAGCCCCCTTGTTCTGGAGCGTTCAATAGTGCAAGATGAGGCGATGAAGGCTGACAATGATGCCACGCTCTTCACTTGCGGGCATCCAATTACAGCCAAGAGGGGCCCCCTGATTAATATGCTGAAATTAGTGGTCTCTGCCACAAATAATTCCTTGTTGGGTCGCAACAAAAAAAGTCTGTCCATGCGGCTTGTTATGGGAACATGGGGTGGTTATGGGGACAGACACAAACTGGTCATTTAAACTTCATTAACACTTTTCCCATCTCAGAAAGAAAGAGTGGGACCAGGAATTCATGTTCTCGGTTATTGCCATCTTGAAAGGGAGGTGGTTTTTTTTTATGGATTCCCAAATGTCCCTGTGGATCATCTTAATATGATCTATGATAGATTTGACTTTTTTTTTATTCAAAAGGAAAAAAATACTATTAACAATCCTTCATAAATGGGGAAATGATGTTTGATGACTAAAATGCCTTTGGTAATTCCTTCAATCGTGACCCGTCAAAAGCGCGGACGACAAAAGCGCGATCGACAAAATCGCGCCTTTGACGTCATCACAGCGCGACGAAAAAGATCGAAAAATTCAAATAAAAATTAATAAAAATTAAATTAAAGCAAGCCGATTCACATAAAGGTAAGGGTTAGGGTTAGGGTTAGGGTAAGGGTAAGGGTTAGGGTTAGCTTTAGAGCGTTAGCGTTAGCGTTAGGGTTAGGATAAGGGTTACCGTTCCGTTTTTCGTTACTTTAACGGTTAGGTTTAGGGTTAGGTTTAGGGTTAGGTTAAGAGTTAGGTTTAGGGTTAGGTTTAGGGTTAGGTTTGGGGGGGTTAGGGGAAGGTTTTAGCTTTATTTTTACATTTTTTCGATCTTTTTCGTCGCGCTGTGATGACGTCACAGCGCGCTTTTGTCGAGCGCGATTTTGTCCTACGCGCTTTTGTGGTGGAACCCCTTCAATAAGCAGCCATTGTTCAAATGCTTGTAATAAATAAAATTGGAACTTAAACTCTTGAAAAGTCTACACAATGCACACTAGCAACAGTTCAGATCTCTCCAAAATAAGAACCTCGAACATTAAACAGTGTTTAACAGATATTATATATTGGCTATGTATATTGCCTGTATGTGAGTTCTGGGACTTGTAAAACATCAGAGTGGAAAAATTGCCTGAAGGAATCTTTTCATACCTTATAGCTGCTGTGTTGGAAGCCACAACTGGTTCAGAAGGCCACATTTAACGTTCTTAGACGTGATGCCATGTCACTATCACTACCTTGTGAGCTGCATTGGCCTCCAACAGGCTTCCAGATTCGATTCAAGATGTTGGTTACTACAAAAATCACCCATCAAGGCATAGAGCCATGTTATTTTTGGAGCCACCCATCTGATTATGTCTGCGTGTCCTATGCAGATCTATCAGGATGAATAGGTGTCCTTTTGATCCCCCTATGAAACAGTGTCATCTGATGGGACCTACTGGATGGGCCACCTCTGGTGGTGGACCTATCCTGTGGGACAGCATCAACTTCTCCTCCCCATACACAATTTGAATGGTCCCACCCCTGGGGAATAAATGGCTCTTTTCCTAGGACCAGGATCTTAAATGAACCTTGTTTTGCAAAGGTTCAGAAAATATTGTTGGCCTCCAATGTATTTTGTCTATTTTGTTTTGGTCATTTTTTGTTTGCTTGAATTTGAACTGATATTAATTACCCAGAGTAAGAGTTGTAAATTGGGCAGGCAAACAAATTGATTAAATAAATAAATTTAGCATGTAATTTGACACCTTCAGGATGTGCAATTACATGTTACGCTTGTAAATATTACTGCATTATGAATTCCCTTCGCTCTTCAGGTAAAGGACCAATATTAATTACAGATTGTCCCTGTCAAAATGTTAACTTGGAATTGTTGCTTTTGTTGAGTGGCATAAAATTAATTCCTACCATTAATGGAATAGATCTGAAAGCCAGGCTGGGTGACTTTGGTCCTTCCTCCCTCCCACTCTCTCCCTCCCTCTCTCTCTCACACACAAACATATATGTGAATGAATGAAATGGAAAATCTTCAGTTTACCTAATTAATAGGTAAATTGGAGGGGGAATGTTGGAAGAAGTCTCATTGTAGATTTGCCATTTTGGATCCGTCTATTGAAAAGAAAAATAATTATTGTGACGCAATGTGATAAAATGCTTCATGACTCTTTTAAGTGACTTGCTATTTCAAAAGTCATAAAAAGGGTATATATCAAAACTTCCAAACACAGCTCTTCATATCATTTGGAGGATTCTCAGCAGCATAGAATTGCATTGAAATAATTAAGGAACTGTCCAGATGCAGGCTGCTAAGAATATTTCTTAAGCTGATGCTGATAGGATAGCATATATTAATTAGATATTAAAGCTTGTTCCACTTCTTAGCCCTGGTCAGATGTGTGAATCGAATCCTCCTCCTTGGAAGGAATTTTAGCCTAAAAGTGCAAATGATTACTTTTGTTGTTGTAAGAAGGAATAACATTTTTGATGGCAGTTACAGGCCAATCAATCAGAGGAGTGGTTTTATACCAAGACCTACAGCAATGCAGCTTGGAAATTGGCCCAGGTTCTTGTCAGCAGGGTGTCACATCAGAATGTAACTGATTATCTGCCAATTTGTGGGACCCCCTTCACTTAGCTACACCATTCCTATTGCCAATGCTAGCAGGCAGTGGCTGATAAGAGAAAAGCATGAAACAAAGCCTTTGCAAAAGGGAATGTTTAAACATATATTTACTTACAGATTGGAGGGTATTGTAATTTGATGGGGTGCGTCTGCCTTTTTCTAAGAGGTGACTAAGATTATGTGATGAGGATACCTCATCACGTACAACAGGATATGTTGGACTGCAAGAATAAATTTTATCAAGTTCTTTTATTCTGAGTAAATATATAATTGGTCTGGAAGATGATATGTTGCATAGGACTCAGAAAGAATAGTATGCTTAATTAGAAAATGGGAGAACATTTAGAAATAGTGTGGGACAACATTACGATCTGCACACTCCTGGTTTCACCAGCAAAAACCTATCATCAAAAGATAAATGATACTCAATTGTCAGAGGAGGGCGGGTTTTCAATAAAAAACATTTTAATTCAAGTTTCAACCCACCATTCAGGTTTGGTGCAATAAGGCCTAACCACAATCCCCATTCTATCTTGTTGGAGACTCTCAAATACAGGCTGCAGAATTCCACACAACCACTGGGTGGCAGCAACAGTTTATTTACTGCCATCCAGTGTACTATTTTTTGTTAAAAAATCTGTTAGTCCTAACATAGGTACCAAGTGCTTTGTCATTGGTAGACACAATTAATGTAAGTTTCCCTTAACTGTTGGTTGATTTACTTGGGAATGTTTATAGGAGACCAGAAATAATCCAGGAAAGTGTTCTAGGAATGACAATATGCATAAATGCCTGTGAATATTGGAATTTGTTCTTCTGTGTTTTATCACAGGCTACACCTTTAAAATGCCTACCGTTTCAGTATTACCTTATACACAATGGTTTATATGGTAATGTCTTTCTTTTTGTTTTTCCAACAGATGTTAAATTTATTTCAAACCCACCTTCCATGATTGCAGCCGGTAGTGTGGTAGCAGCTGTGCAAGGTCTTCACCTTGGAAACACTAATTCTTTTCTCTCTTATCAATGCCTCACACCTTTCCTATCAAAAGTTATCAAATGTGATCCGGTAAGTGATTCTTAATCCTCAAGTGAATCTATTTTGCTGTCACTGAATTCTGATTTGTATTTAAATTGATAACTGTGTACCTCCACATGGTGTTGGTTCTATTTGTGAATTCCAGTCCCTAAAAGGCTGAAAGGCTGCTTTATTTCTTTTATCATTCACTCATCTATTTATTCATTCATTCAGTTTGTATGGCTGCTCATCTTAGCAGTTGACTCCAGGAGACAAACAGTTTTAAAATGATTTTTTTTTAAAATTCCATTGTAAATACAGAAATGAAAAAAAAAGCAGTCAAGGAGAATGATTCACAGCAAGTCGCCTTATCTTCTGTGTTTTCCAAATACATTAATAACCAGATGTATTACCGTATGGTGTGGTCTAAAAATCACCACTAGTCTAAACTTAAGCGAGAAAAACACCATTAGTCTAAACTAAACCAAGAAAGAGGAAAAGGAACTCTTAACTCAAGGCTACATTGGTTTGGTTTAAAGGTAATTGCACTGCAGAAGAAAGTAGCACTTAAAATAGGAGGAACGTAGTTATTGCAATGAGCAAATTTAATAGTATTTTTAATTCTATGTAATTACGGTGAAGATTGTCTACTGCTAAATGGTTAAAAGGGAGAAGACCGCCATCCTAAGAGCATTCTAATTATCTAATTGGTTTACTACTTAAAACTACAGAAAATAATGCTGAATTAGTTCTTCCTCATCCTTCCTCCATAAAAATGCCCAAAACTATATGTCCCATAATTTTGTGAAAACCTGGATGGTTCTTTTCCTGCTTCCCCCACCCCAAAGCTTCCTGGAGATGCTCATCAGTAACTGGTGAGCAATAAACCTTTCATGAATGAATGGGCAGGAAAGGCGCCTACAAGGGGAGACCTAAAGTCAATGATCCATGCTATAATGGTGTGTGAACTTATGACAGAGTTTAGCTTTGTTTTGGAATAATGTGAAAACCCAGTAAATAGATGCTTGAAATAAGTTCTTGTGAGGTCTCCAAATGCCAACAACGTGTCAAATAAAACCAGCCTTATGGTTTTGCATTCAAATCTTGAGCACAAAGCTAAAACCATCCTAAATCCTTAAAATATTGCTACTATACAGCTAGTTTGGATAGTGGTTGCCCCAAAGTGTCAATAAGAGCATTTTAAATAAAAATGCAATATATATTATTGAAGACCAAAATTTGAAGATCCTTCTCATAGGACAGCTAGTAATGGCGTTGTGTGGAGAGGAGGCCAACTAAGAAACCTTTACCTCTCTCTTTTCAAGGATCTTCCTACTCTGAGCAGGTTCTGAGGTGCCCATTGTATTTCCCCCAACCTCCTCTCGGGGTCTTTCCCTGAGAATTGTGGCTAGAGAACAATCACAGACCCTTCTAAACATATTAAGGGCTCACAAGGAATAATATATTGAGGCATTTTAATGGCCAGTTTTGTTTATTACAGTATTTCTCAAACAATTCTCTTTCACGCACACATACCCTTAATTTTTTGACATGGATTGGGGGCAAATTTTTATCAGGATTATGAGCATTTTAGTGTAAAAAAACAGGAACTGCAACTCTCCTGAATTCATTGTGCAGCAACAGAGTGGTAAATAGAGTTTGCCTGGGGCAAGCAGCGTGGACAATTCAAAATGCCATTTTTGGGACAAGCTTCTGCTACCATGTAGGCCTTCAACATGCTTTCCAATTGGGACCAAATAGGTTTCATAAAGATGTGTTTAGTTTAATAGAAATTTCATTCCACTGAGAGCTAGGCAATATATTTTGGGGTCATATGTTTATGATCCTTCAGAGCGACCAAGCTTTAATAGTCGCCTTGTTTTGATATATTCATAATTTGAAGGCTGTCCTTCATAGTCTCCATTACAAGAATGAAAAATAATCAAGCATGGAAAAAATATGTTTTAGTGCTACTATAGTACACGTATAGATAATAGTTCTAAGAATCAGGTTAAATGCTAACATACAAGGCACATTATGCAGAATTCCACTTAGGACCACTCTAATTGATTTTTTAAATATTTAAAAAGTATTAAATGTATTTATGCCACGGTATAGGTTCTGCCTTGGTGGTCAATTGTACATGTTCAGGATTAGTAAGCCTGTTATTGATAATGCTTCTCTCTCCTGCCCTCTCCCCTTTTGCAAGTGGCACTCTTATGCATTGCACAGTTTCCACACTGGATTATGGCAGCCCTGCTAAGAACGTTCTGTCTAAAAGCCTACATGGCTTCAAAATGTTAGGATGCAATTTTGCCAAAATTGATGAATTCAGTTCCTTTTATCAAAGTCTTTGCAGGACTAGTGAATTAAGTAGTTATTTTTGATGATGTGCAGAGATAGTGCTTAGTGCAGTGTTTCTCAACCTTGGCAACTTGAAGATGTCTGGACTTCAAGTCCCAGAATTCCCCAGCCAGCGAATGCTGGCTGAGGAATTCTGGGACTTGAAGTCCAGACATCTTCAAGTTGCCAAGGTTGAGAAACACTGGCTTAGTGTATAGAGATCTTCATCTGCAACTTCATCAGCTATTTTCAAATTTCATATATTTTAACGGAATTGTGGGTTTTTTTTGTTTTTTTTTAAGAAAGACATATCTTAAAAAATATTCATTTTCAACTGTGAATTTGCTGTGGAAATCTTAGGTTGCCTGAAATGTTGAGATAAGAGAGAAGAATTGTTCTAGCAACTCATAAGCAGTTTAGTTTAGTTCTTTCCTTTCCTGGAAAATTAGCAGAAATGGCTTTAATATATTGGTAATAGCACGGTAGGCAACATGGTACCTGTGGGGGACCAATGTTACTCCTGGAGTCTGAAATAATGCCTGCTAAAATCCTTTGCCAAGGTGACTTTTTAAAAATGTTTTTCTAGTAAAATATAATGAGAAGCTAGCTTATTGTGAAGTGCTGTGGAGTTAATGATGATGATGTTACAAAGTGTCAGTGGGATGGTAGAGAGCATCTTGCAGGGGTCTTATTCACTTTCTGAACGGTTACTGTTTTGGGCTTGGCCGTGCCTACCATGTGGCAGCCATTTTGTGAACAGCCATGTCTTCAGTAGAAGCCATTTTGCCCTGATGCATGTTCTCCAAATTCCATCTGTGCTTTCAGCCTCTTATCTTGAATTCAAAAGAAAATCATATTTAAGCATGCTTGATTCCTAAGTTTGGGTTAGACCCTGTCGCATGCTATGTTTCTGACCAGGTGTAACATTGCCTTTCCATATGGCATGATGAAGGGCAAAGCTACCTTGTCAAAGAGGAGCTTTATCGCTGAGAACAAAGGGCCTCAGTCTCTGGATTTCATTCGTCCTGAGGAAGGTTTTTCCACTTCACCTGGAAAGGTGTACTACTCACAGAAGAGCTGTTTTGATTTTAGGCTAGGATGCCATATGATTCTTATAAAAAGAGAAAAACTAAATACAGTTCTGTTTTACTTAACTAAACTCTTGCGCAGGCACATGAGAACTGCCTTCAAACAGCCTGGTGTACCCAGATGTGTTAGATTTCCAGTCCCACAATCTCTTCAGTTATCACAATGCCTTGCAAATCTGCTAATCTAGACCCCAAGCATTTATAAAAAGCAACAGTAGTTTTCTCAACGTTCAGACATTTTTGGATCCAGCTCATGATAATTTAGAAGTTATGTGGCAGGACTTTAAAGGATCTGTGATCCACATCACTTCTTGTATTCACTGTAATTCTCTATTTTTTTTTTCCTTTTTACAAAAAACAATGACAGGATGGTCTCATTTGTTTCTTGGTGATTTTGTTGTGATTCCTATAGGATGAATTAGGAATGGTAGAATATGAGTAAATATAGTCTCTAAAACATATATGTATGTGTGTGGGGGAGGGGTATTCATTTCTGGCATAACCTTCAGGCAATCTTTATTTTGGTCTTTAACCAGTATAATACAATTATCATATAGCTTTGCCATAAAAATGTGAGTAAGAACTTCAGAATGTATAATATGCTGCATTCCTCAAGTAATTCCATTTGAACAATTTGAAATGTATTTCCAGCTATTATCTAGGATAAATGGCTAAGGATTTGAGGGTTTTGTAATTAAACATTTCCTTTTAATTACAAAAAAATGCACTATGTAATAACATCTGATTGGAATTCCTTTATGGTTCATATTTATATTGTTAGGACTCCAATTCCTCCATTTTGCTTTTATCTGAGGTAATTAGAAGTCTGATAACCATAGTAAGATCTCTTGAACTGTCTCCCATCAATTTGGCTTCTCACCTCATCATTCGACCATTTTCACACCTTCAAATAAATGTCAGGTAAAAGTCAGTTTGATCAGGTTTCTGTGTTGTTTATTAATAAATTGGAGTTTGTCAACCCTCCTCAAACCATAGAACAATTTGTTTGTATTCCAAATAGACAATAAATGTTAAAGCTGCATGTTCATCTTTTAAAAAGATGAAATTAGTAGCAAACTAATTTGATGCCAACTCAGGACTGGCTTAAAAAAGCTTTAAACCAACAAATGTTTTAAGTTACTGTATGATATTGCTGCTTGAAATCTCTCCTTTCATGCCAAGTATGGAGGAAGAAGCATGAAAGTACAGCCACTCTTTCTCTGCCCCATCCTCGTTCTTTATGAGATATCATGGTCATGAAGGAGAGTGGAGAGTAAAGTTGAAGTCTATTTTATAGTTATTTTACTGGATTTCTTGAGACTTTGGGCAGCTTAAGACAAATTAAAAACAAAACTAATTGATAACACAGACATATAATAAAATAATGTAAAAATAATCAGTACACAGAACTGATAACGCAGTACAGCAATAGAAGAGCCCTCTAATAAATTACGTTCCCAAAGCCTAGTGAATTATTGTTGCACTACAGCATTTATACAATTTAACAGGTAAAATATTTAATAGTTAGAAATTCATTAAAATATGATCTTTCAAAAAACTGTTTTCAGTTAGAATAGTATACTCTCATATATTGCTTTTTTCATTAGCAGAAGCAGAAATTAACAATTTTGCACTTATATACTGCTCCGTAGTGCTTTACAGCCTCCTCTAAGTGGTTTACAGAGTCAGCATTTTTCCCAACAATCTGGGTCCTCATTTTACTGACCTCAGAAGGATGGAAGGCTAAATCAACTTTCAGTTGGTGAGAACTGAACTGCTGAATTGCTGGTAACTGGCAGTCAGCAGAATTAGCCTGCAATACTGCATTCTAGCCACTGTGTCACCATGGTGTTTGTGGTGGCGCAGTGGTTATTATATTGGTTATTCTATTATTGCCTTAATATAGCTCTGGTTCAACCTAATATACCATAATATATAAAGAGGATTCCATAAACATGGCTTTTGAAGTTGCCACTGCCACCCAATAATTTGTATTCTGTCACCTGCTTTTATTTTCCCAGATACCAAATATCTTTTCCAGATGTGTGCATTACACAAAACATTTAGAGTACTATATGCCAGATATGGCCCTCTACCACCCTTGTCCTCCATGTTTTCTGATATGTAGAAAAAATCAGAGGGCATCTTATGTTTTACTTTATGATGGCTTGGGAGAAAATAAGTTGCAGTGTTAACTTGCTACTTCCAAGATTCCTTATTGGGCTAAATCCAGATTTAAGCCATAAGTAAAAGGAACAGAGTTTAAATCAATGATCTTTCTCTCATCCCCATCTTAAACTCCAAATAAAGATTGGAATTTATCTACATCACAGGTAGTCCTTGTTTTAAAATGGTGATTGGGACCAGAATTTCTGTAGCTAAACAAAATGGTTATAAACTGTGGTCACTGAATCGCTTAGCAACAGCTGTCCCCAGTTACTGTTTTAAGTGAGACCCACACTTAGTTATACCTCACGTAGTTGCAATTTTCAACTTCTTCCCAGCTTCCCATAGACTGCTTGTGGGAAGTTGGCATGGAACCTCACAAATGGCAATCATATCACTGTAGGAAGCTGTGACATCATAATCATGAGATGGATGCTGAGCACCTAGGTTGTAATCATGGCATTGCAACAGCCAGAAAATTCCTTGTTCATCTCCCCCACTCCTTTGCAGGTTCAGATGGTCCTGACAGGGGTTATTAAATGAGGGCCACCTCTATAGACTGCTATTTTTTTTCTTTCCTAGCTAAAGGACAGGTAGGAGTGCTTCCTGAAGTGCAATGGGATAGAAATGAATTTCAGTTTGACTACTAAGAGCAGAACCAAAAAGAGACAGTTTACTTCTTGATAATGTATTGAACTGTTAAACACAATAGGCCTTGGACACCCTAGTATTTTACTTATAGTTGGCAGCTGGTCTTTAGGTTTGGGAAGTTTTTCTTCATTGTCAATCATATGGATATATATTCATCTTAGACAGTCTACTGAATTCCAGCAGAGAACTTAGGAAGATAACATTTCACACTTGATTAGTCAGGAATAGAACCATGAGAAAAATATGTATCCTGTTTTCCCCCCAATTGAATTGCTGAATATGGCGTATAGTTACGGTTGAGACAACTTCGGAACTTTCCCAGACTTTGTGAAAGCGAAAAAAAATGTGGGAAGGGAGAAGAAAAATATGGTGGAAGTCTTCCCTTTACACTTTCTTTGGAGATGAAATCTATGGGTATTTAAAGGAGGATATGTATGATCAAAAGTGTTATTTCATATAATGGACATCCCATCTTCATGTCTTTATTGGGAAAAGCCAAGAGCAGAGAAATAATGTATTACATAATGACTTAAAGATATGGGATGTTTCTTTTTCCTGGTTAAAATAGTCTCCGTCAAGAGGAAATATTACACTAGAGTTTAAATCAGTAAAGGTCAAGGGTTATTTGTTTTCAGTGAGCTGTAACTGATGGTCTGATCTGCTTAGAGGTAGGATTAACCTCCCTCTCTCTCAGAAGAGCCTTGCAGGGAATTGTAAGCTTGGATTTTTAATCTTATTTTATCCCAATGCTATGTGGTAGAGAAAGTTCTTGTGGCAGTAGAATCAGTGAAAAGCTGGTAGATCACCCAAGAAGCCTCGGAAGGCAGAACTGAAACAGAAAAGAAAGAAAACAGCAGGCAGGTCACCATCTCAGGAAAGCAACATTCATTTTCAGTCATGCACATCCTAACACTTTTGACGGCAATTTATCATGGAAGACTGGGTTCGCCACAAGGGCTAGTGCATGTCATAGGTTAAATCAGAAAAGGCAATCCCAAAAGAAAACTTCAAAGTTCTTAATGCACAGTGTTAAACATGTTGAGACAATGTTTGTTAGAGACAGGAGTAAACAGGGAGCTAGGGAAGTTGAGCAAACTATTGTGAGATTGTTTATTTTGTGCATTTTAAGGTAACTATTATCAGTGGTTGTAACTGAGAAAGGTGTTACACCAGCACATGAGTATACCTGTTGGTGGCTATGTTTAATTTCTAATTGATAATGCATATTTCTTATCAGAGAAATTTCAGAACTGCTATAGAAACAAGGAATCAACTTATGCCATCATTTATAGAATAGAATTCTTTATTGACCAAGTGTGATTGGACACACAAGGAATTTTCTTTGGTGCATATGCTCTTAGTGTACATAAAAGAAAAGATACATTCATTACTAATTATAAGGTACAGCACTTAATGATAGTCATAGGTATACCGTGAAATACATAGATGGTTCTTTGAGGAAGACACTTGGTGGTCTTGTTTGTTTTGTCCTTTCAAGATTTTCAGGAACCTTAATAAACCTTAGAGAAACCCGCCTGATTACCTCCAATTTCATTTTTCTGTAATGGGTATCCCTGGTCATCTTGTTATATAAATCCATTTGAAATCTTGAGGGTAGGTTGTAGGCAACCTCACCAAATGGCTGCCGGAGTGGGTTTACTGCCCAAGGTGACAGAATAACTTGCTACTGCTTCTCTATTATTTATTTTTATGTTTCATCTGTTTTCTAGACATTCAGGCATTTGAAGCCTAGAGGCTGTTTTTAATGATTTTTTAAAAATGTTGAGTATCAGATCTCAGTGGAGATTTTCTATAGGCCCATTGGTGTTACTGAATCTCGGTTTGGTTCCCCAGGTCTTTAGCATCCATGATCTTCAATAGTCATAATTCTTCCCCATTGGGGGGGATATCAGACATTGTAATCTATCTAAAATATATTAGATCAAGAGATAGCTTTGAAGTCATAATGCAAGTAGTCGTTATTCAGCAACTATAGTCACATGGCAACTTGATTGTTAAGCAAAATGTTTGCTAAGTGAAACTACGGCTGCTTATAATCTTACTTCAATTTTCCTTTGCTTTACACACATGTGAATGTTGTAGATGTGAAGATTGGTTGCAAAATTACTTTATATCACTGATGTAATTGTGGTCACTAAAAAGCAGTCACTAAATGAGGACTGCCTATAGTACATGTATAAAATGCAGTAGGGCACCAGACAGTATCTTCAGAATTGAAAAACTTATTTTTAGAATAAAATTACAACTTGGCACTCTGTTATTAATGCCTATATTTGCGT
The DNA here is from genome assembly GCF_051295495.1 of Thamnophis sirtalis. Classification (NCBI taxonomy): domain Eukaryota; kingdom Metazoa; phylum Chordata; class Lepidosauria; order Squamata; family Natricidae; genus Thamnophis; species Thamnophis sirtalis. Next base: position 95,827,274 of record NW_028261381.1, read on the forward strand.
AATAGCTTGATCTGATAGTTTTGAACTTTCAGGTTCTTGGACTCTTTATCGTTTTCCTACAGTTGAAAATTAATTGTGGAGCAACAATCATTAAAAAAGTAAATGTGCCATTTAATTTCTAACATACAGAAACATACCTAGCCGCTGTTGTCCAAATGAACTTTATTTTTGGTTGGAAACTGGAACTAAATGCAGAAAATGCCAAAAGAAGGTCGCAAATCACAGTCACATGAATGCAGGATGCTGCAAATGGCTGCAAAGATAAGCTGGTTGCCAAGTACCAAAATCCATTCATGTGAACAAAAGGTGGTGTAGCTGTCATAACTTCAAAAACAAGTTGTAGGCAGCTTTGTGGAAGTTGATTGTAACTGATTGAACAGTCACCAAGTGATTGGTTGTAAGTCAAGGACTACCTCTACCTGCTGGTATCTTCACAATAGCTATTGTCCTGTTAATTTTGATTCCAATTTTTTATTCACTCACACTTGGAATAATTTTCTTATTGCTTATAGTTTTGCTCTATTAAACAAGCAGCAGAATCAATTTGGATCTGCAGGAGGCTAGAGTATGATTAGGAATAAATTTCTGAAAGCTTCTGACTCTTATCAATTGCAGGAAAAATCCTTTTTCTTCTTTTGAAATTATGTTATTGATATGTTTGATTTAAAATACTTTTTATATTTTTATGTGAGATAGAATGGCTTAGATCCATAAAGGTAATTATCTCGGTATTTTACATTGGTTCCTCCTGCGCCCATCCCAACCTCCACCTTTTTTGTTTTTTAAGAACAATCTTCTAGAAGCATGACACCAGTCCATGCTGCTCTCTATTATTTTTTATTTATACTAGAAAAAAAACACTACTGATATAGCTCTTTTTCAAAGATAGGAAGTAACCATTTTGCAATGAAGGCAAGCATTGTTCCTTTCTTTAGAATGGTGGCAAGCAACTGCTAGAGTTGCTTGCAAGGTCTGCTGATTAAATAGATTTCTTAACTTCTTAATTTCTTTGGTCTTGAATCCATGTCTCCAAATCATATATATGGCCAAACTCTTCCTATGATCAAATATCATGGATGGATGGACTGACTGACATACAGGATACTTTGCATGTATTTTTACATGCCATCTTCAACCAATAGGTCCAAAATTTTTGAAGAAAGGTAGTATCAAAAACTATTGAAAACTGTCTCCAGTGAAATTCACCTTTTTTGTTAGGAGAATGGGGGTCATTTGATCATGCCAGAATGAGATTTGCCAATGGAATGAATTCCACTTTCCTCATTAACAGAAGAGATCAAAGAAAAATCTCGTGTAGATATTTAATCCTTTGTTTGGAAGAATATGATAATTACCCGTATTTCTAAAGAAAATTTTATTGTCTTCCCCTGCCCCTTTCTTTTAAACATCTACAGGATTGTTTACGAGCCTGCCAAGAACAGATTGAATCTCTCCTTGAATCTAGTCTTCGCCAGGCACAACAACACAACGTATCTTCAGAAACAAAGACTGTTGAAGAGGAAGCTGATCTTTCCTGCACACCCACTGATGTTAGAGATGTGAATATTTAAGGAGGACTTCAGTGATTGGATTTACTTGGCTGTTTTAGCAAATGACAAAAGGGCATCTGAGAAGGAATTGGTATCAAGATCTCCCCAGAAAACCTTTTCTCCAGAACTTTTTATACCAGAAGGGAAAATGTCATTCATTCTTTTTTCTTTGCTATTCCTTCCTTCCCTTTATCAGTTTAGCAGGCAACCCACCCTCCCTAATTCCCCAACTGTCTTAAAAAAAGAAAAATAAAGTAGTATCTGCATGATCTCTCTAGGAACTTGTGCTGCATACATATGTGTATGTATGCATGCATATATGTTACAGACTAGGCATTACAAGCAACACACGTCTCCAGGGGAGTATTAGATTTCTTTCTTGCATATTAAAAAGCCAACCATTTTTAAAGTAGAAGAGGGTGTTTTTAGATAGATTTTATGTGTTTTGGGTTTGTATGTGCGTTTTCCCTTTTAAAAAGCATAGCTTTAATGCAGTTCTAGGCTTTTCTCTATCTTGCTTGCTTATGCATTTAGTCACTTTATAAGTCATCTGCAAATGTTTATTTTATTCTCTTAGGTTTAGCCTCTTCACCTTATAAATGGTTAATGTAATCTTTACATTAGTATATGTTAGCATACATCATTATTATATGTTAATCTTCTCTGCCTGTGGATTGCCTGTGCATAAGCCTTCTAGAGTTCCACCTTAGCATGGCCAGAGAAAGGCATTAACATATGTTCCAACAATAAAGAGAAATTGCAATAGTGACATAATATATTTTTGTAACCTTCCTATTTTTTATAGTTACCTGTGTATACATAAAACATACTAGTTTTAACCCAAAAGATACACAGCCTACTTATGTCCAGGTTGAATCCACAGCTTATCTCTTTAAAAAAAAGTTGTAAAACCATTCCATTTCAAAGCACTTTCAGTTCATTAGGTATAGGAAATACTTCCATTTTTTGTGTGTGGGAATTTTTTCTTCAAATGGAATGGTTTGGAAATTATATATATAAATATATATATAAATATATATATATATATAAAGTGCTTGTGTGCAAACTTGGAATTGCAAAGCAAGTGCATTTAACTATGGTGTTGAGGAAAGGTGTGTTTTTTGGTCTTTTTTTTTTCACCTGAAAGTTGTATTCCAGTCAGAGAAATTGCATTCACAAAATTGCCAGGATATCTTCCTAACCTTTTTGATAGAAAAGATATTTAGATGATTTTTTTGTGCCAATTCATTTTGTTAATATAAATTTAGGGGCCTAAAAGGTTTACCTATAGAACGCATATTTTGAGAGTGGTCTCTAGATGTTGTACAACTGAAGGCTTTTAAACACTAAAATGTATAATTTATAGTTGAGGCTAAAAAGAATATTTATTGCAGAGGATGTTCAGAAAGGCCAGTATAATTTGTAAAATAAATCGCCCCCTTGATTCTAACAAAATAAAAAAAAATTCTTTTTACCCTCAATATTATAGTTAAGTTCATATTCCTGAGGATTTAAGACATTTTGAGATAGTTACACATTTGGCCTAGATACTTTCAAAATAGCATTAACCACGAAAAAGGACCATAGTTAAAACTGTACAATTGGTGTACTTGAAAAAAAAAGATCTTAATCCAGTGTATTTCCCCTTCCTTTTTTTAAATTTAGCTACAAATAGAAAATTTGCACATCTTGGCTATGTATCTATTATTGTAGAAGGTAGCTGAAGGGACGTGGACATAGCTGTTGAAGTTGATGCTTGAGGAGAATGTGATGGCAAAATGTATGTGAGAAACTGCCGCTAAGGTGTTGATTGTAAAAAAAAGAAAAAAGGAAAAAAAAAGAAAAGTTTTTAAAAGGAGAAAAAAAGGAGCAGACGCTCCCACATATTCTGTTGAGCTGCTATGGATAAATTCCCAGCATGAATTTCTGAAAAAAAATTAACATTGCTTTTCTGTATCTTTGTCATTGTGTTTTGCTGCTATTTTGTGGTCATTTTTTGTTTATACAATGTCATTATACTGCCATGTTATAGGTTTTAAATTTTCTCATAGAAAATTATATTATTGACATCATTTTTTTGGTAGATTTTTTTTATGTGATCAATTTTACTTAATGTGATTACTGCTCTATTCCAAAAAAGGTTCCTGTTTCACAATACCTCATACTTCAGTTAACCGTGTTCAGATCAGGTTTTAATGTTTGTTCACAATGCCTCATAGTTTTACTGCAAACAGAAATGCATTGGACATTATTCTGAATGGGTCTCGGCGATTTGCAACTAATTTGTGCTTATTTTAAAACAGAAAACATTTCAGAAGATTGAGTAATGTCAGGTTCTTTTGTTAATGCGTTTTTATAAAGTGGATTCTTTTTCTGATCTGGGGTTTATTATCATAGTAGTTTTAAGCTGTGTTATTAGCCACATTTGCTATATGAAAGGTGCATTATAATATAACTCGTATATGCCTTTTGATGTTTTCCACCAGAGAGAATTCATCATGCGGTATGATAGGTTATCTTCTGGAATTAAGTATTTTGTGTGTTTAATCTGTTATGATATATTAGGGTTTTTTTGTTGATGTTAATTATAGCATAATGCTAATTTAAAACAAAAACAGAAAGCGACACCTCTAAATCTCAAGTAAGCCAGCTAACCAAGTTGTACGGTGAAGAATAATCTAGTTGCCTGTATGCTGCTAAACCAAAACAGAATTAGAACTTCATTTTGAGGGCAATTGCAGTTAAGATCCTACCTAAAGACAACAGCCGTGTAATGCTACTAGCAGTCGCAGGACCCAGGAGGACTGGATAGATTCGGTCCACATTTCAGGAACATTTCTTACTGCTTACCTCATAGACACTTCTGTTTGTGGCATCTCTGTGTCTCTGAACCAACCAAGAAAATTGATGAGTTAATGGTTGTTAAGTTTTATGACGTGTTTCACTGAGAAGTGGCAGCGTGTACTGCAGATTTTTAAAGTATTGTACGTACTAAAAGGCCAAATGCTGACAAGCAGGTTCACGTGCCAACAGAGATGCTTTATTTGTCACATTGATATAACAATCTATAGAAAGCCAAGCAATTCAGAATTGTACTTTTTATATATATATATCTATATATGTATATTGTACTTATTGTCACCATTGGTCTGAAATGCACAGTCACCAACAGACCTGTAACGTAAGTTTCCAGCAAATGAGAAAGACCTCCCCTAAAAGACTAGAAATAAATTCATAAAACCCACTGCTGGTTTTCTGTTTTGTTGTTCAGTATTAATCGTCAATGATTTGCCGTGTTCCTTAGATTATTATTTATATTTAGTGTTCAGCATTCAATGTGCACAATCTGGTGTTCTTTTGGGATGACATTTGGGATATTGAATAAAAGTTAGAATTTACAGTTGACTTAAATACAGATCTATTGAGAATACTGGAGCACAATGCTTCCCAACCAGTACAAAGCTCCTACTAATTAACTTTAATTTCATATAGTAGCCAATGTTGTTACTGGATAATGTTACTATTCCCTATGTCACTTAGAATGCCTAACAGCAAAAAATATACTAAAATAGGATTCTATGTAATGGAACGGAACTTAAAATGCTATTTCTTCTCCTGTGCTCCAACAAAATTCCTTTCTGAACAGACCCATATTTTCTTTTTATTTGTGCTTTTGGATTCAATCTATACAGCTTCCCAATGGAGGAAGAGACAAACCACATGAGGTTCTGTATCTCCATAAATGTACTGTTGCCCCATGGTCAAAAAGGACAGATGATCTTAACAGCAGAGCAGCCAGGAGAAAGGCTATTGAGAGATCCAAGTCTAGATCTACCTGTCCATACAGATTATAATTGGTCTACTTTCTGATCCAGTAATTAACATTTTATTACATAAGAGTTGCAGACAAATCTAACAGCCAACATAGTTTTGAAGCCATCCAATATGAATACAGCAGAATGTCCTTTTTCCATCTTAATGAAGAAGCCATAAAATTCCTTTAAAACTTATGATTCCAAAAGGACCAAAGCATAAAACAAATTCAAATGAATTAATTGTTGACTGTAAATTAGGATTTTTATGAATAGACAGCAGATTAGGATGCATATTAGTAAGATATGTTTATATGATGAGTCACTAGAAATCATGTTTAAAGAATAGTATATTTTGTTTTCTCTACAGGGGCCTTTTAACATTTAGGGTGCACTTTGTTCATAATTATGTAGTCCACATGTTTAGAGGTTGATAGGAGTTCTAAACCAATGGAAGACATTAGTTATAGAAGTTAACTTGATCTTTAAATCAGAGTTTCAAATAAAAGCAGGAACATTGAAATAAATGGTCATGCTAATTTATATTACTAAACAACTTCAACAAAAACTTCATTAGCTTTTGGATCTGCAAATCAAACCATTTTGCTTTTAACCATATTATCACTCAACTGCAATCAAGTGAATAAACAAACTGGTTTAAAACAAATCTTCAGTCAGTCTGATGTATAAACAGCTTTAGAATATGAGCCAGCAGTGTACTGCAGCTACCAAAAAAGCTTACAGAGTTCTAGGCTACATAAACGGATAAAATCAAGATCATGTGAAGTGTTAATATCACTATAATGCCTTGGTAAGGCCACACTTGGAATACTGCATCCAGTTTTGGCTGCCAAGATGTAAAAAAGATGTTGAGGCTGTAGAAAGTGCAGAGAAGAACAACAAAGATGGTTAGGGGACTGGATGCTAAAACACAAAACTTGCTGGAATTGGGTATTCCTAGTTTAATGAAAATAAGGATTGAGGTGTCATAGTGTTGCAATATCTCTGGTTGCCACAAAGAAGATGGAAACAAGTTATTCTCCAAAGCACATGAGGGTAGATAAAAGCAATGGGTGGAAAGTAATCCAGAAGAAAAGCAACCTAGAACTAAGAAATTTCTTGACAAAATAGTGGAACAACCTGCCTCCAGAAGTGCTCCAACACTGGAATTTTTAAAGAAGAGATTGGATCACCATTTGTCTGAAATGGTATAGGTTTTCCTGCCTAAGACACATGAATGGCAGAGTACAATCTATCCCAGGCTTGGGTAGCTCAGCTTCAACTTCAAAATACTGTATATACTCGAGTATAAGCCTAGTTTTTCAGCCCACTTTTTGGGCTGAAAAAAGCCGCCTCGGCTTATACTCGAGTCAGTGAAAAATTTGCCCGAAATGGAGGAGAAAAAGGGGCGGGGCCATGCCGCTGGGTGACACTCGTGAATGGCCCAGTGCCCCTGTGAGTTTCCCCTCCCTCTGTGTCAGTTTGCCGTGCAGCGCGCACCGCACCATCCCCCCTCCTCACGTTCTAATGTAATGCAGGGCTGTCTTACGATTCCCCTTCCTCCCCCTCCTGCCGCTCTGCAACGATGTCCCACCTCCTCCTTGTTATGGCAAGCAGCCACATAGCGATGTCCCACCTCCTCTGGTACAGTGATCCAATGATAGGAATCACTGTGCCGTGTGTCATAGGAGGCGGGACATCGCTCCCGCAGCTGCACGGGACATCATCATCACAGCGGGACATCAGCATCATGAGGTGAGTGAAGTATTTCATTGAATACACCGCTAGTTTACTGTTTTTCTTTGAAATAAATATTCAAAAACATTATTGGTATCTATTTTTATTTTTGAAATTTACCGGTAGCTGCTGCATTTCCCACCCTAGGCTTATACTCGAGTCAATAACTTTTCCAGTTTTTTGTGGTAAAATTAGGTGCCTCGGCTTATATTCGGGTCGGCCTATACTCGAGTATATACGGTACCCATTTGGAAGTTGAATTGAAACACGGAGAATGATTGGAACAGCATCAAAACATTTTTAGTAAAGTCAGAACACATTCAGGCTTGAAACTGCCATTTCAAATTTACTATCAGCTATTACACATACTATCAGAAAAACAGCACTATTAACATATAATTATCATTAGGAATGGGTCATTTTCTATGTTTTTTTCCTTAGCAGTTTTTATAACTAGGAAAATATTTTGAAACTGCAAACAAGACTTATTTATTCCATGTCACAGGAACTGTCCAAGGAATTCCAACTAGCCCACCCAAGGAAAAAGCTATCTTTCTAGATCAAGCCTTTATTTTTATAGGTCCATCCTAATGGGTTGGATTACAGTTTCAAAGTTTCCATCCAGCACAACAATGGTCAGTCTAAGAATTATGAGTTATAATTCAACAGTTATTAGTAAGAAAGTTTTATCTATGTTGGACATCTAATGCAAAGACTATAGTCATTAAAGAAGACACTAATGTCCGGGGGGGGGGGATTAAAGTGCCCAACAGAAAACAAGATGGATAGGTACTATAACCAATGACACAAATGTGCTTATAATTCAAAGAGTTACTGACTGATAATCCTGGTGAAATGACGCTACTCAAGTTTTGGAAACAACTGAATGACTGAACAAGTCTTAACAATCACAGGGCCAAAAACTGGGAGAAAAGTGCTTTAGTAACAATTACATTCAATGAAGGTCATCAGAAAACACCAAAATACCAGAGAGGGATTTTAACATTATTCCCATTTCCCAATCCAGCATTTTTCTTCACTCCTTTTCCAATGAGGCACATGTAAATGTTTTGCATTTAAATGCTACATTCTGTTGCAAGCTGCTTCAGAATCATTGAAATGAAATCAGGGTTTTAAAAAATGGCATTATCAAATTTATTACATGGTTGTATAGATTAATAATCATTCACTATTTCTATTTTGATTTTACTGTGTGGAGTTGCATTTGTAGAAACAATCAGATTGAGAGGAAGACATAAGAGAAATATAGATGAATGCATTTAAAATAGCACATTAAATCTTTATTTTTTTAAGTGTGCCTAAATCTAAATTTGTTGTCCTTTTTTAAAAAAGAAAAAAAGAAATAGCTTGTTAGAGAACAATGTGGGCATGTGTTTTTAAGCTACTGTTCATGCAGTCTGGTCAGGACTGTGTGACACAGTATACAGTGTTTTGTCATCCAAGGAATGTCTTTGATCAAGCATTTATGCAAGAAGGGGGAAGAAACCATGAAACCCTAATCCGTTCCCACAGTCCGGTAAACGTGAGCTGGACAAACACTGGACAATAGGAGTAAAGCTTGCTGTTGGAACAATAGCACCAACTAAAAAAATTAAAGACCTGCTGATTCACATTCAAAAAAGATTCCGTGCAATATTGATTAGTCCCCAGCTCCTGAATTATAAACTTCATTTATCTTCCACATATTTCTAAAAAGCATCCGGGTTTCAAATGCAAGGAAAAGCCACAGTTAATTTTCCCATTTTGTAGAATTATTAAAAGAGTACATTCCTAAGCATCATACATTGCATTCATATTCTTTAAAACAGGAAGATCCAATGCAACTATCATTGTTTTATTTGGTGTTACTTGATTGAGAATCATTATAAAACAAAATTCTGTTTCACTGGAGGAGAGAGAAATATTTGGCCTTCTCAGGACAGGTTCTAGCTATTGTTTCCCAGAGACATTAAAACAGGCTTATATTTAAGGCACATGGAACATGGTGAAACAATTTTTTTATCCTGCCTGTATTATTTTGAATAATTCAAGACAGCAAACATACCTAAAACTCTTTCCTCCTCCTATTTTCCCCACAGTAACTCTGAGTTGGCCTGAGAAAGAGAGATTGGCCCAAAGTCACACAGCCACTCTCATGCCTAATACAGAACTAGAACTCAGTTTCCTGGATTCTACTATTGCCTTAATTTAAAAAAAGTTACATCCCCCCCCCCATTTTTTTTTAAATCAATAGGAAATTATATTTTACAGATATATGTTCACTCTCATAAATTCTTCATGAGAATGTCATCAAACATGGATACAGATGATTATCTACAAGATTAATTGTATTGGATTTACAAAGGGCTTTTCCTGAAGATACTCATGAGACTCATGAGTAGATCTAGAAATCATGGGGTTTGAGAAGAAAATTAGTTATTAAGCTAATATAATTAGAAAGACTAGGTGGGGCAGTACTCAATTTTTGCAAACTGAAGTATCAGGGCATTGCTGGAATTAATGATTATTCATAAATTATCTGCAATTGAGATAAACAATAAGGTGACTGGGTTTGCTGAAGATCGCTATTTAATGAAATAATTCAACTTTGACACTGGCCAAATATGGACCAACTCTGAGTAGTTCACAATATAAAAAAGCAAATACATCAAAATAAATGCAAAAGACACAAAGAGAAATGAACAAAAGGGCAAATCTGGAACTCTAATGTGCAACAAATGCATCCAAAGAAGGCATTCCATCCAACCTATTACAAAGCCTGGGAGGACATTCTTTAAAGACCTTCTGGTATGCCATCAGGATGAGAGAGCTGTTTGAATTCAATTATGTCCCAAAAAAGGATTGATCAAGAAAGGGAGTTTGGGATTATAATTGATAATGCCAGGAAAACTATCCAGATTGTAATTGCTGTGAAAAAGGCAAATTCAGGAGGAAAATAATAAAAAAAGAACATTGCCAGAAGCATCATGCTTATATAGATGCAGGGTCTGAATCTGGCCACTCCTGACTCCTGCTGGAATGTCATATATAGTTAAGTCCCCCCACCCCCCCGCCATAAAAATTGCATAAATAAAATTAGTTCTTCCCTCTTCCATCTTGTTAGATGGATTGGGGCAGAAAAGATGTAACACTATGTACAGAAAGAAAAGATTGAAAATACCTGAAAGAACTTTGTACAGTATTAACTTGCATGAATCCCACCACAATGTTCCCTGGGTATCTTATATTTCTTTCATGTTGATAGCCATACTGATAATGGGACTTCTGCTCCAATACGAATGGGAACTGCAGTTTAACAGAAAAAACTAACTGTATCAACAGATTGATTTCAACAGTCCCTCTTTTGAGGCCTAACATCCTGCCATCACTTCTATCAGTAACTTGTCCTTTGCAGCCTTGGTATATAAGATAATTTGGAAACTTAATTCAAATAAAACTGCGTATTTATGAACTAGAATTAAGTGATATGACTACTCTGTCAGTCCTTTGCCAGCAGTCAGTCAACTTACAGGTCCACGTTGGTATTGTGGTCCTGATATTAAAGCCTTTGGTAGCAAGCTAGAAAATATTAAGCAAAGCCTCCTCCCTTCTCTCTTTACCCCTTTCCTGATGAGACCTCTTTATGGTATGCTTTCTTCAGGACAATATAGGCTAAATGAAAACATTACTTTCTACAAAGGCATTTTGAAAAAAGTCTGAATGCCTACTATTCAATGAAATGTTTTATATTTTTCACATACTATCTATATATTCACTGCATTTGACTATTTTCACTGCCTTTTGTAAATATTTTGATAATCTTTTTCAAAGGCTTCAGGTGTTGGGCAGAGAAGGAACACAATAAATTAAATGCAAAAACAAGATGTGGTGGTGTAGCACAAGTCAAGCAAAGCATCACATTTAGGTTTTAAAAAAATATTTTATTCTAAATCTCAATAAATACTCAAACATTTCCCCCAGATACATTCAAACAGCTATCTGGCTGAATGTACTGCATGGTAGATAGGAAAACAAAAGGCAATAATACAATACTTAGGATCAAAGCAGAAGGATCATTTTTGTCTGTGTCAAACATTACTGCAAATTCTTAAACAAGGGAATAATTTCTTATACATGTTAATGATCTGGGTTGTGTTACTCCCTGTACAGTCTTTGATATAATTAAATCTTTACCTTAAAAGTGCCGCCTGGAAAAAGACATTGCATTGGCGTAGTGTATATTTAATTTGGTAGCACGAAGAACAATAGATATAAAAGCATTTATGGATCTTAGGTTTCAAAAACCTTTCAAACTGAAATTAATCTCTGTTGTATAAATCAAGTTCATATAAGGCAACCAACAATGCCTTTTCTAAGCAAATTTTGCAGGTGGAATTGTTACTAATTTTTCTTCTTTCCATCAAAATGAGGTACTTACATTGAATGTAACAGTTTTTAGAAACTTTTTAAGTTTTAGCTTTTAAAAAAATTATAATTAGGTTTTGATATTTAATAGTGGGTAATTTGATGTAAAAACCTAAATCACTAACTTTGGAAACCCACATCGATTTGACTTTAACAGTGTTGATGTTATAAAAAGTCTTATTCTAAAAACTGACATCTTCAAAATTACATTTGTTCTAGTGTCACAAATTTTTCTTACCCTAGTATTTAAACAAAGCTCCATTTGCACACCATTGAACAAAGAATTATTTGCACAGAATACTCTATCTTTTCCTTCCTCCTTGTATTATCCAAAAGTGTTTCTGGAAAATTAAAAAAAACTATTTTGATTGCTAATCAACCATATTATCAACTGCTTTTCCAGACTCCACTTATACAGATATATGATTAAGGGTTTTCACAGGATTCATTATTTTTTATGCTTCCATATTAGCATTTTAATTAATTTTCTTTTTCCCTGAAGTAAAAACGTTATCAATAAATGGGTTAGAGCACTTTCACAGATGGCCTCTTTAAGTAACAGACTGAATTACAATAAGAATCACTTTGAAGAAAATAATATTTTAGTACAAATATCAAATATAAAACATAACAGACAGTGAATTTGGCCAACCTTACGATCAATACAACAGATAATACTAACAGTACAATTATGAATATAACTTCAGTTATGGGTAAAGTATCCATTGAAGATATAAATGAAGAACATTCAGCTGTTTTGGTAAATGCTGTCTGCTATTGCACTTCCATTTTTTAAAACAAAAACTTTCTTAATTTAATTTAATTAAAACTGTTTACCATTTCTAACTAAAACATTGGAATTTGAAATTTGAAAGCTGATATAATTATTTTTCCCACTAGGTGGCCCTAATCAGTGATTTCTAACATCTAATTTAGAGTTAATCTTATTCATACAGGTATAGCATGAAGCAATCTAGTAGGATTTTAACAGAGTTTTCTCCTGATCATTCTCAGCCCAAAGCAGCAAATACAACCAGCATAGCGATGCAGTGCAAGGAATGGAAAATCTTGTATCCCCCATGATTTAGTTACTATAGTGTTGTTCACAAGCAAAGATAAATATACTAAACTTTTTATTTAAAAAAGCAAGTACAGCATATTTAAGATAGGGGCTTAGATCTTTGGACTTTAAACCAAGAAGAAAAATGCTGCCACTTCAAAACAAAATTGTAACCCTGCTCCCCTTCAGCTGCCTTTATTTTCAGTGCCAGGCAAAAGAGCTTTTAGGTTTAGGACTTGGTAAATATATGCTGCATGGAATTCATACTACTTGACTAATGCACTGATTGTATTATTGTATTTTGATTATTATTCTCATATGGTGTCTTTACGCACTGAAAACCATCCCAGGAAGACCTGGGCCTGAGATGTGGCATGCATACTTTAAACATGAATACTTTGTGCAATTTCAAATGATGGCATAAAAGAAACAAACTCATACAACAGTCTATATTTGGACTGGCAGAGTCAAGTTTGCCACATATTTCCTCTAAACTGCCAAAAGATAGGAAAATAATAAGAGATAAACAGGACATAATAGAACATGCCCACAAGCCAAATGAATTTTACCTTAATTGTCTATTAAAATTATTTATAAAATGTGCAGCAAGAGAGTGCCAGATTGGCCTCCAAAGACACTTTCTGCAAGCTACAAAAATCTCTACTGGTCTTCATTGGTGTTTCTTCCAAATAAAGTTTATTTTCAGAATATACCTTAGCACTTTCATAATAGTAATGGTGATTACTACTGAAAGCTACTGACAGAAAGTTTATCTGGGAGCCTCCAAAATTAATTTACAAAGCACACATCCCATCTGAGATACACTTGTAAAACTACAGATACATTGACATGTTTCAAATTTGTGGTTTTGCACTAATATAGTTAAATATGTATTGTACTCACTTCTTACAGAATGTCAATTTTAGGAAGGCACTCTTCCGTGTTTACAAAATCTACTTAAAATCCTTAAGATGCTTTATGGGTAATCCTCATCTTTCAACCATTCATTTGATGACTGTCTGATGTTACAACAGCACTGAAAAAGGTTATATACAACCACTGCAGCATCCCCAGTCATATGATCTAAAGTAGGGTGTTTGGCAACCAGCATGTACTTAGCAGGTCACGACTACTATTTGCAATCTTTCCAATCTACTTCCCATAAGCAAAGTCAATGGGGAAATATGGAAATATTTGCAATCTTTCCAATCTACTTCCCATAAGCAAAGTCAATGGGGAAATATGGATTCATTTAACCACTGATTTACTTATTGACTGTAGCAAAAAAATATCATAAAATAAGGTGTTCATCATTTTAAAAATATATCTTAGTGACAGAAGTTCCAGGCAATTGTGATTGTAAGTCAAGGACTACTTGCTGTCATCTTTTCAATATAAATGGTGGCAATAGGTTATTAATGTGTCAGACTGGTATAATGGTTAAGGCTTCAGGTTAAAAATCAGAAGACCATGAGATCTAGTCCCATCTTGGGCACAAAACCAGCTGGATGACCTTGAGCTAGCCACTTTTCTCAGCCTTAGGAAGTAGGCAAGGGGAAATCATTTCTGAAAAATTCTTGCCAGGAAAACTGCAGGGATTTTTCCAGCCTGTCTCCAAGAATCGGACACAATTGAAGAAAAAAAATTAACACTATTTATATGATGTTCCATAGACCAATTTTCTTCTCTACTCATGTGTAATATTAATTTCTGGAACAGTATGTTAACCAACAGGCTGAAGCCACTGTTGAGCTTGAATGTGAAAACTGAAACAATGACACAGTGATACAATTCAAGTACAATAAAATCAAGTTATTAGCTTTATCTTTGTAGTTTTCTGCTCAGTGGACAGAAAAGGTGATCACTCAATGTGAGATGTAACCATTTTTTATATCCAACAGCAATTTTCTTTTTATGTTGCTTTCAAAATGAAAATGACATACTCTCAGAACCAAGTCTTAAATCAGATGGAATGTGCAATAATGAGCAAATCTAAAAAGAAAAGAAATTTAGACAAGTTAATATTTTGATTAAATATTAAATATCACCCTCCTCTGTTCCTGTAATGTTTTATTCCAATATTATTTGTTTTGAACACAATTACAGTTTTTATTCCAATAATGAAATCGGGCACATACTTGTTTAAACCGTCCCCTAATTTTCTCCAAGTCATCTTGAAGTTTGTCATAAACTGGATCTTCCAAAGGAAAATTTTGAATCATCTCTATTAACTGCTCCAGGACTTTTAACTTTTTACTGAAATAAAATTAATTTAATAATGTCACACACAGTTATTTTCAAAGTTCATCTACACACCACTCTGTTTTAAAATATTTTACTACTTCTGTCAGACATAACATTACACTCAGAAGATGGGTAACTCAGAAAACCAAGCCTATTGTTCACTATCATTAATAAAATAATTATTATAATAGAGGCTCAAATAATGCAGACAGTACATTTAGAATCAATGGTGTCTCTGAAGACAAATTATATAGTTGAGTATAAAAACACTCAATACTATTTAGAATTATGGATCAATTCCAACTGTTTCCTTCTTTATCTCCATTAATAGAGCAGCAGGTGGTATGTGTTTATCATTCAGAACATTTGCTCCCTGTCAACAGTGTATCAAATCTATCATTCCAAATCCACATCTTATAGGCAGCATTATCACCAAATAATGGAAGTCACTGTAGAAAATGTCACTATATTTGTTTTGTAGCATTTCATCATATATGAATGAACGATTTTGGAACAATCTGCCTATAAATGGAGTTTCATTCTCTTCTTTTAAGATAATTATAAATCAATAAGATTATGAGAAAAATGAGTTAAAACTTAAACCACCCTCCCCATACACAAAATTGAAAATGACAAATTCCAAATAATAAAGCATAGATATTCTTTTACATTTGATCTCCTCTCTCAGATCTTTAGTAGATTATTGCCAATTAAAAATCACCTCTTTAACAGAAAAAGGAAATGGAAACTGCATTCGCACGATCTAAACAATTTACCAGTGCCAAGGCACTTCCAATGTGCTACAATAATACAGCGCAGGCTGCACTGACTTGGCTGCAATCTAGTGGTATGACCTAAGATGATTTTGAGATGGTGAATCCTGAGAAAATAAACAGGCCTCTCTCTATGATCAACTCAGCCACTTATTTTCTGCATCCAGGTTCCTCCTAGGTTATGAAAGCAGCAAGGAAAGGGATTCACATTTGGGTCCAGGCAGTAGCGTCAATCTTCTTGATGAAGGGGAAGGTGTTTGTCCCCAGCCCTGAAAGAGGCAACAGTGTGCCCCCTTCTCAAGAGGCTATCTATGGACCAATGGTTTCCAATAACTATTCACCAGTCTCCAACTTTCCCTCCTTGGGGAAGATTGCTCAAGAGGTAGACGGTCTGCAGCAAAGCAATGGATTATCTGGAGGAAATGGATTATCTAAACACATTCCAGTCAAATTTCAAGCTGGGATTTAGTACTGAGACAGCTTTGGTCACCCTTATGGTCCTTGATCTCTTGGTGTCTTTTGATATTATCAACCACAGTATCCTTCTGAGCCAGCTCCATGGGTGGGGGATGGGGGCACTGCGGGCAACATTTTACAGTGAATCTCTTCCTTTCTCCAGGGGTAGTCCAACTGGTGTTACTTGGTGGTGAAAGATTATTCCCTAGGCTTCCCATTTGTGGAGGACCTCAGGTGCTATTTTCTCTCCCTCTTTTTCAACATTTACATGAGACCTCTGGTTGAGGTCACCAGCCAGCTTGGGTTCAATATCATCAATACTTTGATGATATCTTTTATATATTTCGATTCTGAGGCAGCCAAGTTGAGGTTCTTTTCCAGTGTCTGGAAGCAGTAAGTGTTTTTACTTCTCAGATCTGGGGATATTCATTTTGATCTTGGATGGGGTTGTTTTTCCCCATTCAAGGATTATGCACAATTTGGGAGGGTCACCTGGACTCACAGTTCTACTCAGTGAGATGTGGAAGCTGTGACCAAAAAGGCTTTTACCCAGGCTCATCTACTGTACCAATTACACCCTTTCCTAGCACATGGGGCCCTTCCGACAGATGGTCAGGCACTGTTACCTCACAGCTTGATTACTGCAACATGTTCTAAGTAGGGCTACCTGAAAGACCACGTGGTCCACAATGCAGAAGCACAGACAGTGGTAGGCATGCCTCAGTATATCTATGTAACACATCTTCACAAGCTGCACTAGTTGCCAGTTTGCTTTCAGGTGCAATTCAAGGTACAGATAAAATATAAATACTACATAGAATAGGATCAGGTTACTTGCGGGATCTCCTGTCCCTCAGTATTTAATTAACTGGTTCAACCTGGCAGGGTTGCATGCTCCAGCTTCAATCAATTAAATAGTGCTACTTATCAGGACTTTGGTATGCTTATATTTTGTCTTTGCTATGCTTGCATTTTTTGCACTGTTCCATTTTTTAACAATTGTAAACCACCCAGTGACTAGAATTGGGCATATACATTTAATAAATTTATATATTATTATTACACAGCTAAATCAAAATGAAAAGTGTAGTAACTTTAAACAGCTACATCTAGTAATACTGACAATATCAGTTCCAGCAAACACCATAGGTTGTTGCACTTGAAAACACCTGAAAACTAAAAACTATTATGTTTCTGCTTAAGTTTGCCGATACACTGCTGAAGTAATATCCAATTAATTTCATCCTTTTACAATTGCTGATACACTTTCAATTAATGGAATTCCATCACACACACACACACACACACACACACACACAATCTAATTTCACCACGTACTCTGATGTATATTTTAGGTTGTCATCAATTTCCTCTTCATTTGCACTTGCAATATTCCCTTCCTTACCATACTAGGCTTTTTTTTAATGCAGAAAGCAGAAAAAAAACCAGTTCTTTTTCTGGAAATTAGTTAAATCCACAAGAAAAGCATTTCAATTTAAATGTCCTTTTAGCAACAATAATATACTGAACAGTATACTGTTGAGAATGCTGCCACTGATAGAAAAAAGGCGGGAGAGTATATTACTGATTTTCTCCTTTCTCTGTTGCTACCAATTTCTACATATTTTCCAATGACAGGAACTGTACAATATTCCAGAACAAATTTCCAGCAGAGCAGGAGAAATAACAAAAATCTTTCTCCCAAATCAGCATTCCTCCCATGAGAATTCCTCACTGGATCAAATAAATTCCTTGACAATAAGAAGCTGTTCCATATTCAGGATGCAAAATTTGATCCAACCCAGTGGGTAACAACAATTACCCCTCCCCCCCAAAAATTTACCTGCATTTTTCATCTGATGTTTTCTGAAGCAACTGTTGCCACGTCAGTGCAAAACCAAGGTATGACCCTATCTGTAAATTTGAGAAGTGATTATTTTATTTTGTTTTAAAATCACTAACATTTCTCATGTTTATAGTTAGAGAGCTATAAAAACTACAAAATTCACTTAGAATTTAATATACATTTCAGCGTATACACTGAAGAGGATACGGCTTTTTTAAATCAAAAAACTAATTTTAGTTTTCAAAACATACTTCTGAGCCAATTCTGGCACCCTGCTGTAGTCCATGTTGCCTTCCTTCAACAGCACCAGCATGGACTCCTTCAGCATAACCATCTTGATAACCTTCACCATGAAATCTGTTAAAAGATTTTGAAAGAGCAAGCCATATAAATTCATATAAATGTATCCTTTCATTTAACTGTCATGCATGTTTATTCAACATAATCCACTACATTCCAATTAATTTCAAACGGATTTAAGCAATTCTTATATAATATGCTGTTTGAACGTAAATTCATTTAGCTTGTAATCCCCTATAAAGTATGGCATACATACTTGCTTGGATGAAAGTCTTACTGAATTCTGTAATTCTGATTCTGCAAGTCTTATTTGTATTCTGTCTATTATTATTCTTACAAAAAAGCCAAGGCAGCAAACATATCCTCTTATTTTCCCCACAACTCCTCTCTGAATTGAGTCATGTTCAGAGTGGTGACTGACTCAAGGTTACCCTGCTATCTTTCATAGCTAAGGTGGGACTAGAACTCATGATCTCCCAGCTTCTAGTTTGGTGTCTTAAACATACTTAGAATTGCAATCTTGATTTTATTGTGTTTTATTAAAATGTAATTACATTTGTACATTCATAAGAATTTAAAATTGACTTTCATAATTTACAGTAGCAAATTATGTTCTCTTCTCTTGAGGTACTTCTTTCAATAAATTGTACAAGAAGGAATTCCATTAATGTAAAATATTGATCTCATTTCATTTGTAGTCTACAGTAAAAAAAGAATTGCTTTAGTAATTTTCAATACTCTAAAAAATTTACAACAACATTGAAGTTCTATGACACTATACTTCTAAAGCAGTTGTATGAAAACCTCACCAATAGGATTGGTCTCTCTAATAGAATTAAATGTAGTCAGATTCAATCTAAATTTGTTAAGCTACAGGGCTAACAAATTGTAAGATTGATGTGGGCCAGCAGTGTCATCTTGAGGAGTATTTATTTCCCTTTTTCTAAGCATGTAACTTATGGCTTTTGCCATTCAACAGAACTGAATCAATTCGCATCACACTCACAATGTTACTGAACCTGTAATGTATCCTATTATATCTTGAAATAATTTTTTCACTGCCGACTATTTTATGCTTACTTAAAAAAAACTAGGCAAACTGTTTGCCTTGAAAAACAAAAAATGTGAAAACTGAAAAATAAATACAGCACAAAACACATTTCTATATCCTTTAAAACACATAACTATAAGGATGCACCAAAACAAGCTGTTATTATGAGCCCTGGGGAATAGAGAGATTACTTTATAGGTTATATAACGCCAAGCCTACTGATATCAAGCCTTCAACTTCTGATCAGAATGGCTAAAAAGAATGATGGAAATGGGCAATTAAATACAGCTGAAGGCAACCACCTTGAAAAAAACCTAGGACAATTATCAGTTTCATTACACTGTACTTATCCTTACGAGCCAACTCATTTTGCAGTTTGAGGAAAGCAGGAAGAGTAACCAATTTCTTAGATGACCTAAGCATTCTTTCCTTTCTGAATAAGGGCTTCTCGCCCGAGAGGGTTTTTTTACTTCATATTTGGCATATAAAACTTTCCCCTGTCTTCACATCTCTGCCAAGATCAGGTGAAGAGAAAGAAATCAGAAATTCTATCATGCAGAGGTAAATCCAGTCATAAAAACCTTTGAAATGTCTTTGTATATTAGTAGTTCGGGTTGGTAGTTAGGTTTGAGCTCGGAGCTTGGCAATTTGGTTGCAAACGTTTGGTCCTCACTCGAGGAGTCTTCTTCAGTGTGCTTTGTATTGTGCTTGGCTGGGGGAGCACTAGCCTTTAAATACCTTTCTGAGTCCTGGTCTGATTTCGGGTTGTGTGATTGGCTGTCTGCAGTTGTTGAGTCACAGGCCCTGGTTTTAGAAATCGCTTTTGGTAGAAGAGCAGTTTAAGACAGTCTAACTGCAGATTTCTTTGAGGGCAGAAAGGGAACATTCTGCTTAGAGATTGCCTTAAGACATTGAGCTACGCAAGTCATGGGAGCTGGGGACTCTGAGAGTTGGTACAAAATGTCTACAGAATATCAGGTTTGTGGTGCTGTCTAACAAGAAAGAAGAGTCTATCGCCTTGCTCATTAATTACTGCCAAAAACTGGAATTTAGCAACCTTTGAGGAGTAGAGGACAATTTAAAGCAAGAGGTCCAGGAGAAAGTTAACAGAATAACAGAGTTGGATAGGACCTTGGAGATCTTCTAGTCTAATCCTCTGATCAGGCAGGAAACCCTATACAATTTCAGACAAATGGTTGTCTAATCTCTTCTTAAAAACTTCCAGTGTTGGATCATTCACAACTTCTGGAGGCAAATTGTTCCAGTGATCAATTGTTCTAACTGTCAGGAAATTTCTTCTTAGTTCTAGCTTGCTTCTCTTCTTGATTAGTTTCCACCCATTGCTTCTTGTACTACCCTCAGGTGCTTTGGAGAATAGCTTGACTCCCTCTTCTTTGTAGCAGTCCCTGAGATATTGAAGCACTGCTATCCTGTCCCTCCCCCCAGTCCTTTTCATTGAACTAGACATACCCAATTTCAGCAACCATTCATATGTTTTAGTCTCCAGTCCCCTAATCATCTTCGCTGCTCTTCTCTGCACTCTTTCTAGAGCGACCCTTCATCAAACCGAATCGTACCGGAGGAGCCACTTGGCAGGGAAACCTCAGCGTCACCTCAGCCACGAATTTCTCCCGCTTTCTGCGGAAGAGACAGTAAAGCAGAGGAAGGTGCTGAAAGGAGGATGCCGCTACTCGGCCCCGTTTGGCCTTCCCCGTCCCGTTCAGTGCCAAAACGAAAGGGGGGGGAGTTCTTCGTCGGGAAGCGGCGGCGCCAACGTGACTAACAGGCCCTACCTCGTCTCTGCCATGACGATAGCATCGAAGGCGTCGCTCTCCTCCTCAGCGGCCGCCATGGCTTTCGACGACTCCCCAACCGCCGCTTCACTCGCCTCTTCCATCGACGGCAAGCCGCAAGGACCAAATGAATGCGGCCGCATTACGCATGCGCTGACTCACACGTCACAAGCCGAAGACTCTTTCGAGGAGCAAGTTGGGCAGGTCTGTCGGCGCGCCTCCGTTCTTCCCACGTTAGCCGCTAGAGGGAGCAAGTCTCCCTCGGAAAAGAGACGGGAGTTTGTTTTGGAAAGTGCATCTGTTTGTTTTGGAAAGTGCAGACTTCCTCGGGCTCTTTCCCAGGTGGCGCTTATTGCGGCATGGATTTGGTTGCCGGGTGCATTTTCCCCCTGAATTCTGCTTGACAAAGATGATAGAGTATTGCCATGAGCATAGCTGACTCCGTTTTGAATGCCTTTGTCCTTAAATTATTCTTACTAGGGCCAAATTAGAGGATCGGTAACTACATTGGTTTAATAACGGGGGGGGGAGGGGGGATGCCTTCCGTGGCTTTCTTTCCTTTCCTTCTTTACTGTTTGTATTGTTGTAAAGCAGTTCCGATAATTAAATAGGCCATTGGGGTTTTCTAAAATCTTTTATTTCAACAGGATTACATTGCAATTTACAAAAATTGAAATAATACAATAAACCTGAAAGCAATGGCCCAATTACCGGTATGCACCATTAAATCATGTTGGTTTCTCCTTAGTGGTCTGGCCACTGATCATTTTAGCCAGTTGCAACTGGCTCATGCAGCAACTGAGTCCTTACTGAGATCTTACAGCTGGTCATCCTCTTCTTTTTCCTTCCACCTTCTCCAGAAAATGTTATCCTTGTACCTTGGCGGGATTGTTTTTACTGCTATCCCCACCACAAAGCATCACTGTGATTTCTTGAAGCTGCTCATAGCTTTTCTCTATCTGAATTAAAATGGAGCTAGCATCAGCACCTCAAATTATCTTAGTTTTATTTTTTCCGAATGAGGGGGAATTTTCCTATTCCCCAACAATTTTATTTTTGGTGCTCTCAGGTTTGCTTCAGAGGGAAACAAATTGCTATTACAGGCCACGATCAGAAAAGAGTAACTATTTCTAAACACAAGTGGGTCCCAGGCCCTAAATTCATGATCTAGTACCTCATGTCAATTTCTCCCTCTGCAATCTTATCTTTGGGAAATAGCAGAACACAAAGCTATGTATATCATCAAGAGCTCTTGAACAAAGTCCTCAGGCAGTCTTCAACTTATGACCAGAATGGCGCCCAAAATTTGTCTTAAGTGAGACATTTGTTAAGTGAATTTGGGCCCATTTTACAACCTTTCTTGCCACCGTTGTTAAGTGAATCACTGCAGTTGATAAGTTAGGAGCCCAGTTGTTAAATGAACCTGGCTTCCCCATTGACTTTGCTTGTCAGAAGGTTGCAAAAGGGAATCACATGACTCTGGGATATAGCAACAGTCATTACAGACTTACATTGGTTTACAAATACAAATAAATATTAATATATCCATGGTTGAATGACAGATAAAACTTGTGTTATATTAAGGAAAGAAATATGATTATCTTTGGATTATCTAATGAATTCCATGTCTAAACTGGAACTTAAATCTGAGTCTCTGCATCTAAATCCAGTCCCTTATTATTACATCATCCTGGCTTCCTTCCTTCCCTCTCTCTTCTTTCTTTCCTTCTTTCTTTCTTTCTTTCTTTCTTTGTTTCTTTCTTTTTCTTTCTTCTCAAAGTTGCTCTAAACACCCAAGACATAACCATTAAAGTGCCTTGGTCAGATACACAGATAATCTCATCTCTTGAGACAAGAAAGAGTAATCTTTCTAACACAATCAGTCAGGCCTTCCTTCTATAAACACCCAGCTACTTGTAATTGTTTATAGGAAAACTGAAAGAATGTATAACTTTCATCTGAAAAGCTAAATAAGGTGTGTGCTACTGTATTGCTTTTGCTCCTTGAATACAAACACTAATGTTCAATATACTAATCACACTAGTGTTAAATTAAAAAAAAAACAATCTGGCAGCATATTTTCAGACTACAAAATAATATTAAAAGGCATAAACTTTTGTGAGCTACAGTTAACTTGATCCAATATGTGAAACTTACTGCAGCTCCTGAAAGCTTAATATATATTAAAATGTGCAATATGCACTGTTTGGAGTTCAAATTGGGGAAAATGTTAGTTAATATTTTCATATCTGGATTTAGAAACAACATTAAAGTTTGCCTCTGAAAGTTGTTCTACTGATTTTTTTTTTTGTTGGGAGGGGAAAGAAACCATGCTTATCAGCAAAAGCAAAATGTATGCTTGATCTTTTGTGATCTATGAGTATTTGTGCTGCACAGTTCTGATGTTTTAACATTTGTGTGGAGAACAGATCATGTGTTAGGTCAAATTATGTAGAAATATTGAACATTCAAAAGGGTTCAAAACTTTAAAACACTAATGTATGTTGTAATAGCTTTGAGGAGGTTTTTTTTTGTTGTTTCTGTTGTTGCTGTTATAGGATCTGCTTAGGCCATTTATTTTTAAAAACAAAGAGCAATTTTAAATAATTGAAAGAGTGTCCTGTACCATTTAAGTTTAAAATAAAGTTGAGCAACTCTAGTCTATAGTTTATATGCAGTGTCCTGGAACTTTGGGGGAGAGGAGCATCAGTGGATATCCCCTCAAAAAAACTGAACACACACAGACAAAAAAGACTTGGTGTCAAATTCACATTTTAAAAGCCCAAGCAGCTCAATGCTACCTGCAAAATTTGAGATAATGAACTGAATGTTTATTCTTACTTGCATTGTGGATTTCATATGATTATAACCATGCTCTTGGAGGCTGAATTTTAGCTGCAGAAACATGACCTGCCTCTTCTTTTACAGTTTGTATGCTTAGCTTGAACTTTATGTTTACTTGCCTGAAGTTAATCACGACACAGTGAACTGTCTGTTGAACAAACATGCTTAAGAATTGTGCCTTAAGCACTTAACATTCATTCTAGTAGTAAAGTCAGATGGTGACTGTCAACAGAATTGAACCCAAATTCTCTGTAGTGCCTTCCTCTGTTTAGAATATCATTCTCTTGGAAATAAGGTTGGGCCACATTTTTGCTGCTTTTCTGGAAAGCCCAACAGACCTGGGAACCCCAGGTTGGTACAGAAGTAATCCTGTGGCTTGTATGATTAGGTTTGCTACTGTCAAGGTGGGTGGGTCGGTTTTATACTGTTGATTTTTAATGTTGTATGCCTTCTAGAAACACCATGTGTGAGTTAGGCAGCCATACAAATCTGTTTAATAAATAAGTAAAATATATAAATTGTGATCACTTAGAAACAAATTGGATAAATAAATAAATAGCAAGGAACTGCATTTGCAATATAGAATCCTACTTAACATTTACATGTTAACATTTATGTGCCACTAAGGAAAGTAATCTGCCAGTAAGGAAAGTTAATGTGCCAGATCCGGCCCATGGGATGCTTAAATCTGGCCCGTGGAGCCTGCCTGGAAAGATCAAAGGACTGGCCCGTGGTGCCTCTGCCAGCTAAAACAGCCCACATGCAGCCTCCCCCCGCCCCTGCCTCATTTTCACCCACCATGGTCTCCTACAGCATTCTGCTGGCTGAAAACACTCTGCAAACAGACTGTGCAGGGCCCCCGCGCAGCCTGATTTTGGCCTCCCCAGTTTCCAGTAGCACTCTGCTGGCCAAAAATGGGCCACATGGGCGTCTCCGCATGGCCCATTTTCGGCCAGCAGAGTGCTGCAGGGGGTCCTGGAGGGCAAAAATAAGGCACGGAAGGGGCCGCATGCAAATACTCCACCCCACACCTGTGGAAGAGAGCTACAATGCTGATCCAGTCCTCGAAGAAATTTAGTTTGACACCCCTGATTTAAAACATTTATGCCGCTACCTATCTTATGCCAAATTCTAGGTGGTTCCAATACAGGTCATCCTCGACATACAACAGTTCATTTAGTGACTGCTCAAAGTTACAACAGCACTGAAAAAAGTGATTTACGATCATTTTTCCAGTTACGACTGTCACAGTAGTGTCACGTGACCAAAATTCTGATGCTTGGCAACAGACTCATATTTATGAAAGTTGCCGTTTCCCAGGGTCATGTGATCCACCTTAGCAACAAACCTTTGGCCTT
The DNA here is from genome assembly GCF_051295495.1 of Thamnophis sirtalis. Classification (NCBI taxonomy): domain Eukaryota; kingdom Metazoa; phylum Chordata; class Lepidosauria; order Squamata; family Natricidae; genus Thamnophis; species Thamnophis sirtalis. The sequence continues at coordinate 95,852,523 of NW_028261381.1, forward strand.
AATTGGGTCATGTGATCACCTTAGCAACAAACCTTTGCCCTTAATTGGGTCATGTGATCACCTTAGCAACAAACCTTTGGCCTTAATTGCAGTCGTAAGTCAAGGACTACCTGCAGTATTCGTAGTCAGGATCTGAGGTCTTGATCCATATCTTTTAGAGTCTGGATACCCAAGCAAGACTCAACCCAAGCAAAACAAAGCAGCTATTTATTGGAAAGCTGATGGATTCTGGGGTTGTACCAATGTTGGTTTTTCAGGGGGTTGCACTTCCCTATGGATAACAGGCCCTTAATTTTTGGAGTCCTGAGCTCTCGCAGCTGCTCTCAGAAAAATAGGATCTGGATCTGGAGTCCATGGCCTGGAAGGTCTTGCCCAGCTCCATCCAGTGCACAATTTATGGCATTCTTTCCATAGAAGATGTCCTGCACTGACAATGATCACCCATTTGCCTGGATTACTGTAATTTGCTTTACATAAAGATGCTCTTGATAACCACCCAGAAACTCCAGCTGGGGTAAAATAGCATGGCCCTGGTCTTCCTGGACAACTTCATTATTGCCATTTAACACCACTCCTGTGGGAATTGCATTGGGTAGCGATAGCCTTCTGAATGCAATTCAAAATGCTGGCTATCACCTATAAAGCCCTTTATGGCTCAGGGATTTTGTATCTATAAGGCTGCTTAACCCACCCATTCTGAGTAAACAGAATGTCTGTGGAAGTTCCCCCACCTACTGAGAGGCATGATGGGAGAAGGGGGAGCCATATTTGGTGGGAGTTGTTCTGGAATGGCTTGTGCTCTGAAGCAAGAATGCACCCCATTTTTGCAGCCTTCCTGAAAGTTGTAAAAATGTGGCTCGGAAACCAGCTTGTTTTGCACCTACTAGAGCCACATACAAGATTATTATAAAGTTATTATGTATTTGACAGTTTTGTATTTTATTTTGTATCAGTTATGCTGCTGTCTTCTTGAAAACTCATTTGAGTAGTTTAGAGATTGGAGGCTTCATAAATGTGATAAATAAACCAGAAGTATGAGGGGGGGGGAGAAAAAGAGAGATGAGAAATAAGAGAGAGAAAAGAGAAATGAGAGAGAAAAAAGAGATGAGAGAGAAAAGAGAGAGAAGAGAGAAAAGAGAGAGAAGAGAGAGAGAGAGAGAGAAGAATAGCAATAGCATTAGCAGTTAGACTTATATACCGCTTCATAGGGCTTTCAGCCCTCTCTAAGCAGTTTTACAGAGTCAGCATATTGCCCCCAACAACAATCTGGGTCCTCATTTTACCCACCTCGAAAGGATGGAAGGCTGAGTCAACCCTGAGCCGGTGAGATTTGAACAGCCGAACTGCAGAACTGCAGTCAGCTGAAGTAGCCTGCAGTGCTGCATTTAACCACTGCGCCACCTCGGCTCTATGCTCAGTTATTGTCTTATGTTTAATAGTTTCAATTAGTACTCTTCTATCCATTGCGACCACCAGATAGAAAAAGTAATATGAATCACTAAGCTACTTCTAATAGGCAATAATAATTAAAATAAACATTAGTAGACTTTAATGGCTGAACTGAAGGAGGAAGATTTAACTCCTCTGATAATGGTGAAAAAATTAAGACTAAGCAGAAAGAGTCTGAATGTACCTTAGTTGAACTGTGGAGTCCTTGGTGTTCTCTAAGCTTGGTTGTTTGCCAGCAGACAGTTCATTACCCAATTAGGTAACATTATCAGTGCCTTTGCTTACAGACATTGCATTGATGATGTTACTTAGTTGGGTAATGAAATGTCTGCAAGCCAACAATCAAGCTCAGAGAACATCAAGGTAAGCAAAAAGGGAGAGACAATATATTTCATTGCTTGGGAACTTCACAGAAAGTTAGGAAAAAGTGATTAAAAAACTAAAATGCTAGGTAAGAGCATAGAATTCTAGCATCCTTAGCTTAACTTGCTAGGAGAATATATTCAGCATTAGTGGTAGTCCTCGACTTACAACCACAATTGACCCCAACGTTTTTGTGGCTAAGCGAGACATTTGTTAAGTGAGTTTTGCCCTGTTTGAAGACCTTTCTTGCCACAGTTGTTAGGTAAATCACTGCAGTTATTAAGTTAGTAATATGGTTGTTAAGTGAATTTGGTTTTCCCATTGACTTTGCTTGCCGGAAGGTTGCAAAGGGGACCACGTGACTCTGAGACATTGCAGTTGTTATAAATATGAATCAGTTGCCAAGCATCCGGTTTTTGATCATAGGACCATGAGGATGATGCAATGGTTGTAAGTGTGAGAAATGATCATATCATTTTTCTCAGTGACATAACTTTGAATGGTCGTTAATTGAACAATTGTAAGTGGAGGACTATCTGTATATTGCAGGTTTCATTTTTTTAAACTATCTACTAAAATTGTAAATCTGATTCATTTCTATAAGCCAAGGAAGTGTAATATTTATTTTGCTATGTATTTCTTTAAGAAAACTTATATGGCTGCCCCACACACTCTCAGTGACTTTGGGTGGCTTACAAAAATAAATTTAGGTATTTCTCGGTCCGGTAATCATGTGTAATGAAAAGGGGGATGAGGAAATGCTTTTTGGGAGGACAAAGCAAATTGGAAATTGAATTTCATTCAGTTTTCTCTTAATATACAGTATATCACAGAAGTGAATGCACCCCCTTCACATTTTTGCTGCCAGCAGTTTAGACATTAATGGCTGTGTGTTGCATTATTTTGAGGGGACAACACATTTACACTGTTGTATAAGCTGTACACTCCCTACTTTACATTGTAGCCAAGTGTCATTTCTTCAGTGTTGTCACATGAGTGACATTTAAAAACTAGCATTTAAAATAAATAATCTATAGTTCAAGGCAATACATTCCTTGCTTAAAGGAAAGAAATAACCTAGGACTCGGAACACATTTGTCTTTATGAAGGTAGGAATGGATCTTGCAATGCAGAAAATTCCCTTCAGCTTTATCTTATCTTGTAGACTTTACTGAATACATCAAAGGAAATTGAATGTTACCTCATCGGCATTGCTGCAGGACCGGAAAACCTTCCTTCTAGAACAGAATTTTTAAGACATTTTCTACATGTTACTCAACTCCATCATTGACTGTGTAATCCATTGTGGATATTCCAGGCTCCCTTTGAATTGTGAGGTCAAGCAGCAGCAATAGCATTTAGACTTAGATACCATCTCATAGTGCTTTACAGCATTCTCTGCCCCCAACAATCTGGGCCCTCATTTTACCGACCTCAGAAGGATGGAAGGCGGAGTCTATCTTGAGCCCTGCCAGGATCAAAATCCAGACTGTGGGCAGAGTTTGCCTGTAATACCACACTTTAACCCCTGCACAGGAAAGGTAGGTTAAAAGACTAGAAGAGTAATTGGTTTGGTGGATGGACAACTATATAAATTGGATAAATAAATAAACGCCATGTTAATCTGTGGCGGCAATCTTCCACACAAACCTGCCCTAGAAAGAACTCTTAATGGAATCGTCGTCTTTCAAAAACAAAAAGTTATTGTAAAGAGGCAAATATAAGAGTATTGAAGGTTGCAACAATTGTGCTTGAAATTATCCATAAAAGATAAAACATCTGAGACCCCAGAGACAGGAGAGGCAAGGTACAATCATTATATTACAGGTACATCATTTGCAGAAAAGATCTCAATGTGCTGGATAGTTCTCCAAAACCTGACCTACAAATGCATAAATCAAAATAAATACAAAATTATAAGCATGTTTGATTGATTTGCAAAATATGTTCCCATCACAAAATCTAACTTTTACTGGTGAAATGTTTTTAAAGAGTTAAATCATGTATTATCGGTCGAAGGAAGCCAGGTGACTCATTTTATATTTTATTTCTATTAAAATGTTGTACACTACAGCTAAAATTTTACCATGTAATTCTTAAAAGTTTGTTTTGTTTTTACCATTTTAGGATTACAAAAATCTACTACATATTTATCCAGTGTTTTAAAAGGCAAAATTGGAATACATAAATATACATTTAAGTATAAATACAGTAAGAAAATAAACGGATGTAGTGTTTAATAAATTAATCATAAATAGAGCATTGACAATGAAGTGCTAGTTGAAGAAAATGTTTTCTTCTGATTTCTGTACAACCTTATTATATACAAGAACTTTTTAAAAAGAATAATGTCCCAAACTTTATTTCAAATTTCCAAAATATAATTATTGAAATCTTAACTTGTAAAATGTCATACAGAAATATATATATATAAAGTCCTGCTAAATGTCTATGGAGCAGTGGTGAAATTCAATTTTTTTACTACCGGTTCTGTGGGTGTGGCTTGTTGGGCATGGTATGGCTTGGGGTGTGTGGCTTGGTGGGCGTGGCAGGGGAAGGATACTGCAAAATATCCTACTCTAGGGCCAGCCAGAGGTGACATTTGCTGGTTCTCCAAACTACTCAAAATTTCTGCTACTGGTTCTCCAGAATCTGTCAGAACCTGCTGGATTTCACTCCTGCTATGGAGGTTCCCAGTCTTACAGGACCATGGTTGTCCCAAAGTTGTTGTTTAAAAGGCACTGAAAGGCAATTCTACTTTTCTTGGTTTTTTCCTTGAAAACATTTTGCTTCTCATTGAAGCTTCTTGAAAAGTTCTGAATAAACTTTTGGATGAGAAGCAAAACATTTTCAAGGCGGGGGGACTCAAGAAAGCCAATTTCTACAACAAACATTTTGGGAACTACTTCTAACTTTAATGTGGATTATATTGCATCACTTTCATTAAGAATTTAAAAGAGCCTGGATTACATCCAAAGCATCTCCTATATGAAATGGCAGCTTTTATCCATTCGGCCTGCCTTCATCAACCTGGAGCTATTGAGGTGAATCAGGCAATGTCTGACAACTCTGGGAATTTCAGTCACAGCACATCAAGAAAGTAACTTGTTGGGGAAAAATGTACTCATGTATATTTGTTGACAATTAATGTTACTTTCATTGAAAAAAGAACAATTATGTAGTAGAAAGTCTGGACAAAGTTATCCAATCTGTAAGTGAATGATTAAAACTGAATATAGAATTTTACTTTTTGGTATTTCATTTTAGTTTTAGAACATTATTCAGTAAGCAAAATAGGCATTTGTTGTCAATCTATAGAGAAATCAGAATGATTTAGCTGCATCATTTTTTCCTTGATTTCCCAGATAGCAGCCTAACCAATTTTGTTTTTTCAAAAATTTAGCTCTTCACACAGTTGCAATTGTTCATGAACAAACTCACATCCCTGGAAAGTCTTTATACCATTTAGCAACAAACATTGTCTTGCTAATAAAACATGACAGCGATATTATTTAATTTCTCCTATTAGTTGTGGTTTATATTACCTTAATTATGATAATTACCTTCTAATAGCCAATTTCCTAAAAAACACAGTGTCTGCAAAACATAGTGTGATCTAGCATGTGTAAAAAATGTACAAATCCCTTTTGTTTACTTAGTTGTGGCTAATTTATTTCTAACACTATTCTGTTTAAATACATTGAACAGGAATTACCCATTCTTTGAGTGAACAGCGGGGACTCAGAGGTAATTGGAAGTAATGAAGCAGTAAAGTTTTTATGGGTTTATCTTTCCAAAGATCTTCCAAAGCAAAATAAAATCTGCAGGCTTTGAATGTTTCCCATTCCTAAATAAAACATTTAGAGAGAACTTTTCTAACTATTTTATAGATGAGAGAAAAAGAGGGTGAATGAGTATAGCTTTTTTGGAATTAGTATTACTTTATGAAGGTGGTAATCATATGTATATGTTTGTCATGTTTTAAGTTATCACTTCAACAAATCCTAACTTCTTGATAACATCTCTATAAAATCTACCGGTAATTAACAAAACAGAAATTACTAACCAAAACTAGGACTTTGTACTAAGGATACTTCAGAAGTGATACCAAAGGGATCCATGCTGTCAGTTTCAACTGGTTTGTGAAAAATACCAGATTCCAAATTTTGCCT